>NW_024962255.1:16358961-16571108 GCF_019238085.1 Lagopus leucura | reverse complement strand
AGCGCCCGCCTGGGAAGCGCCGGCCCCGCGCCCCGGCCCGGCCGGCGCCGCTCCTTCGCTCCTCTCCCTCAGTCTGCTTTTCGCTTCGGTTTTATTTTTGTTTGCTTTCGTTTGCTTTGCTTTGGTTTGTTATTTTGGTTTTTTTGTTTTGTTTTGTTTTGTTTGTTTGTTTGCTTATTTTTTTCTCCCCTAAGTCTTGAAGTTGAGTTTTAGAGGCGACACGGCGGCTTCAGCCGATTTCTTCCCCTTCCTTTGCCTCCCCATGGATATGCACTGCAAGGCAGACCCCTTCTCAGCAATGCACCGTGAGTACTGGAGCCCGGCTCCTTCCGCTGCGCTGCCTCCCGTCCCTCCGTCCCTCCGTCCCTCCGTTCCTCCCCACCAGTCCCTGCCCAGCCCAGGTCCCCCTGCCCGCTCCCGGGCAGCACCGGCCGCCCCGCCCCGCGCTCCCGGGACCCGGCGCCTCGAGCGGCCCCGCGCCGCTCCCGGCCGCCCTCGGAAGATGCGGCGTTATCCCTCGCTCCTTTTGTTTTTATCGCTTTCCATCACCGTGCCTGGAGCAGGGGCTGCCCGCGACCTTTCGTGGATGCGAAATCCGTTTTTTTTTTCCTCGGGATTTGGTGGGGTTTGGCTTCGATTTCGGCTGTCAGTGGCAGATAGGCAAAGAGATGGCAGTTCCACGCTCACGATAGTTCGGTCGTGGCGGCTCCGGGCCCCGGTTCGTGGGGTTCGTTTAAAGGCTGAGATGCGGGAAAACGGGGCGAGGTGGTGCTGGGAACCGTGCGGCCTCGGGGCTGCACAGAGCCGGGCTCCTACTCGCTCACGTACCGAGTCCACGACGGGCGATTAGAACGTACTGCTAGTGCCCGGGGAAGGGATCCGCGGTGTGTTTTCACTTTAGAGAGGCATTCTTTCTCTAAACGGGGGCGAAGGGAAGCGAAGAGATCCTCTGCCAGGGCACGTAGAGAGGGATGTTTGGGGGTTTTAATTTCACTGCACGGAGAGAAAATAATTCCGAGCTTTAAATTAAGGAACAAATACGAATACGAGGCCGAGATTGAGAGCATCCCGAGCCAAGAGATGAATAATTGAGAGCGATTTGTAACTTCTGACACCGAAACTTTTGAGGACACGCCCTGCCCGCTGCACAAAAGCAAACCGAAAAGACACAAATTAGAAATGCTCCGAGTTTACCAAATCCGATTTTGCCGTGAGAAGGCACAGAGACGCAGCCACGGCCCGTTCCCCAAACGCTGGCAGGACAGCTGCAGGCAGCCGCCCTCCCGATTCCCAATTAATCATTTCCAGCGCACATCGCCTCGAACGCAGCATTTAATTCCGAGGAGCGCACCGAGCGGCCCGCGGTTGCTCGCTGCTTCAGCCCGCACGGCGCTGCTTCGCTCCGCGGCGGCCGCAGAAATTCCGCCTTCGGTGCGGTGCGCTCGGAGCGGGCGGGCAGCCGGGAGCGGCAGCCACGGCACAGCCGTTCGGTGCTCGGAACTCAGTGGCACTCGGCAGCGATTTGGGCTTCCGATTAAATTCATACTAACGATAATAACAATAACAAATCTACGTTCGATTCGCTCCCCACGCCGTATTTCCAGTATAGGCGTAGGGATCGGTAAGTGGCCGAACCCCCCGGGCTGAGGCGCTGAGCGGCGCGGCCCGGCCCGGCCCGAGCCCCGGCAGCCCGGCAGTTCTGTGCGCGATGTCTGCCCCGCGGGGAGCGCTCGGGGCCGCCCCGCATCCCGCCCCGCATCCCGCCCCGAGCCCCGCAAGGCGCACTGCGAGCGAACGCCGCTCCTGCGAGGCACGGCCGCGGTGCAAGAATTTGAATTATTAATTTTTAATCTTTTTTGCATCCGTTGCCCTTTAATACTTTGTAATGCGAGTTCTAAAAGGCCCTTTGAATTATTTATCGCGGAGTTGCCGAAGAAATTGCTGTCCTGTAACTTTAGAGGCAACATGTGCGGAGGGGCTCAGAACAAACGAAGGAACGCGGCATACGGCCGCGGGTATCGGCGGGGGCACGCAAATCCCTCCCCCCCCCCTCTCCGGCACCCCGCATCTAATTTACGAAGAGCCACACGAGAACGCGGCCAACGGCTGAGCCGTGGGGCAGGGGCGGCGGGGGGAGGGGGGTGGGCAAGGTGCTTCTGAAGGGGGGGAGACGGAAAAAACTCTATTTGTGCAAGAGGGCTCGGATCGATCGCAGGGCAATGAGAGTTTCCACTAAGTTCAGAGCCAATAAGTCAGTGTCACAAGCGGGGGAGAAAAAAAAAAAAAAAAACCTCAGCGAAAATACAAACAGATCATTTTTCAGCGAAGTGCGGAACGAACAAAGATCTCGTGGCTGGGGATGCTCACAAGGTTAGGGCCGGGCGGAAGGACGCCGCGGCACAGCTCTATCAGCGGGCTGCCGGTGCAGCCGGGCGGCTGCCGCAGGTGCACGCTCGGAAAGCCGCCCGCTATTGCTCGGTGCGGGGGAAGAGGAGCCGGGAAATCGGCGATGTGGCCCCGAGTGAGGGAGAGCAGGGTTTTGTCCAGAAAGGGAGAAACGGGGAAACACGGAGCGTTTTGAATTTTCCCTCAACCAGTTCCCACTGATGTAGATTCGTGAGGGGAAAAGAAAAAAATCCATATAGTAAAAGAGAAAGAAAGGGGAAAAAAAAAAAAAAAAAAAAAAGAAGAAGCAAAAGCAAAACAACAACAACAAAAGATTCATGACAGTCTGACATTTTTTTTTTTTTTTCCTGGGTGACTTTTCTTTTGAAGATCGAAAGCAGAGGGGAGAGGGTCCGTGTGCAGGCGAGCTCCGGCCGCGGGACACACGGCCATCCCCGCTCTCGCCCTCCCTCTCCATCCGCCCTTTCCTCCTTCTCTTTTTCTGTCTGAATCCCTTCAACGCTCATCCGAAAATAACCGGAGACAGCGCGCTGTGCGGGGACACGCTGCGGGCTGGGGGAGGGCGGGGTCGCCGGTAACTGTAATTGACAATGCGATAGAAAATCGTGGAAAGCAAATTAAACGGGAGAGGGAAAGCGTCGGAGTAGAAAGTGGGGGGACCGCGGCAGGAGCTGCCCGGGGCCGCCGAGCGGCTCCGCAGTTTGGGAGCGGAGCCGTTCCCAGCTCCCGGGGCCGGCACTCACCCCGTCCTTGCCCGGTGACAACGGCCCCGGGGAACCGCTCCGCGTCCCGGGCTGGGGAGCGGCGCGGCGCGCGGGGCTGTGCGGGCGGCTCGGGAAATGCACGGGGCCCCGAGCAATGTGCCACCCCACGGCCCGCATCCAGCTCTGCTCCTTTCTTCCCCTTATTTCTCTTTTTCTTTTTTCTGTTTCTTTCTTTCTCTCTCTCTCTCTTTCTTTCTTTCTTTTTTTCTTTCTTTTTCTATCTCTTTCTTTCTCTGTCTCTTTCTTTCTTTCCTTCTCTGTTTCTGTGTTTCCATCTCCGTCTTTTTGTCTCTCTGTCTTTCCCTCTTTTTCAATTTTTTATTTCCTCCTTTCTCTGCCCTCCCTTCTTCTCTCCCTTCCTCCCTTCATTTCTTCCCTACCCCTCTCTTTCTTCCTTTTTTCCCCTCTCCCCCACCCCGTGTTCCCCTGACCCTCACCCTCACGCACCCGCAGTGAGCGGAGATTATTTTTGCAGTGCGCGTGGCAAAGAGCTCCCGACTAACGGTGTCTTTCTGGGGTGCGTGGGTTGTTGTGTTTTTTTTTTTTTTATTTCTCTTTCCCCAGCAGGGCACGGGGGTGTGAACCAGCTCGGGGGGGTGTTTGTGAACGGCAGGCCCTTACCTGACGTGGTGAGACAAAGGATAGTGGAGCTGGCTCACCAGGGGGTGCGACCCTGTGACATTTCCAGGCAGCTGCGGGTCAGCCACGGCTGTGTCAGCAAGATCCTGGGCAGGTAAGGACCGCGCCAGCCCTCGCTCCCTCCCCCGTGCCGCGGCTGCCCGCCGCCTCCCTCCGCTCCTCGCAGCCCCGGCACGCCGAGCCCCGCCGCACAGGGAGAACGCGCCGGGCCGGGGGCTGCGGGAAGGAACGGCTGCGGAGGGGGCGGCGGGAGGGAGAAGGGACGGGGGAAGGGGAGGTGGAGGAAGAAAAAAAAAGGGGGGGGCCGCCCCCCGCCCGCAAGAAGACGATAGAAGAGCGACAAAGAAAAAAAAACAAAACAACAAACAAACCCAAACCCATCAACAAAAAACCCAACTCGTACCGATCTGTAGGCGGCCTTAGCAAATGCACGGGTAAATAAATAAACATCAGAGCAAGGAAATAAATCTCTGCCACCAAATGCGGTGCGCGGCATCCCGGGGCCGAACCGCGGGGCCACGAGCGCGGAACGCGGCGAGAGGCGCTGCCGGGATGCGCTGCGGGGCCGTGCGGGGCTGCAGGCGGGAGGCGGGGGGAGGATGGACGCGCTGCCGCACGGCTCTGCCCGCGGCCCGGCCCGGCCCCGCGCTCAGCCGGGGGTCTCCGGTTTGTTTGCCGGTGTCCGGACCTGAAAGGCGTGTGAGAGCACGGCAGGGAAGGCAGCAAATAAGCCAGCGCTGCTAGCGCCTCAAAAACACACTCATTTAAAAAAAAAGAAAAAAGAAAAAAAAAAAAAAAAAAAGAAAGAAAGAAAAAAGGAAAATAGAGAGCAGGGGCGAGCCCTGGCGACGAGCGGCGACCCCGCAGCCCGAGGCCCTGCGGAGCAGCATCCCGGGGCACAGAGCCCGGTGGGCGCGGGGCGCTGCGGGGCGCTGACCTCCGCGCTCTGCGTGCAGGTATTACGAGACGGGGAGCATCAAGCCCGGCGTGATCGGCGGCTCCAAGCCCAAAGTAGCGACCCCCAAAGTAGTGGATAAAATCGCCGAGTACAAGAGACAAAACCCCACCATGTTCGCTTGGGAGATTCGGGACAGGCTACTGGCCGAGGGCATCTGCGACAACGACACGGTTCCCAGCGTCTCCTCCATAAACAGGTAAGGGCGAGTCCGCGGCCCGCTCGTCTCTCCCCGGTCCCACAGCCCCGCGCAGCGCGACCCTCCCCGTCCTTCCCCCGGCATCCCCCGGGCGCTCCGGGATTCGCCGCGCTCCGAGCCGGGCCCGTTCCGCCAGGGCTGCGGGAGGCCCTCCCGGGCAAGAGACCCCGGCGGCAGCGAGGCTCGGGACGGAGTTGCCAGCCCCGGGCGCCCAGCGCTCCCCAGCTCCGCTCCCGGCCGGGCGCAGCACCGCGTACGTCCCGCCCGCTCCCTGCTGCGGGGTGCGGCTGTTGTCGGTAGGGGCTCGGGGTGAGAAAAGTAACGGTGTGACAGGCAGAAAATAATAGATACGGGGGGAAACGGCCCGCAGCACTTAGGGTCACGTATTAATCCACTGCGAGGTGCTCGGATGCTTGCCTGCTGCGTGTACAAATGCTGCACGCTTCGGGAACACCGTTGTGGGCACAGCAGTCACCCCGATGTTGTGCAGTGCATCTGCACGGACCTCGAGTGTGCCTGCAGAAATGGGAAAGGGCACGGGAGCGCTGGCAAAGGGCACGTACATGGGCACCAGAACCCACCGGGTGTAAGGATGTGATTTCTGCACGCAGTCCCAAATACACGGAGTCCCACTGCCATAAAAGCACACAGGGTGTACGTAAATATGCACGCGGACTTTCCTCGTGCCTACAGAGATAAAACCGCACACGTCAGTATATTTGTCCTCTTGATATACAGTGAGTTTAGCCAGATTTTTTTAAATCTGGTGTATTTATAGCAAGGGAAGAAAAAAATAAATAGCGGGGAGAACACAGCGGTATTTTTTGTCTTGCGCTTTACGTGACAGATTTATCAAAATATGTCTAATAACTCAGGCTGTGTATTTCTAAATCTGGCATCCTATATAAATGGGTTTTAATATTTTGCAAATGATATGGAATTATCCCAAATCATCTTGAAAACAGCAGGTAGAATTAGCTGCTGGAATGTACCTTGGCTGAGGAAGATTCCCTCAGACACACTGTCTCTGTAATATACTGCTAGGCTACCCTAGGAAATTATCCCTGTGTGTGCCATCTGTATTAAAATGGTTATTAAGTTATGAACAGGGTAACATAATACTGATCGGCTAATTATACACCCTCCTAAAAAACCTCCAGGTCTCTGCTCCTCTCTCAGTCAGGTACTGAAATAATAACAGTTTGACATTCAGACACCTCGCACGGGCGGCGCGGAAGGACGCGCGCTGTCCCTGGGAGGGACTGAGGTACAGAGGAGCTTACGGACAGCCGGGGCTGGGGACAGAGGGCTTGGCGTGCCCCTCTCCCCATGGCTCGGGTGTGCTGCTAACTGGGGACCCTGTGCCCCAAACCTCCTCCCTGCTGCACTCAGTGCTGCGCGGGACTTCAGAGTCCCAGTGAGGAGGCTGAGGGCCGGGCGCCGCTCTCAGCTGTGCAGCCAGTGTAGGGCAGGGCTCGAGTCCGTGCCTCAGTTTCTCCAGCCTGGGGATGCAGATTGGAGAAGGGTCAGATATTGGCTGGACAGTGTTTGTAAAACGCTTTGAAAAGGATGAGGGCTTTGTAACTGCTAAACGTTGCTCTATTGGAGAAGCTCTGCTGCAACCCACCATATTTGATTCGTACTCTGATGGCATCTGAGTGTGGAGCCACCGAGGCACAAGTCAGGTCACAGAACTTGTGGGTCCATGCAAGACAAGGATGGCACTGTGAGCTGGGAAGCACTGCAGTAGGATAGGAAATGGTAGCACAGGAGGACCCAGCACTGCGGCCGCGGGCAGCGCAAACTCTGTCACTGCGGTGGCTCCTATGGCTCCGTGCACAACACATGAGCAGAGTACTGGCTTGCAAGGCAAACACACATTTTTTTCTATCTTCTATGGTCAAAGTAAACCTAGAGAACAGGTTAAATGCTCCATAACGGCTCATTGTGCTCCCCTTACCCACTGTACGAACTGGAGCTCCTCTAACACTCCAACCCCTGCCATGGATACATGGCACTTTATTAACCAACTTGCTAGAAATGTATTTCTGTGTTTTCTCAAAATACGGAGTTTACAAAGCAAAAATGTCATTGGCACAATATCCAGAGCTGTTAGAGCTGTCTGTGAGCTTCTTGGCACCCAAGACCACCAGCAAGGTCTGTACAGGAAAAGTTATCTCCGTCCCTAGAAAGGCTGCATATACTGCACTTCACAATGGGATCTCCCTATAAGGACAACAGCACCTTAGGTTATTAGATTTTCCAAAAATGTTTTGATTACATTTTATTTGTCATCCTCAGTAGTAGTCTAGCATTAACAAAGTCTTTCAGGTGAAAGACTACAAAACAGCGCTGTTTTAATTCCACTTTTAAAGTCTCCCCCAAGCATTTATTAAAATTTACTTCCCATTAATTACTTTTTGTGGTACACGAATCGTAGGCGCCCGCACTGCGCCGATCCGTCGGCATTGCACTGGTGCTATCAGGACACATTTGGGACGCCTGTAGCTCAGTACTGAGCTTTGCCTGAAACTTGTTCACTCCAAACTAATGCAGGTAAAGGCTAGGCACAAACTAGAGCAAAAGCTATGGTTTAATGAGCTGCTCAAGATTTAGGAAAAAAACTATTCCTCTGCTGCACAATAGTCTTGTTATAATTATGGCAAAACAGACTGTACGAAAAACAAATAATCTGTACAGTAGTCAATGCACAAACCACACCAGAGCTGGCAGGATGGAGACAGAGCAGTCATCTCTACATCATGAGCTTCCCTGCTCCCATTTAATGCACTGGGTACTGTGCACGATAATCTTAATGCGTATGCACACGCACACATACATACATGCATTTGTGTAAACCTGCATGCAAACAGTGCACGCAACTGAGAATGCCGAGTGACAGAAGCGCTTAATTCTTTGGTCAGCAATCAATGTTCATGTCAAAGCCCTCAAGCACCCTACTTGCCACAAGAACTTTTCCATCTATCATTTGACTATAACCATGTTATCTTCAGTCACCCCGGTTAGAATATTTCTGCCTGGCTCACACACAACCTGCTGTAAGTGGTGCCTCCTACCTTGGCTGCAGACATCAATGGGGATTTTTGCTGTTTTGCAGCATGCACAGTTAACCTAAGAACACAGTTTCATGGAAAAATAGTCATCCTTGAAAAATGTTTTCAATTAGACAACGTATCTTAGTGGGAACAGGACTGAGCACAGTATGGTTGCACAGAAAGCAGTGCAATGGATGCTGTAGTTTAAGCCTTATTTTCTGCTTCTCTTAGAGACAAAAGCAGAGCGGAACAAACCACACGTAACTTGTCCCTCTATTTCTGCTCGACTGAGGCTGGGCTTAGTACTGCGGGCTCTCTGTTGGTCTTCTTTTGAAGAATACCAAAGCCATAGCATTACAGCCTCCTGAGTGTGCTTTGGATTCAGGATCTTGGGAGCAGATCTAGTCAATGCTCCATGGCAGGGAGTTTAGTGGACATATTATTCTGGTCAAGGTGTTAGATTTTTTTTCAGTTTTCTCTGAAGTACTGAGTACGCGTTGATTTCTAGTGTTACGTGCTGTTTGGGCAGACGCGTTCCGTTGCATTGTGTAACAACCAGCTAATCATTCCTAGTTAAAGCCTCCAATAATGATTCTTTTTAAAAATACATATGGAGAGACACACATTGATTCAGGTTATAACGAGCAGTGAAATGCACTTGTGTGGTGAAATACTGAGTGTATGGACAAGCGCTGTGCCACTGGCAGGCCGTAGTTCAGAGCAAAGAAACAAATTCTGCGCGTCATGTTTCTCTCTCCGGTTCTGCCATTAACTTTCTGGCTGATCTCAGTCAGGTCACACAGACTCCTTAGGAGGTGGGTTACCATCTATGAAATGAAAATGACAGGGTTTAGCAACCTTTGTAAAACACAGTGCGATCTTTTCTTAGAAAATCCCATGCAGCTCAACATGTAAGAGGAAAAGGTTCAAAACCAGAGCAAAGTCCTCTTACATCAGCCGAGGTTTCCACCCACATGAGGCTCTCAGCAAGGTAAATGCAGTGGCTCAAGACAAGCATTGGGTCTGGAACAAGGCAGGCACGCTAGGGCACGGCATGTGTCATATGCGGAAGAAATGAGCGCTATGTAAACAGTGTTCCGAGTCACTCTCACCAGCCTAGCTTAGAATTCCCCCAAAGGACATCACAGCCAAAGGCCCTGGAATCCCTTCCCATCTTTGCCAGTGAACTCATCTGGCATTCTTTAGGACAGGTCATGGCGCCAGGGAGAAATCCGAAGAGTGCACAGTACCTCTAATGGCAGCTTGTTCCGACTGACCCCAACCAGCGACAGCGGAATGGTCTGCTGTAAAAGCTGGGAAAATGGCACAGTTCATGACCAGCAAGCGTGTGTGTCACACAGACCTATGGCCACCGCCAGCACTTAGCAGCCGCGTGTCAGTTTGCTCAGTGGGGAGGCCAAGGATCAGCCTGGCCACATAGGCTGCGTTAGCCTCTGACTGACATCAGCTTGGTGCAAAGCGAGAGCGAAGAGGGCTTGTCTGGCAGCACCAACACAGTTCAGCAGCTCTTGTAGGCTGTCCCTCCTTGGTTCACACAGAGAACCTTGGGATCCCAGCAAACTCAATTTCCTGAGGCAGGGCATGCATTCGAGGTAGAAGGTTTCTACCGGCACTCGCATTCAGCTGAGCAATGAAGGCAATTGGGTCACACAGGGCTTCATTACAAGGAATGCAGTCCTTTAAATTCAGGCTCTTTTCCATCAGACACAACCAGGTATTATCTTCTTTTCATCATTGCAAATAAAGGACAGGCTCATAAAGCAGAGGTTACAGACAATGTTACTGCAGCTGAAGGAGTAAATGAATGCCCGCAGCATTTCTCTTTGTCTTATTCCTCGTGTCTGGCCACTGGAAGGCTGTATGGTGGTAACTACAATAAGGTGGTTGCATTTTTTTCTAATTTTCATATTACACAGATAGCTCAACAGAAGCAGGTTGTGAGAAGTGACTAATGGGAAGTTTTCTGCTCCCTGTTCTGTGAACCTCGAAGTGCAGAACCAGACCAGTCCCTTTGTCATCAAACATCCCAGCCCTTCCTTTTTGCAGAGATGCACAGAAAGGTTGATTTTTGTTGGAGTTAAACATTTCCAAGCTTTTGCATCCGGTGAATGACTGCTGCTTTCTGTCACAGAGGTAGCTGCACTTCAGCGCTGGGTGAACGAGTCTTATAGAGCTAAACCTCATTTACCAGAATCACTATTATGTGAAAAAACTCATTTGGCTTTGGGAGAAAAGAGGAGAAAATATAAGTGGCCTGGCCAAGCAATGACGGAATAGTGAGAACAATACAGTCATCTGAAGGGCACAGTCCATCCAAGAGGAAACAAATTATTCACGTTTAAACAAAGCAGCATTGCCAGGAATGAAGGGAGGGAAATAAGAAAAGAAACATTCAAATGGTAGCAGAAGGCACCTCCTGATATGGAGGTCCATTAAGTTGTGGAATTGCATCCCACAGGAATTCCTAATTTCTTGGAATATATATAACTGCATGGCATTAATAACACAAGCAAACATACAATAAGAAATAATCTTGCGTTGGCTAAAGAGATAGATAATATTCCAGCGGGCCAGCTGGACCCTTTATGATATGATGACGTGACGCATACAAAACAAAGTCATGCTTCCAGTTATACATCAAGTATCTAAAAAAATCTGTCTCTGATCCTAAAGCCTGTTCAAACAAAAGATTTCCTAATTGCTTGAATAAAAAAGATGTAGCTTCAAAACATTCGAACATTGAGCCTTGCTTAGATTAACTTAACATGGTCTTTAATTAAGGCATGTTGAAATTCAAATGGTGTTTAGGCTCACTACTTAGAATCAGGAAAATATTTAGGGATCCTGCTTGTGGCAAAGATCTCTGTAAATGGGAAGGTAGAGACATTCAAAAGCATTTGTCACTGGCCTGACAACAGGGCAGCTAACTAGGACTTCAGGAAATCCCATCTGTGTGTAGATGGCTCTGATAATGATTACTACTCCTGAAAGTGCCAGAAAGGTTTGAGTTTTGCTCCCAAACAATCATTCTTTAAACTGAGAGCTAATGGGAATGAGGATTTTTCCACTGTAATAGCAATTAATCTGTTGGAGCCTATACACACATGGACATATTTACCAGTCCCGACTGATTAAAAATGTTAAGGCAGAGCCCCAAACTGTGCAACTGGCATACAAATCGTGAGTGCCGGTAACGCAACATGGGTTTGTTTTTACTTGTTTTTTCTTTTTTACCCCAATTTTTAACAGGGATTTGGATATCTGACTCCTGTTAAACAACTTCTAAAAGATTTTAACAGTGCAGCCCTTTGCGTCCTCGGGGACACTCTATGAGCCACAGAAACATCCTCTATTAAATGAGAGCTAAAATTCTCATGCTATCGCTTGGCCAGAGGAGCTGGAAAACCAACAACAAACACCGTTAGGTTTGTGATGAAATACTAGGCAGTAGATATTCAGCGTTAGCCTCCAATTTTCTCTAGTGCCAGTAACCGAGAGCTGATGTGGTAGCACTTGCATGGCTGTCCACCCAGCTGAAAATCACAAATCTAATCACTTGGTTCCCAAACTCCTCAGAGCGCACTTACAAATATTCATTTCCAATCAATTTGCACCTGCTAATATGTCTGAATGCTCACATGTGATGACAGAGCCAGAAGCAATGCTGGTGCTTCCTATTTCTATTGCAATAGCATAAAGAGGCTCTGTGCATAGATCACAGCTCATTGTCCAAAACAGGCACAGCGTAAATAGGAATTTCTTTTGAGAGGTTCTTTGAGAAAATCACCATACACATGTGCCTTTCTTTACACCCTCTTCTTTACACATTTACACCCTTAGCATCTACTAGGCTCATAATTCAGACAGCCCTGAAGGTTTCAGGGATTAAACAAATAGGTACATTCCTAAAAAGCAACGAGACATCTGGCCAGGGCTCACCCACCAAAGCCAAGTGTAGCGAATGGCGGAGCAAAAGTGGAAGCCCTCTTCTTTGGGCCCCGTCTGACAGGCGAACGCTGGCCAGACCACAACAGCCTCCTGCTCTTCCTCGATAAGCAGGCATATAAATAAATAAATAAACGGCATCCTAACTGCACTGAGAACTCAATAAAACAATCACATCAAATATGAGGAGGTATAAATCTCGCGTCTGCACAGGTAACCCACTCAATTGCTTTTATTATGGCTCAGCCTGACTCCATTTATTACCATCCGTGGCCTGGGTGAAGGATGTTTGCATGCAGGGTGGTCTCCTGGTGAAATCCTATCCCTAGAGCAGTGACAATCAGCCCATACAAAGGTGGGTTTTGGTGGGGAGACCAAAGGCAGATTCATCTGTCTGCATGAAGACCAATCAATAACCCTGTAACGAGACCCCTTGTCGCTGGGAAATGGACAACACCATAGTTAATCCTGGAGCCACAGGAGAGAAATAGCTGTGGTTGGGTGTGAAAAACAGCAGGATGGATGCACGATGTTTGAGACATACAGACAAAATAGGTCTCTCCTGCTAGGTCCGGAGGATGAGTGATGCGATAGGAGACAAAGGGGCACACTTACATGTATCACAAGCAAATGTGAGAGGCCAGCGTGTTTGGAGGGTATGGGGAAGGAAAAAGGGTACTGCTTTTCTTTATAGGACATTCATTTGGGGACTGTGTGTAGAATGCAGATCTGTACCTTTGGAGAAATGTGCCCATTGGTTGGATATTACGTAGGAGAATATCAGTGTATGGCAGGGAACATGAGACTCTCGGCAGGCACATAGATGGTGACACAAAGTGCTGGTGGGCTACAGGAAGCACAGGCAATGCAGTTGGGAAAGGATATTCCCTTGTTCTCTGCCTAGCTTGGGATTTATGCGTGTACCTGTTTTGACAGGGAGTAGAAAGAGTGATGTGCCAGGAGCCTGAGCTAGAGAGCTGTGAGTTGCAGACACGTTTCCCAGAACACACTACATACAAAACATTTACCCCAACCTCACTGCTAAAGTAGGAGATTCTGGTGCCTCATCCCCTCCTGTACGAAGACCAGCAACAGCCGCTCCTCGCTGCTGCCATCTTCCAGCTCTGTCAGTCCTTTGGCACTTCTGAAACTCGCGTCTGGGCTTTTAGCAGCTCCTCCAACGTGCACACATGCATGTGCACAGAGAGAAACTGCAGCGTGCCTCTACCAATGGTTTTCTCCTGGGGACAAATTCAGTTTTTCTTTTTTTGGTTCATTTTGAACAGCTCCCCCTCCCTTGCAAGGCAAGCCCTGTGTTCTCTGCAGGGCAGGGCAGGGCACAGGCTGAGCGCCCAGCCCTGGCCAGAGGTACACAGCACCTAGAAGGGCTGTCCGCTCAGCCACAGTGCCTTCCGCTATACCTCTCCTGCCTTTCAGCATGCTCATGCTTTTCCAGAATTTTTTCAACAATTCTTGGTCATCTGCCTTTAAAAGCTGCAGCACAATGCAGCTATGCAATCGTGCCTGCTGGTAATATTTGCTTAGATTCAAGCCCAGAAAAATCTCTCCTTGTTGCTTAAATTTCGGCTTTCAAACTTGAAAAATTATATATTTACACAAAAATTATGCATATGAAAAAATACATAAATCTTTGTATATAAAATCAATAGGGAAGGGAGGAGATCTAGAGGAGAAGAGGAAAGGAAAGAATAATATTTTTCAAGATGAATCCACATTTGCACACCGTGAGAGCACAGGGAGATGCCTGGCTGGGATATGCCATGTGCATGTGGTCAGGGCTGAGCAAGCAGGGCAAAGTGGACAACGAATAACACTACAAACCCCCTCTCCCCACTGAACAAACAGCAAATTTAGGGTGCTAAAGAGACAACGGTTGTGGTGCTGCCTCTGACAGACAGACAGCTACAACATGAAGAGTGTGTGAGCACTGCTGGGTGGCACCAGTGGGAGGAAAGGGCAGGAGATGATGACGAAGTGAAAGGCTAAAGCAGATGTGAGTTGGATGTTGGCAAATGAGACCCACTGCAGTTTATATCAGGAGGTCCGGGCCACTGTGCCAAAGGGAATACAGTCACCCAGTGCTGCCAGCCAGCTCCCATCTGTGGCTCCAGCGACTTCAGGAAACTTGTTCCCAAGCTGGAGTCTGTGCCTAGGGTGGCAGTGAGGATGAGGACAGGATGAGTGCATCCAGCTGTTAATTTCTGGGAGGAAGAGATTCCAGGGTGGAGAGTCTTTAGGAGAGTATATGTGGCTCAAAGCAGCACTTTGCCAAACCGAAATCACCTTCCACAAGGTTTGAATGCACTGCTGGCTCATTCTGTGTACAGGGCCGTAACTTGAGCATGGGAAACTGCATGCATTTCTGCAGCTAGATCGCTGAGTGCCTATTGTTCCTTCAGACAATCTTCTCTGTAATGGATATTTGGGTTGGATGTTCCTTACCCCATGATATGTGTATGAGGAGTAGCATGGGTGTATCACTAGGGCAACATGCCTGGCTACGGCTTATAATGAATGTGCAGAGCTAGGCTGCAGGAGAACCCCAACAGCCTTATCCATAGAAACAACACTGCAACCCCACAGTTGCGTGCCCGGAGGCACAGGAGAGCAAATCTGTGGTGCCATACACCTCCTCAAGGGGGCGCTCAGCACATCTAAGGGAATACAGGCACACGTGGCATGATGCATCTGGAAGAGCATGGATGTGTACTAGTTCTCCATATATGTGATCTGGGGCTGTGGACCTAGGGGCAGCGGGGCTAGGGTCTCACCAAAGGAGGTATTTCTAATGACAACCATAGCTTAAAGCACAGGACTCTGCCATCCTCCCCTCCCCTCCCACTCCACTCCTTATTACCCAGGCTATCTTGTTTGGGTTAAGAGGCCAATTTCAACAGACTATAATTGAAGAGTGAAGAGAATCTGATAAGATAAGGAAGGGACATCATTCCTCACGGGATCAATAGAGGTTTCATGTTCCTCCTTCCCCTGCTGTGTCCCTAACACGCTAATGCTGTGTGTCTATGGGCTTCGTTTATTTGCTTTGCTTGTCTGCAACCCCAAGAAGGAAGAGTAGGAGCAGGGGGTGGCTGCTGACACCATCTGTCACACAGCCAGGAAGGAAGGGATGGCAGTGGTGATGCGGGAAGAAAAGGAGCAGGGCAGCAGTGGAGCCGAGAGCAGTGGGACACCTTCCTGGCTGGGCAGATGGGCTCAGCTCCAACCCTTTGTCTTCACATCTTGTTCCTTTGAGAAGAACACTGACTATTTCTCTAGATGCAGACTTGCTTTTCCCAGTGTCCCTAACTACAACATGGCGCAGGATGTGAGCCAGGCCCCACACAGCAAGGCTGGACCAGCTTCTGGCGAGCCTGAGAGTTGTGGGGGTCTGGGGCTGAGATATCTTCTTCCAGCCAATTTCTTTTTTTCTTTTTAACACCCTGAGAAACAGACGCTGAGCGCCAGTCAGTCATGCAGCGAGCATGTGGCAGAGTTGGGAATACAACCCAGATCCCCTGACTCCCAACCTCAGGCTTTAACCACTAGACCATGCTTCCCTCTAAGCCACCTTGAACTTTCCTCGGTGAGGATGGGGGCTGCTAAGCCTCTGTGGGCTGCAGTTTACCAAGCTGTCAGGAGTGTGCTCACTGGACCGCCTCACCAGAGACAGCCTTCCTCACGCACGCTAAAAAAGTTGAAAAGAAATTCATTTCATGGCCGGTGGTTGCTTAAAAAAGGCGATTCCAGCATATGTATGTGATAAATGTTAACTGTGCATTAATCGCATTAAAGAGGACCCTATAAACTTTTCATTTCTAATTAAATTCTGGCCGGTGATTCTGGCGAAGCCAGCACACTCCGTGCCTTTGTTTATGTGGAAAATTAAAATGCAAATACAATGGAATTTATTTCCATTACTAGAGTGATATGCTGGGCTCCTCTGTTCAACAGCCTCCAATTACTTCCAAGCAGGGCTCTCTCCCTCACTCCCTCCCATCACCCTGGGATGCTGCGGGGCACTGGTGGGGTCAGGGCAGGAGTGTGGGGGGCAGGGACAGAGTGGCAGAGCACACACACAGGGAGGCAGGGGAAGGAGCACGACTCAGGCTGAGGTGAGGGGCAGCAGGGAGTTACCTGCTTGCAGCCTCACTGAACGACAGGTACTGAACCTACTGCCTTGCCCAATCCCAGCTGTACAGATGTGGGTCTCTCCCTTGCTGTGGCGCTCCTGTGACAGGACAGAGCTGAGGGCTTTTTCTGGAAGTTCTGTGGACCCTGCACAACCCTTCTCCCAGGATTTGTCTGGCTGAGTATTGCCAGCCAAACCCTGGTGGCGGGGAGGTGCAGAGCAGCCCAGTGCCAGACACACAGCCTACACAGCACAAATAAATCCACGCAGTGCTGACACACAATCATCGGCAGAGAAATAACCCTGCTTCTGCCCTTTCCAAGGGACCAAACGTGGCTGCACTTGGGGCAGCAGTGCGCAGCACGAACATCAACAGCCACTGCATGAGCCCAGAGACTTGTCACACCTTTAAAGCACTCAGCACATATTTCAGCTCCACACAGCTGGCACAGAACCACAGCTGTGCATACATATACAAAAGACTTCCACCAAGTCAGTTGTGAGCACCTTCAAGTGCTCACTCACATCATGGTGCCCTATGCATTAGAACAGATGGGCAAACAAGCAGATCCTTGCAAAGGAAGGGACGCACTTCATTGTAGCCAGCAGGGAGGGAGGCGACTGTCCCACTCTACTCAGCCCTTGTGAGGTCCCACCTGCAGTACTGCATCAAGGCCTGGGGCCCCCAGTACAGGAAGGACGTGCAGCTCTTGGAGCGGGTCCAGAGAAGGGCCACTAAGATGATCAGAGGGCCGGAGCACCTGTCCTGTGAGGAAAGGTTGAGGGAACTAGCATTGTTTGGCTTGGAGAAGAGAAGCTCTTGGGAGACTTCATTGTGGTCTTCCATACTTGAAAGGAGCATATGAACAGGAGTGGGAACGGCTGTTTACAAGGATGGACAGTGATAGAACAATGAAGAGTGGTCTTAAACTAAGAGAGGGGAGGTTTAGGTTAGATGTTAGGAGGAAGTTCTTCACACAGAGGGCGGTGATGCACTGGAACAGGTTGCTCAAGGAGGCTGTGGATACCCCATCCCTGGAAGCATTCAAGGCCAGGCTGGATGTGGCTCTGGGCAGCCTGGTCCAGTGGTTGGCAACCCTGTGCATAGCAGGGGGCTTGAAACTAGGTGATCTTTGAGGTCCTTTTCAACCCAGGTCATTCTATAATTCTATGATTTGTAGACCCTTGCACAGACTCAGACGTATGCAAAGCCCCAAAGTACAGTTTTGCATACATTTTTACAGGAAGTTAGGACATACGGACATTTATCCAAAGTCCATAGGTGATGAGTTTTAGCCAACTCCTGAGTGCTCCAGCAGGTGTACATGCATTTAAACACGGACATGGCCTTAGAAGTGCATGGACACACACACAGGCATACCTGTGCAGCCATGCCACAGGGCGTCTGGGGCCAAGGGGGGCTCCAGCTGCATGCGAGCATCCCAGGGAATCACCCAGTGTGAGTCATCCCGCCCCAGCCAGGCAGGGAAACAGGAGAAGGACACATTCACTTACCAGGCTGAAAAAAGGCCATTACCCAGTCAAACAACCCAGTCCCTGACATCATTATTCAATACACAGGAGCCCTGAATTGCGCACTAACTCAATCACAGAGACACACGATTACAAAATAATACTGATGGAATCAATGAAACAGACATGCGGTCATACAAAGCACACACACCCCGGTGTTAATACACAATAATAGCTGCCCAACAAGCGAATACAAAACAGCCATTCAAAAACACAATGGCAAAACATGTGGCCTGCACTCAAAGGGATGCAGAAACTCAGCAACAAAACCCACTGTTGGCAAAGGGGGTTGACAGCAAAACTTCGGGGGAGCACAGAATCCAGCTCCTGGCAGCCCAGAGAGCAGGCAGCAAGGGCCCAAAGGACACACAGTGCTTGTGAGCACAGGTACACGGGACGTGGCTCCGAAATGGGATGCTGCAGCTACGCTTGTGTGGGGCCCAAATTCACAGTGCAGTCGCTGCTACACTGCAGCACTCAGGCTCACTGCAGTACAACACAATGCGGCCTTACTACACGCTGAAGGCCTGCCACCCTCAACAGCCATTCCCAGGCAGGGCACAGCTCTCCCAGGCTACGTCTGGCACTGGAAGGGACAGCAAGGATGGAAGGCTGCTGTCAGCTGCACGGTGTGCGCGCAGGAATTCCCCTTCCTCTCCCAAGTGCGGCTGTTTGTAGCCATTAAAAAGCCCAGGTCCTCATGCTGGGTGTTCAGTGAGTATTGATTCAGTCTGCAAGCAATTTTAATATTTCTTCAGGGACTTTCCAGCAACAGCACAAGTCATTAATTCACCCTCCCAAATTGCTTATTCAATAGCAGGAACATGGCTCCTGAATAAAGTCCCAGAATTTATGTGACTCGCATGAGTCAGGAGGTCAAACAACTGTTATGGAGCGAAGTTAAAAATCCAAATAAAATATTGACACTTTTTTGGGGAGCGGGAGGAGGGGGAGTGGGGGAAGGGGAAGAAAAGGTATTTAAAATAGGGTTTTGTTGCAATGCCCCCAGGATAAGGAATGAAAAGAAATTGAAGACAAGTTGGAGTTTGTAAAATCAATGGGATTTATTGCATATCCGCTTGGCATTTAATAACTCCTTCCTTCCCAGCTCCCCCTGCTCTGTTCAGGCATGGGAAGATGAAGCTGTCCACCAAATCCCAGCAGCCACTCAGCACAAATAGTGCCCATGCAGCACGGGGATGATGGCCCTGCAGGGCAGCGTGCTCTGGGACACTGGTCCCATCACAAAGAGCACTGTATTGCCCCTTGCAGTATGTGACAGCCCACTTCCATAGTTTTCTTCCCCCATATAGTGGAAGAAAAAAAAAAGAGAAGGGGAAAGTAGGCATGAAGTGAATTAGAAGAGCTGCTCAGTCAGGGAGTCTACCAACAGTAGGACTGGGCCAGGACCCAGCTCTCCCAGTGCTCCAGGCAGTGGGCTTGCTGCTATAGGCCACTAGCTTTTAAGAGAATTAAAGTCACAAGGCACAGAGGCAAGGCAGCACCCATCTCATCTCAGGGACCCCCAGAGTGCTCTGGACAGCCCCAGAGAGCAGAGGCACATGACAAAAATCACATTCACATGCAGCCAGATGCTCACAGATATAAACACATACATGCTCCTACTGAGCTCATTGCTATTCAGGGAGCACGGCCACCAGATTACACACACGAGTAGGAACATACCTGCAGACTGACACACATGCAAATGAATGCACAGACAGAAACACAGGCATGCGCTCATACTGGCATAGCAGTGCGGCTTTGTGCATGCTCTGCACAAACACAGTGTGTGTATCCACACCAAAGAAGTCCTGCAAACTGTTGTGCAACAAATCTAGATTTTACTTACAGCGGTCTCGTCTTTAGCTAGCTGCACAGAAATTGATACCCAGATGTACTCAAATACGTTCTACACAACCATATTAATACGTAGGACTGACTCTTTGTATTAGCCTAGTAACTGTTTCAATGAAACTGCTAATTTTATACCAAAGATTGGAGGCTGTATTATCCATCAGTCAAAGTCTATTCATTAGCACTAATTCCATAATGAAACAAGGACACAAAAACAGAGCTAACGGTGCAATCAAGGAGTACTTGATAGCGTGGATTATGTTGGTGAGTTTGTTGTTTGCCTGGTTGGTCTCTTAGCAAAGATTTAGGTTAGGTGCTTGTACAATCAACAAATACACCATTTAGAGTGGCATGGTTGGTGGTATTATACAGGTTGCATAATCAGAAAGATTATCAAGGTGGACAGAGATAATCAGAAATAAATGAAATGCTCACCCATATCCTAGGCTCACTGCAGAAAACTCCAAAGGGGGCAATCTCCAGGAAGAGATCCTTCCCTCGTGGCAGTCAGCCCTTAAATGAGGTCTAGGTGAGGTGCAGCCAGGCTCCACCCCTTTTGGTCACACAGCTGAACTGCCTTCACCTGTGCTTGCAGTGCTCGCCTCAGGTGATCAGTCAGTGGTTCAGGCCGTGATTCAGCAGTTCCCATACAGTGCTTTATTTGAGTTGAGATGCACCAAAATACAGTTTTTCAAGGGCTATTTTTGCATTGTGATTAAAATAACATTTGACTACAATTTCCTCCTAAGCTGCGTTTTGACTGAGTACAAAGTGTGGCTTCAGAGTTCAATGAGGTGATGAGAAGTTTGAAATTTCCATAATTATACTTTGAAAGATTAGGATTTTTGCACAGAAAAATGTTTCTGGGTTACTTCTCAGACTGCTTTGTTCACAGTTGATTTTATGATAGCCCTGTAAAAACAGCAAGATAAAATATAAAATCTCTGAACCGCCCTATGCTACCTCATGGCTTCTTAGACTAGAAAATACTCTAGATTAAAAGTAGTATAGTTTTCTAAACACCATAGAATATGCTTCTCTTTACATCTCTGCTTATAAGTCTTGATTGCATCCAACCTTGTCCCCATGCTGTCAGATGAAACAATGGGAGAAACGCTAAGTCAGGGCTGGAAGCATTCAGATTCACTTTGTTCAGCTTAAGGGGATCATACTTCGAAATTATGGCACTGGAGAAAAATCACCAAGAACTCTCTAGGATCTCATGACTTTCAGAAGGAGCTCTTTGTACATTGCCTGAGCTAGAAACAACACAACACTCCCTTGCAAAAGCCTGAAGTGTAAATAACAAAATATTTACAGCTCACAACTTCAGGCCGTGCTGAACAACCCGTGGCCCCCTCCCAGGCTGACAGCAGCCAGCACAGGTCAGCAGCAGAGCCCAGTCCATCCCCACGGCTCGGGCACGGAAGGAAAGCCACCAGCATGGAGACATGGGAATAAAGCAGCAGTGGGGTCAGAGAGACTCATAGTAAGCACTGCAGCTCCTGGGAGCCCATTGTCAATCTGGCATGGCTGAAGGCATCTCAGCTGAGGTGGTTTCATTGACAGAGCATGGGCAACAGGCTTGCTTACATAGGGACAAACGAGAAAATTAATCTGAATTAACTTTGAAAGTACATTGGTTAAAACCATTAAAACACTGTTTGGATGAGTGTCCTACATTGAATTTAGTTTACTGCATTTTCCAAAGTGAATTAGGCTAGACTAAATTAAAGCTGTCTTACTTCTAAACAAAGGTGTCAGAAGCGTAATACAGTTTAACTAGACTGCTTCAATTTCACACTTCCAGTTAATTCACATTAGTTACTTTGCATAGCCATGTGTGGGTGATGGGTCCACATTATGGACAGAGGTGGGGACAGGAAAATGGGACCTGGAAATCCAGCAAGCTCCCTACAGCCGTTGTGGTTGCATGGGAATGGCATGTAAGTGATAGCTTGCTCAGGGCCCACATGGACAGCTCTGCACTCGGTCAGACGGGTGCCAGGTGCACAATGTAGGAGTAGAACAGATCTGCACTCCCGAAGTTACACTAATTATACTTATGATTATAACGAATAAAGTTATACTAGCTAAGCAAATGCATATACAGTTAAGGGCCTTACAGCAAGGAGCCACATTACTTATATATCCATGCTGATACATATTAGTTATTATACAATGGATATTATAGCCTTGTTATGGATGATTCTAGGTGGTTATGGCTGACTGTTTGTAATAATGGTGCTTGGTGCTGCACAATGAGATCAATATAGCGAGCTGGTGATGGCTACAGCCACAAAGCTGAGCAGCCTATCTGCCATTAACTCTGTTAAAAACTGTAATGGTTGAATAAATGTTTATTAATTCTTCATGGGATCTGAATACAATATGTGACCCAAATGTTTAACTAATACAGCCACAGTAATATGTGTAGACCTGCAGGAAAAGATAAACAAGTACGTATAGCACCATATGATCAATTACAGCCCACTAAAAGACAAATGCTGGTGCTCTTATGCCACAAACAGCTCTGACATGGAAACAAACACATAGCCTATGCTGGCTAATTTTCAGACCTGTTAGTCACTCATATGAGCCAAGTAGACCAGCTATGGACTTGTCCTTTCATTAGGAAAAACTGGGAAAATAAGCATGCTGTCTTTGGAGGTGGGTACCAGCTCTACATTGGGTCCCTACGTATCACCCAAGCATTCCTGCTCTGTGTTGGGTTCATACGTTTGCCTTTGCTGGCAGTTTTGGGCAGCTTTCAGAAGGAGGGATAAGGAATAACAACAGGAGTAGGGACTGGAACAGTAAGGGAAAGATTCAGGTTCTCTGTGGAAATTTCAAGCATGACCTGCCGCAAAGGGTCCCACTCTGAAACTAGCACTTTTTAACACCAGGGTTAATAACCCACACTGCCAAGCCCTGGTGTTAAAAAATCCAAAGTTAGCAGCCTCCATAATGGAGAGATCACCATAAAATACACAAGATTGTAAATAAGAGTGCACTTGCTTTTTTTCTTTGCCTCTGTTCTGGCCTTTGGGAGGCAGCCAGGTCCCACTTCCACCTGTTCTTCACAGTTGTGGAAGCCAGAAATACCTTGGTTTGAAACGAACGATGAAATTTATCTTAAAGATCTAAGGTTTTACTTATGGCAAAAGGTATGAAAGAGCTTGAGAGAGAGTTGAGAGTTATCTACATTTATCTGTTTCCTCCCAGTTCAAGCCTTTACTTCTAGTACACACGTCTTCTGTTAATCAAAATGAATGTCCACAAGGAATTCGGCACAGACTCCTGAATTTTAATAACTGGAAGCAGGCACAAAGCAAAGCTTTCAATTAAAAGTTCCTCTGCTCCAGATTAAGATATTTAACCTTGGCAAGCCCATGTGTTTCCGTAGGTCTCCCTAACTCACCTGCTGGCACAGCTGCTGTTGCGGCAGCTCCAGCGCTTGCTGTGCGGCAGCCACCGAATGCTGGCAGCTCACAGGCTGGACCTTCCGCCAGCTCCGTGCACCGCAGCTGCGCTGCTGGCAGGACCCAAGCTGGCTGCTCTGCAGGGACAGGTGTCACTTGGTCCTGCAGTCACTGCAGTGCAAGGGCGCTCTGAGGCAGACGCCTAAAAAATGACCCATGTCTAGGGGCTCTGACATTCATGGGCATTTTCCTTCTTGCTGGTGAAGTGGATGTAGCCCCTGGCAGTGTTTTCTTCCTGCTCCTTTCCTGCAGCTTGCTGTAGTTCTTGAAGCTTTTGGTCTTTTGTAGCAGAGACTGTGTTGGTCGAGGGGCACTGTAGGTCTGGAGCTCCTAGGAAGGATATTCCTGTGGATGCTCTGAGTTGAACATTTGCTTTGTGGTTGCCTATGCTATCAGAATTCAGACCAGATGAGCCATATAGTTCCTCTCATGCCTGTGTTTCTAAGTCTAAGCAGCAAAACCCCTTTAGTCCTTCAAGATTCTTTAATTCATCTTAAATCTGGGCTGTCAAACATCTACACCCAATTTGCTTCCAATATTTGGTACACCGACTGACATCTTCTAGATGTTTGGATTATAACGCATTCCTGGGTTTCCTGACTGCAAAGAAAACCTTCCAAACGTGAACGGAGTGTAATAAAAGTAGAAACACCTGCCTGAGGACATTTCTATGCTGCAGTCACTGCTTGACTGCAGCTCATGTAGATACTCATTCTTCAGCCAGCTCTAAGCCCTGGATGGCTGCATAGCTCTGTGGAGTTCAGCCACATTCCCTGCTCACCTTCAGGTTTGCACCCTAGTGCAATGGGCTCACACAGATCCCCTTGGATAAATGGGAAAATGTTTCTCATAGCCCGATGCAGCAATGTATTCCACAAGGTCAGGCTAGGCGACCTACACGCATGGGGTCGAATGCTGTCAGCCTGTAGCTGTGGGATGCAGCTGGGTGTTGCTGCTCCCCAGATGAGCTGACAGAGCAAATCCCTGCTTGGCACACCTCCCCGCTCCCAGAGACACCTTTTGCTTCACCTTTCCTTCCTCCCACCGCTCTTCCTTACATCTTGAATTGTTCCATGTAGTGCAGCAGAACTGCAATGGGCAGAGATCTGCTAGAAGCTGAACGTTAATGCTCTGCTCAAATTAAATGAAATAAAACCGTATGGTGTCATCATGGGTCACTGATTTAAAACAACAAAAAAATCCTAGCTCCTCTCTAAGCCCTTCAGATAGTAAAACTGCTGCTGTCTCTCCTCAGTGTGCAGCCAAGAAATGGTCTTTGCAGTGTGAGAAAAGGGCAGGACTGGGTTTTCTCTGGTGTCTTGGTGTAAGCAGGCTCAGCTGGAACAAACTGGCATTCTTCCTCCTCTCTTCAGGCATGATGCTAGTGGAGGTCCAGTTAAGATGATAGAGCCACACAGACTAACAGCAGATATGGAGGCCAATCTCCTCAGGGAGGGCAGAGCTTATGTTTCAAGATATGCAAGGCATCTCCATTTCTTCCTCTCATCTATTTGGAAAGTTTGAGAAAATAAATGACCACAATTCAGCCTCCTCTTGGCACTGTCTATCTAACCAAAGTGTTCCATCATACCTGTGCCTGTATACTGATAACGCATGTGATCACCCTTCGTCTCTCTCCCCTTCCAAAAGCTAGGCAGAAGGAAATGCAATTTTCATGACAGAAGAGAGTTTGAATGCATAAATATTGCTTGTGGCCCTTGAATATGGCACGGTTTGGAAGCATTCTGCTCTCTTGGCAGACAGAGCCAGAGCCTCGGGCCTGCTAGCAAGGAAGCTGAGTCTGCCACTCCTGCCAATGTCAGCTGCTGTTCTGAGGGCTGCAAGTGTTGCAGTAGATTTTGCAAAGGTACTGCCCCCCACACTGATGGAAATCAACTGTGGCTCTTGGGGGTAGGTCTGAGCCTCCTGACTACACGTGCTGCACGAACTCTAACGTGACCGCTGCAGTCAGCGCAGCTGAAACACAGCTCCCGTCTCCTCTGCCCACCTCCCTTCCCTTCACAGGCAGCCACTGTCAGCAGGGTACGTGTCATTTCTGCTTCAGGAGGGGGAATGGAGCCAACACTGTGCTACAGCTCGCTGAAGCACTTCCTTGGCCCCTGCTCTGCCTGAACCTGAGCCCTTCTCTCCTCCTTCCAGCTGTCCCCTCGGTGCCCCAGGTGGCAAAGCAGCGCTCCTATCTTCACAGTTCAGGCAGGAAGCAGAGCACAGAGAGAAACGCCATTTGCCCAAAGTCCTGATGAGAGTCCATGACAATGTGAGCAACCGAAGCTCTTCCCTTAAGTCGGATTAGGCTCCAACTGTCAGACTGCATTTCCCTTCACCCTCTAAATCCCTTGGTTGCTTTTCCTCACCAAGCTATGAAGCTTGCTTTCCATTCTAACTCTGTCAAACAATACTTTCTTCCCCTCTTTTTGCTGAACTGTGAATTCAGCTGTGCCCATGCACTGAAACATGCAGGCTCTCCTGTGTGAACGCAAGCCACGCTCAGAGCTCTTTGGGCCTGCACAGCACCCACCTACAGGGGGGATGTTGTCAGCACTGAGGAGCCCAAGGCTCCCTCTCCTCATCTCTCTCCCTGAGGCATGCTCTGATGCCAGCATCACTGGGGGTCTCCAGCCCATTGCAGGTAGCGATGTGAGGCACAAAGGGTATGGCAGTGCCCCTCAGCCCCACACCGTGTCCCTGCAGGCACAGCTGCACTAATGCAGCGGCGAGGCACCGCAGTGTTGGCTCTTTGGCCACCACAGCTGCCCTTAGACTCACTGCAGAGAGCCAGGCTGAAGCTTAGCAGGGTTAGCCTTCCAAGAGCGGCTTTAATTGCCCAGTAATGCACACCCTGGGGTCTTGTAATGTGCTTCTAATACGGAGCATTTAAAGTATGAACACTCCGAAACAATTACAAGGAGTTTGGTGCTCCGCAGAGTGTACCCTTCCACTCTGAAAAATAATCTGTGACAAAGGAAGATGATCACAGAGAAGACACCAGTGCTATCTGAAGTCTGTCAGGTTTCCTTGAGGCAGCAGGACACACCACACCTCCTTAGTGCAACTTCACCTGGTTCTTCCAGGATTAAAGGAGTTGCTACACTGGGACCTCTGTAGGGCTCAGCCAGCGCTCATCTCCCTCCCATCAACCCCACTGGGCTTTCATCTGGGCTTTGAGGTACTGTCTAAAATCTCTCCAAGCAACAGTGAGAGTGGAGAAACCACAGGGTATGGCAAGTCTACAAGACAGCCTGGACAGAAATGTCAGAGAGGCAAGGGATTTTTCTTATGCTCTGTCATTCTTATAGCAAATAACTCCCAAAAAGGTCTAGGGGAGATTTTTCATTTGCTCCTTTACAAGGTGAGAATATTCCAGTTCTCAGAAAGGATGATGTCTCAGCTAATTTTATCTTTAATATTTTTTTCTACATCCTCGACCAAATTTGATTAGCCCCTGTTACAATTGTCAGATTACTGAAGATGGCTTTTTGTGTTAATCTGCATTTAGAATCAGCAAAACAGATTGCACTAAAGGTGCCAAAAATAACCAGATAGAAATCAAACGCTGGAAATTCCTGATCTAGTGCTGAATGTTTAAGAAACTCAAAAGCATTGGAGGCAGGCCGTTGGTTTCAGCCAGAGCTATCTGAAGTATTCACTCTAGATAGAATTACTACAAGGCAACTGCAGTAACTTGCAAATTCCAGGAATGGATTTATAATTCACAGTACGATACTACGGACTGTAATGATACTACACGCCGTTACTTATGATAATATCACATATTAAATTCAGATTGTGAAATGAAGTTTGGTTGCTTTACTGCCATCAAAGATCTATAAATGTCCTGTTGCTGAAACTTCATTCGGTTATGTATTAAAATTGTATGTTCTCCAAAACTCAGGGTAGACAACTTGTGCAAAAATCTCCCACTGGAAAATGAAAAATGGGAATTTACAATAAGTGCCAGTTTATGCCCCTAATTAAGCACAAAGGCCGTTACTGGAGTCACTGACTGTGATGGAATTAGAGCAGAGATGAAATTAGTCCAAAGTGACAATTTCTATTGGAGAAAAGAAAGGCCTTTGAAAACACTGGCATTTACTTCAAAAAATCAGCACTGCTGAGTGGTGTGCCAAGAGCTGTGTCCCTTCCTCTTTTGGGAAGAGCTGCAGAAGTGTTCTGCAAAAGGCACGTCTTCCTCCAGCATCTAGAGGTGAGAATAAGCCACAGAAAGCAGCAAGAGGTGACCGAGGGTTTGCTCCCTCTCACAGGACACAAGTGTAGCACTCCTAAGTTTGGGTCAGCTCTGTGCATACTTCAGCCTCTGCGGATGATTAGAACCTTTCAGCAGTCCTGAAGTTTAAAGACTGCATTATTATGCTGCATCTGTTGCTACAGGATGAGGTCA
Organism: Lagopus leucura; assembly: GCF_019238085.1. Classification (NCBI taxonomy): domain Eukaryota; kingdom Metazoa; phylum Chordata; class Aves; order Galliformes; family Phasianidae; genus Lagopus; species Lagopus leucura. The sequence continues at coordinate 16,543,681 of NW_024962255.1, read as the reverse complement.
GCTTTCTTCATCTTTCATCTGCTGTTTCATTAGGTGGTCTCACATACACGACTCACTCAGAGCCTGATGCAGCGACAGCAGCGATTCCTGGGGACAGTGCTGTTTATCACTGCCCTTAAATGAAGCGACCCTGGGTGAAACATGGCCAGATTCTGTGCTCCAAGCTAGGATCTGAGACTTCTCTCCTTCCAGTGCCAGTGAGGCCATGCCTATGTGGCAGAGGAGCACGTGGCCTGCCTCTTCTTTTAGCCATAGGAGACATTGACTAACTCATTAGGTTCTGCCATCTAATGCCAGAAATGAGCTGAACCAAGCTACCTGAGGCTGAAAAACCAACAATGTTCTCAGTTGCTCACTGCTCCTGTCCACTCTTGGCAGAAAGCCAGCTTCCTTTGTAAGAAGGAAATATTTCCAGTGAGACATTTCATCTCAAGGCCACCAGCTGTGGCTGGTCCTGGTTGGTAGCGACCAAAAAACATTATGAGATGATGGCTACTTAGTGAAATGAGCTGGTGAGTTCTCTCCAACTCCAGATGGACACATCTCTGTGTACACTGCCGCAGTGGGTACAACCAGCACTCTGAGCTGAGAGCCCAAGAACAGAACAGGGAAGGAAATGAAACTTTCTTCTTCATCCCTGCCTGGGGTTTCCAAGCATTACGGACGGGACTGCTATACCCAAATCACCGCACAGGCTGGTTTCGCTCTAGTTGGCGTTGGAAGTGCTGCAGTTTCCATTTAGCATAGCTCACCTGGGGCTCCTGCAGCAGGAGCAGAGGCTGATGTCACCTGCCTGTGTGAATGGCCAACCTGATGTCATATTGCAGTGCGAATGGCACTGTCTGATGTCATCTCAGTGCTAATAGGACATGGTATAACATGGCAGCTAAGGCTGCAGGGGAAAGCGTCTAATCCATTCACTGTGCTGTGCTACAATAGAACATAACACAGTCTAATGTGTAGGTTAACTTAGACACCCTCAGGCAGATTTTTGGAGATGGATGGATGGACAGATGGATGGATGGATGGATAGATACATTTATATAAAGTATACATACGTTATACCACTCTATTGATTTTTAAAAAGTTCCAGGTCTGCCTGACTATAATGAGATTTTTGAACTTTGTGTTGCAATCAATGAGGGGAATATTATTGGCCTGGAGAATTGATATACCCGCTCTCTGTGGCTTGTTCTGCTTCTGGACTGCCCCTGCCCCCAAGGTGTACGATTCCATCAGACACTTAACCTCTTTTACAGTGTCATCAGGCTAAAAGGAATCTAATAGTGACACGGGACTTGTGCTCAGCACTCTGGCACTATTGCTTTCCTGTCACAAATAATTTATAGCTTTCTATTTCCATCCCTTTGCCTGCACCCCATCCCCTCTTTCTGTTTCTCTGGGCTGGGGGAAATCAATAAACTCACACAACCAGAGTGGCACTTCAGGGGGCTTTAGGGGGAATGTGAGAGGAAAGAAAAGGAAAAAAAAAATTGAAAAGAAGAAGAAAGTTGCATTACTTGCCCTAGCACTGACTGCTCAGATCAGCTCCCAGCTCGTGCACACCAGCATGACCTCAAAATCCAGGCCCTCAGCCTAAGGCCCTCCGACACCTTCTGTCTGTATCCCCACAGCTGTGAACCAGGAACCCCTGCACTATGAGAGGTGAGGAGAGGGAGGATTCTCCATCCCCAGCCAGAGCCCTGATATCACCTATCTGCAGCTAAGACCCAGTTGTCCTCTGCTCCTCCAGAAACTGCCCAGGTTTCACCATCTATCTGTTTTCCAGTAACCTGAGATGATGTGCTCTGAAATGCCTTTCTCTTCCTATGAAGGCTTCACTTTGTGAAGCCACGCTTTTTCAAAAATGCCCTCCCAAAGTCTTTGCCTACCTCTGCCCATGACACACATTCTCTCTTTGAAGTTTTGCCAACTCTTTCTTTAGTGTGAATTTCTAAGAAAAGCCCTCGGGTGGGCAGGGAGAATGCATTATTTGCTTTCACTTTCTGTGGAGAGAGTTCTGAGGAGAGGTTAAAGCTAATACAATGCAAGGCTGACAGTTCCAGAAACTAAGCCGAACGAGCATCTGTAGCCTTCATCCTAATTGGAGAGGCTTGTTTTAAGCTCAGAAAGGAATTTAGTCTCCATGGCCTTCACAGGTCATGGCTTATTTGCTGAGCCCCTTGGTAAGACATGGTTGTTCCTGAGTCACAGCTACCCAGCATCTGGCAGCGGGCAGGCCCCCCAGCCAAGTATTAGAGGATAGTGATTTTCTTTCACACTGACCTCAGCTGGATTTAAATCAGTGACTTAGAGGTGAAAGACTGCATGTAACAAGAAGATGAACACTGACAATTGCAGTTCAGTTTATTTTCATTCTGAGCTGCACTGTGAACTTTGTGGCATTCACTGACATCTTTTTGGGTTTCCATACTGTGTTTGTGCACGACCTGATAAACAAAAGCAGTATCCCTTTGCGGCAGATTCTTTTTCCTGGTAACCTATATCCCCTCATCACTCTGTACAGGTGCCTTCTGCTCCCACTGTCATTCACAAAGAGTAGGGCTTTGGGAAAGCCCTCCATCAGTTCAAATCTCCCAGTGCTGTGCCAGAAAGGAATTTCTCAAGTATGCGACAAAATGAAATCTACACCATTTGCAAATCTAGCAATGGCTGTTAGCTGCAAAGGCTGCCTCATGAGCACACTAGCAGATCTGATCACAAGCAATAACACAGTCACTACCACATAGGAGAGACTGGATCCCAGATTGCTTGCTGAGCATCATAATCATGCAGCGACTACATGGTTGGGGGGCAGGACAGAGCGCAGCAAGGACAATTCTGTGCGAGCTGGACCATTAAAGCACCAGAATCAGGTCTACAAGAAGTGCTAAGATGCACTGCTGCAGCCAGATGTCAGCTCAGGCCCTCAGCCTCAGGCTCTGATTACTGGAATCACAGTGTTCAAAGGCACAGAGGAACTGCAAGAAGAGTTGAGTTCTGAACATGCTTTGCTTTTTTTCCAGGATTATCAGAACCAAAGTTCAGCAACCTTTCCACCCAACACCAGACGGGAGTGGGACAGGTGTGGCTGCGCCAGGACATACTATCGGTAAGGAGACTGGCATGGAGGGGTTGGTGATGGGACAGCTGGAAATGGGAATGAAGCTCAGCAGGGGCAAACAAGTCAAGTCTGACAAACAGGTGCAAGGGGAAGGCAGATGGGGGGAAAGAAACCTCACCAGAAAGCAGAGGTTGCTGTTCTCTGCTGCCCCAGCTGCATTGCAGAGAGTTTACCCAAAGGTGTCTGCCCAAAGCTATCCTGCCTCAACACCCCTTTCACTTGCTCACTCTCTCCTTCACCTCCCTAGAGAGAAGTACTTGCCACTATCCTACCCAAGCACTAGCCTTCACCTTTCTTCTCCTTCTTGCTTGGCTTTGCTTCTCTCTCCCTGTTTCTCATCTCTCAGATGAACAGGATATGCCACTCTGATATCACACCACAGAGTCCTTCAATGTTCTAGCTTTGTAGTCAGCTATCCCATGGGTGTATTTCACTGAGAAAAAGCATTTTCTGCTAGGGGAAAAGGGCTTATTGAGGTGAACAGAAGATGGAGGCTGTAATAAAGCTACCAAATGTCTACTAGTCTGTTGCATTTAAAGATGCTGTGCTAGACATGTGATGGGGTGTTGTTACTGATGTGGGTTGCATGGTACAAATGTCTGCTGCTGATAGCACTTGGTTATCTAATAGCAACTCAGAGCAGGAGAAAACATGTAGTAGTGTGGAATATTGTGGTTTACCTGTGGCGTAAGACACTGTCTTAGATGCTGTTGGTTACTGAGAATCAGCTGCTAAACAAGGATTTACTGGAAAGTGCTGTACATGAACTGTATTCAAGAGCACAAAAGAATTAATGACCCAGTATGGAAGAGCATTTCTGGATGCCCTTTCAATCTGGACTCACTCAATGGCCTGGGAAGCACTGACCACATCAGATGGAGTTGGCAGATATTCCCCCTTCTTGGAGAAGCAATGCAATGTCTAGGGAATAAGTTGGCGGAGCTGGGAGGGTGGCTGTGAATGCTGCTGCTGGAGCCTCTCATTGCTCTGTGGTGCACTGGGAAGTGTGCATCTACATCAGGCAGTTCTGGCAGGTTCTGCTCTGTTCTGGAAAGCCTTTGCTGGAGGTATTGAATGCTTCAGCTCAATGCTTTATGAGCTGAATGATGGCTAGTGGTTTGTAAGGGAACTGGGATATCCTCCTAATGACTAGGGCATGCTGGGACATAATGGGCTTGCCTACTGGATGTACAACTCTACTTGCTCTAAACCCTAAAGCCCTAATTATCGGGAAGTTATTATTTCTAATCTGGGTGACTTGTCCTTTCTGATGTATTGGAAACTCCAGAGTAGTCCTGGAGAGTCGTGAGTGGCTGGAGGAGTCTGCCAGTTTACAGTGATCTGTAAACTGATCTGCAAAAGAAAGACACAAGATTTTTATTAATCCTGGTTGGAGTACCTATCGTGAGTCCATGGTTTGTTCTAGTAGGGAACTGAATTTATTGGCCCAACTCTGAAGAGCTTCTCACCTGCGCTAAGAGAAGGTGATTTTTCATGGAGAGTCTTGGTGGACACGTTAGAGGCTGGTGTGGCTAAGACAGGGTATGTGCACTCCAGGTGGAAAAATGTTGAGAGGAAATGATCTGACAAAATATGGATAGTCTGAGAGCCCCTGGGGAGTGTGGCCTGTGCAGCATTGCACTCAGTAATCTTGGATGCCCTGGGAGACCTGCTCTGAACTGCTGTTTCCCATAAGTTGTTTCGTATGGGAAACAGCAACATTTAGCTTCTTGGTGGAGCACACTGGTTCATTCCTATTGGCCCTGTACTGTAAGTCTATGGAGATACGGTATATGAACAGGATGGCACAGCTAGGATTCGGCAGCATTAGCAGAGCAGGATTAGCATGAGTCCTTCTGTGTGTGGGACAGGGAGCCTGCTTAGTCCCCATGCTCTCCTGTGAGAGTAGTGGTATGTGTAGCTTTCAGTGGGGGGATCCCTGAGTGCTGGCTGCTCTCCTCATGGCCCTTTCTCCCTTTTCCTTTTGTCCAGTGCCCAGCACAGCATCCCCTCCCGTCTCCAGTGCCTCCAATGATCCAGTGGGCTCTTACTCCATTAACGGGATCCTGGGGATTCCTCGGTCGAATGGCGAGAAGAGGAAACGTGATGAAGGTAGGGGGAGGGGAGAAGCTCATCCTCCCTTTTATATTCTTTGTCCCCATGCACAGGCTCCAATTTCAGGCCAAGGTTTGCAGCTGCTCCAGGGGCTAGATCAGTTTTAGCAACAGAGACCAGTTCCCCGCCACTGCCCTGCTGGCTTGGAGTGCTCTTCTTCTGAGGCCTTTTCATGACAGGCTGTGTCTCCAGACATCTGCTCGGCAGGCAGAGAACCGTCTCCATTGCTGGAGCTGATCCCAAGTTCATTCACTGCTGGAAATGGCTGGAACTGAGCTCCCTTGGTGCCAGCAGGTGCCCAGACTTGGAACTGTGGGTAAACAAGGTTTTCCCGACTCACTTGTTTTCAAACCCAGTGCCATCTCAGAGAAGCATCAGCAACGTGGGGTATCTTCCCTTCCCCTTGCAAACAAGTTCCCGCCCCTTGGTGTGCCATGAGCTGCATTAGCTGTGGTGGCTACAAGGGCCCGGATTGCATGGACAGTGTCTATACACTAGAACTGCCATACTTGTGACAAGCAGAAAGCAGAACAGGAGCCCTTCTGTGGCCTGAAGGTTATTATCCAAGCCTTCCACTAGTGATCTAAGAAACTAGTATTAAGCTGTTTCCTTCTCTTTGCTACTTGTTGGGAGGGACTCAGGGCAAAGTGAATCTTGAAATGAACCAAAATCTGGAGCCTCAGGTCCAGAAAGAAGATGCAGTAGAATGGATGGGAGATGTCTTGGTGTGTTTATAGTGGTTTGTACAATTTTGTCTTGCTTTTCTAATTTGATTTGATTCACAAACTGAGGGCTAGGAGGTGAACTTTTCCAAGGGTAGCATTTGACCAGTCTGTGCAGCTCAACACTGCCTTCAGGGTGTTGGTTTTGCCTGTTACATGGGGCTCTCTTGGCAGTGTCAGTGGCTCCCTGTGCTGTGTATGTGGTAATCCCAGGCTGTGTGGTGTATGGCAATACCAGGGCTCCTTGTGATGCATGGTGAGGTTCTTCTGATACAGATGCTGCATTTTGAAGTTTCTCCAGTCATTTCCCCAGCATTGATGCCAGTGAGGTTCACATTTCTAAATTCTAGATCTGAATAAACAATAATCCCACGAAAAAGGCTGATCCATTTCTCCCAATACAAAGTAAAACTAGAGGCTGGAAGCAAAGACCCAGTTCATCCCCTATCAACGCAAACGGGAAGACTTTTGCTGATGCCATTGGAAATTGGATCAAGACCCAGAGGAAGATCCATTTCCCAGCTAGATGGCAGTAGGGCCTAGCTAAGAGAAAAATGTAGCAATGGGAGGGCTGAGTCAATGCCTCAAAGTCAAAAAAATGTCAGGAGTAAGAGATTGAAAACATTGTAAGCCTCTCTGGCATTTCTTATCATTGCTTACACAGGAAATAGTGACATTTCAAACCAAGCGACAAGTTTCTCTAGTGGTTGTACATCTTTTGGCAGTAGTTGGGGTTTCTGTGAACCCCTGTTCTCATTCAATCCAGCTTGGTGATCACAAGCTGTCAACAAGGTGCCTCTGTATCTCATTTTCAATCTGGCTTTAACAGGTATTCTTTCAAAATACCTGCAGTGGTCATCCCACTTAGATGCAGCCACGCAATCATCACCAGCCCTGGAATTTGAGATTTTTGAAGCAGTACAATTAAACACAGAAACAATCAGACATCTAAGACTGTGATGCTTCACAAAGATTCACAACTCTGTGTCTGTCCTTAATTCATCTTGGATCTGATTTATGAAGGGCAAGAATTATTGTGCAACTCCCTACTATTGGCCAAGAGCCCAGGTATCTCCTTAGAAATCAAAAAGGTACCAGGCTATCCTGGAGGTGTGGGATCTCAGTAACACGACACAGCTGCAAACTCCTTAGAGAAGAGCCTTCATTCTGCCATCCTGGGAGATGTCACACTCCCACCCCAGAGAAACCTCACAAGGGACCCCTGGCAGCTGCTGAACACCCCTGCCCAGGAGCTGACTCCCTGCGCTCACAGTGGCTTTAAGGAACACTGATAGACACCACCACAGCAGGGCTGTGCCCTAAAGTCAGAAGGTCCAAGGGGAGGTTTTGCACAGTCTGTAACCTGCACTCCCCCTGGGCAACCTGCCTGCAGCACTGAGGTCTCTGGGCACCCCTAGCTGAGATGAGGCTTAGGAAAGCAAGATGAGAAGGCCAATGCAGGTATTCCTTTCATGCTCATGCTGGATATATAGACCTTCTCAGTACTTCCCAAAGCTTCTGAGCTCCGTTTTGTTGCAATTTCTTAACTGTGGGGTTTAATCTCACGTAGAAAAGCACATCTACTCTCCCAGCATTTTGGGAATGGCTCTTCCCTAAAGAAGGCAGAGACAGCAGCACTGTTCTTCTTTCTGCTTCATTGGGACAGCTTTGCTGCTAGGATGATGCTTTGTGAGGAATGCAATTCTGCGGAGACAGGCAAAGGACCGAAGTGCTCTTGAATCCTGGTTCCTGAAAACCTTGTTAGCAACCCCTGTGCTGGCTGAGGACACAGAGCAGGGTTGGAGAGATAGAGGAGCCCCTGCCTGAGCACACCCCCTCCCCCAGATCCTTTTCTGCAGCTGGCACTGCGTTAGGCAGTAGCACAGATGATTAAGAAGAGGAGAGATAATTATGTGTCAAGATGATGTAGCAGAACTCCCAAGTTGGACAGAAGGAGCCAGAGGTGGGCTTAGCAATGGCCGATGACAGCCAGGTGTGTTCCTCACGGAGAAGCAGGGGACCAACATACCAAATGTGCTGCCGGCCTGGAAAGAATGTGGCACTGAGAACGAGTTAGATCTGAGCATCTGAATGGCAGCACAGCCTTCTGGTGTGTCAGCCATTTCTCCCAGCTTTGTATTGTCAGCAAACTTGCTGAGGGTGGACTCTATTGATCTAGATTGTTGTTCTGTAGTTCTGTAATACCCAACTGATAGCTAAAAGGGTAAGAACCGGGGTGAGCCAGAGGAACTAAGAAAAAAATAGCAGTGCTCCAGTACTATTGTCTTAAGCAGTATATAGAAAGAAAAGGGAGAGAGAGGACAGATAGATGGATAAATAGATAAATGAATAGACAATATAAAAATGATGTTTCATATGACTCCCTGCATCTTCAACTGTGTAAAACTCTGGGGACCTTTACAAAACTACTCTTATTAAAGATAGCTCTCTCTCTCCATAGCAGGCCACAAATGGACTTCTCTGTACCCAAATTCTCATTTGGGATTTGTGTTCCAGCGAGGCTGGTGTTGTAACAATCCCAGCATTATTAATCTTGGCCCCTGACAATATCTGTAGTATTTGACAGCATTACTGGCAATAATATCTGCAGTGCTGACAATGGCAGAGATAATATCCCCCAGTATTATTGGCATTAGCAGGGATCATATCTACAGCCTGTTATTGGCGGGAGCAGACGTAATGTGTCCAGTATTATTAGTATCAGTAGTAATAAAACCCACAGGCTTGTTAGTATGATCAGTGCTAATATCAGCAGTAGGTTTGTGGGAGAGGAGGGGACGGAGTGATTGCTACTGTAAATGGCAGTAATACTCAGGCTGTTTGCAGTAAAGGAATCCCCAGTGGGGATGGGGGAGCTAACCTCAGAAGGCAGAAGTTCCTCCTTCCCTCTCTTCACCTGTCACTTGGACAATCACAGTGATTTACACTGAAATGAGGCAGGGCTGTGTCAGAACAGGGGAACAGTGAAGGGTCATTGCTATTTTGGCAAGTCAGTTACAGGTGTATCGATGCAGGTGATTCACCGTACAGCTCCAAACGGGGCTGCATGCTGCAGGCTGTGGCACTGAGCAGTCAGAATGAGGTACTGCATGCAGCTGTAGGAGCATTCACACTGCTGGCTGTGTAGCTGCAGGATAGGCAGCGTCACTGCGGTGCTATGTGTTGCTTTGGTACTGCATGCATAATTTTCTCACTCTTGCTATCACAGCATTCTCTGCTGAGAAGCATTACGTTGTTACAGGTTGCTTTCTCTTCTCTCACTCCCAACGGGGACTCTGACTGCAGAGCAAGGTTCAACAGCAATCAGCTTAAGGGATTTCCAGCTTGTCCATGATGCCCGTATTCCTACTGGGAAGGCAGAAATGCCTCCATCAGTGGAGTGCAGAGCTGCTACAGTCCCAGACCAGAAAATGGTGTTTTAAATGCTGCCTCAGAATACAATGTCTCGAAGAAAATTTTGAAGTCAATAATTTCAGTGAAATGTAGTGTGGAGAGATGTATTTGTGTTTGCAGAGGTCTCAGGCTTTGAGCAGCTACACAGCAGCTGAGTGTGCCACTGCAAGTGTTAGCCCATTTGTGCTGCTCATGGCGGCAATGATTATGTCACTTGGAAAGAGGCAGTTGTGACATTTCAGGTGAGTTCGTGTCAGTGCCATCAATACGTCTTTGCAGGCGTGACTGTGGTTATCACGTTGTGGGTTTGTGACACTAATGATGAGATAAGTGTATTGCTGCTTGTATGCTGCCCTGCTGTAGTCCAGGCCATCGCGCCATGCAAGGAGGTGGTGGTGAGGCAGTACCTGTGTATCACGGAGCAGTGCTGTTTCCGTGAGGTGACTCGGTGCCTCATGGCCGGCTGTGCTGTACTGTCATTGCCACTCAGGCAGTTGCTACTGCAGTTGATATCATTTGTTGACTGGTGACAGACTGTCATCTGATCTTGACTGAAGTCAACAGAGGTACGTCACCACGGTGCTGTCTTGAGCACCGTATGTTTTCATGGAATATGATTGTGTTGCTCCACTGCTTACTGGGGTTGTTTCAGGACAGACGGCATGCTTCCATCGTCATCCGCAGTGCGATGGTGCTCTAACAGCAGTGCAGTGGTGTGAGGCCCTTAACTGCCCTGGAGGGAAATACATTTGTTGTCCTCTGCTGCCTGTGCACATTTCTAGGCATTGATTGTATCTTGACATCTGATGTACGTTCATCTCAGGGCAATAGGTGGATTTCTGTCCTCCCACCACCACTGCATTGTTAAAGACAACAGAGTGTGCCTGGACCCCTGCAGGTGACACAAGAGCATTGCTGTGGTGTGGCTGCATTGTTTCATGCTGTGATTTCTTGTCACCACAGCTGATATGTTTGCACTCTTCCATATGATTGCTTTATTGCAGGTCCACAGTAGTCTTAATGACACTAGAGACACGTGCAGTTACGTTACCTCAGGCACTAACTCCCCATTCTGATCACCAAACACAGCTGCAAGGTGTGCATCCAGCAGTCCATGGCTGTGCACGCAGAGTGAGAAATCTCTGGGCTGTGTCAGTCCAATAGCACCTTCCCCCTGCTCTGCCCAGGACAGTGCAGCATCACACCATGTGGCCAAGTTCCCAATGGCTATCTGGTTGCACTGATGGCGTATCACAGCAGACAGCAGTGGTTTCAGGGAACTTGCAGGTTCACTGCTCCTACACACACTACAGTAGGTAGCACTCCTCTCACTCCAGATGAAGATATAAATCAAGGGGCAGTTTATTCTCAGCAGCTCCTCACCTCTTCTTTTAAGGGTCTTTGCTGGTGAGACTTTGGGAGAACATGAGGCAGGTACCTCCCAGATGAGTTGCAGGACGGATAGCAAAGGGAGAGGATGTGTAGAGAAAGTGAACTGAGGAGACTGGATAAAGGAGATGGCAATGCATAAGCAGCACATCATAGTCAGAAAGGTCTGCATCACAGAGCTGGAACCTGCCTGTAATAGAGAGGGACAGATGTCTGTCTGTGTGCTCACAGCCTGGCAGTTCTGAGGGTGCGTGGCTCAGGTAAGGGGGAGTTAACAGCTTACATCACAGGCAGCCGTTTGGACAGGCTGCTCTGCTCCTGACACCTCTGCTTAGTTTGGCATGGTTTGGCACTATCTGAAGACAAGCTGGTTTGGCTTCAGCTGTGTTTGTGTGCGTCTCTGTTTGTTTGCACGCCTGTTTGTTTTCTGTATCTCTGTGTTAGGGTGACTGCTCTCCACTTATCAGTGTTTATTGTACCATGATGAGCGGCAGGATAGACCTGTAATTTTGTGCATGCACCCAGAGACCTGGAAAACGTGTATGTTAAGCTGTGTATAATATTGCCTAGTAGGGTATGCATAGTGTGGATCATCTGGATATCTGGGCATGTATGGCTCAGCATTAGTGCTATGTATTTCTATGAATGCCAGGTATTTGTATTCACATGTTAAGCGTATATGTGAATGTTGTATACTTGTATGTATATTCTCTGTACTTGTTGTTATATAGTTGGAGTATGACTGTATCTTTGTGGCTGCCAGACACAAATACGTAGCCTGTTAGTGCTGTGCACCTCTGTACGTAGTCTGTACAGAGGGTACATTTGCACTGGGGTTATATATTTGTGTGCATGTTTTATATGCATATATTGGCTGTTCTTGACTGTGAGAAGGTTGTCTATTTCTGTAAATAGTTTGTATTTGTTTTCATGATTTAATTTTGTATATGTGAATTTAAGGAAATTCCACTGAGTTCCAGGTTTCCATTTAGTTAGTGTACGTATGTTGTTGTAAGTTATTTGTTTCTTCAGAAATTACATTTAATTGACACATACTGCATTAGTACTTCCTTGTGTCCCAGACTACATTCTTGCGTTTTCAAATGCTACTGGCTGTGTTTTGTGAGTCTTTCTTACGCATACAGCTTTTCTTGAAGTTTATTTGTGTGAGTGCCCGAATGCATGCTTATCTGACTGCTTATTTCTGTGTGTTTAGTTTGTGGCTAAATCTTCTGCGTTTTTGACTCACTGCTGGGAGGGGCTGTGGCAGCTGATGTCAGCAGGAGTCAGGCAGCGACAGCTCCTCCCGGTGTCTCTGAGCACCCTATGTGCCCACCTGTGCAGAGGCTGCTCCCTACTTGTGCTGGTGCCTGTCTCTCTTGCAGTCTGTACCCTGGGTCTGCCTGCATTCAGAGGGTGGCTGCTGCTGGCTCATGGACATAAAGACTACAGAAGCACAGTGCCTGGATCCGTGAGGATCTCAGGGCACGGTGGGTGACAGCATAAATCCCAGGAGGGATAGGAATAGGTAGAAACGTGGAAGCAAACGATGCCTCTAGGTGATTGTTGGTGATGTGGCAAGTATAGTATAAAGCTAGTATAGCAGTGGCTCAGGGTGCCCTGCTGGTGGATGGCGCTGTTACTGGGTCAAGTGACATGGCAGTGAGAATCAAGGGCAATACTGCTACAGAACCAAGGTGATGTGGCACAGAGGTGCAATGAGGATCCAAGTGCCATGCTGATGGCCTAGGCTGACCCATTAGAACAGTGAGGGCTGGGAAACCCCATTCAAGAATCAGTTAAAGGCGAAAGAGAACAGGAGGAACAGAAGAGTAGAAAAGATCTGAGGTAACTCCAAGGACATGCAGGGTGGCTGCAGAAGGCAGGTAGGCAGCAGTGTGGGACGTGCTCCATCTCCATGAGATTGGCTGCATCCTGGTATCATGGGATAGAGCAGTCTGGTCACAGTGGTTGTTTGCATCATAGTGATGGAGAACAGGGATAACTCAGTGATGACATCAGGTGATGGACATATCCCGTGATGATAGCCATGGAGTGTGTGGGCAGGGGCACTATTCCCAGCTGCTGGAAAAACAAAGAACCTAACGGGCAGTAAAACAAAAACAAAGGAGACTTGGAAGCACCTGACAGCCCTAATTCATCACGGCCCAAGATTTTTTTTCCCCCTCATGTTCCCATTATATTTGTTTGTAAAAGTGGAAATCAATTTTGAAGGTAATTTTCTGGAAAGAATGGAAGGGAGGTGGGAGGGCCGGATAAGGCAGAGATGGCAAGAGAAAAAAAAAATTTAGGCCAGGCACAGCCCAGGGGCAGCTCTTGGCAAGGTGAAAGAAAATTGCATATTCAATCTCCATCCATGAATCTCCCTTGCTGCTGCCCGCCTCCTGCTCGAAAACAATGAAGGCTTTCTCCCCTACGCTGCACAACGCCTGAGTATCAGCACTCACTTTAACTTCAGGGTCATTAATTCACCTGATTATTGCAGGAGAGGAGAGGGTTGCAGAGGCATCCGTTCTAAAGAGCCCTCCCTTAGCTCATCCTTTGATTAGTTTGGGGTGGGGGGAGTTGAGATAATGTGTTGTTTTGGACTCAGTTTAGAACGGGAGGGGTTGAAGAGAGGGTAGAAGGAGGTAGAGGAGGAACGGGAAAGATATGGCCCGGGTTGTTGTAGAAGGGAGGGTCGGAAACAGTCACCCTCGCATCCCTCTGCTGTGGTGTTATTGCAAATTAAAAGTAGCATGTTCCACTCCGCAGCTATCTTTCAGGGAGGGGATGGGCATGGTTATATGTCGGCACGGGGATGAGGGGGATCTTATCATTGCTTCTTCAGCAGCCCAGCATAGTGTCACCCTGTGAGGTGACATTTGAATTTACAATTCCGCTGAGAAAAGCCATTAATTCACAAATTAACATTTCTCCCTCTCTCTCTCTCTAGCTCTCTCTCTCTCTCCTTCTCTCTCTCTCTCTATCTCACATGGATGTGCAAGCAATTGAAAAGACAAAGGAAATAGCCTTAAGGAAGAGACTTTACTGCTACTCTGTCTGTGCAGAGATTGCTACTACTGCTTCTAGATAGATAAACCAATTACCTGAGCTGCTCTGTTCATGGCAGCCTGCTATTACCTCTCTTTGTAGAGCTGACTCCATTGCTGGATTACACCATGTGTATCTCATTAATGTAAAGCAGCACGATACTGGGCACTGTCCCTGACTCTTATTGCCAAAGCCCATTGCGCTGTACCAGGAGAGGGAGCTGGGAGAGGATTGGGGCACGGAGCTGAAGGCAGCGCGGCATATGCCTAACAACAGACAGGCCGCACAGAGCCTGCCTGGAACTGAGCTCAGAGGAGGTGGGAGCTTCCCATCCTCAGAGCAGTGAGGAGGGGTTAGCCACGATCTCCTCTGAGGCTGCTGCCCAAGAGGCCTCTCTATTGGCACCAGGCGCAGGCAGCTCTGCTCTCAGCACTGCCCTGACTTCCCTCCAGGTGCACTCGTGCAGGTTTGGTGCAGCTGTGGGGTGTGAGCACGGACGCTGCATATACAGAGATGCAGATGTAGCTCACTGCACCCAGGGGCTGAGTGGCTCACAGAGGCAGGCAGCAAACCTCAGTGAACAAAGCCAAAACCAGCGTTCAGGTTTCTGAACAGGGAAGGCCAGATTTCTCTGTAGTGAAACTCACTTCATGATGATTGTGGAGACATTCTTGACAGAGACAGCTGCTGGGAACTAGTCCCGCATCACCTCCAGTCCTGTTCTGATTTCATCCTGTGCTTATTTTATTTCATGTGCTTATTTTGGCATTGGGTTGCAAGCTGACGCTGCCTGGCCCATGTCTGTGTTGCCCACACCTGTGGGCAGGCACTCACCTGGTTCTCCCCACTTGCTCCACTGTGGTTCCTCCCACTGCTCCCTGTCTGGGTCCGGGCTGCGGCACTGTGAGTCTCTGGGTGTTCCTGCAGGGACACAGCAGCCACCTGGTGACAGAATGGGATGTGTCCCAGCAGCACAGCTTACATGGAGACTTGGACATCAGTCTTTGCTAACTAAGCATTCTACCTATATACAACCAAATAGAAACCTTCTCCAACAGGCTTTTCCCCCCATAAGGGCCTGACAGTCCCTGCTCAAGCCACTCTTCTAACTTTTATGAAAGGCAGAAACTTGGAGGAGGAGTGAAGGATAAATGGAACAGAACAACTGCTTCTGGAAGCCCAGTCCCCATGTGCCTCGTGGAGCATGCGCCTCCCCTTGGCACTGCTGTGGCTCCTTAAATCTTCCTAAAACCTTATCCTCTTAACAAGAGCATCTGCCTCGCTGCCATTCTCCGTGCCCCTCACGGTGCGCAGCACATGGCCGGGGAGCAGCATCCCGCAGCAGGCGCTGGAAGACGGATCGCAATCAGCAGAGGCATCGGCAGGCAGTGCCAGTAATTCAAACCATCCTGACCGTTCAGTGAACCTGAACCTGCTGACCTTGACAGCACGAGACAACAGCGGTCTCAGGAATCCCAACCTTTGCAGAGGCATTGGCGGAGGACGGCTCGTGCTCCCTTCCATTCTCTCCCTCTCCCCATTCGCACCACAGCAGCCAAAGGGCACAACAGGAAATCTTCTGTGCACCAATTAGCTCCTAATTTGGCTATCTCTGTGCTCCCAAATCTGCATCAATGCAATATTAAGCATCACTTGCTGTTTATAGATGGAAATCATTCCCATAGAGGAGCATCTTCTCGCACTAAAGCAAAACACTAAGCACCTTGTTCTCAGCCAGGGCCAGAGAGGACCCCTCCTCCTCCCTGAACGGGACTGCTGCTGTTTGAAAGGGAAGCTGGAGCTCTTTGCTTCCCTCAGTGATAGCATCAGATCCTCCAGACTTGTTTCTCTGGATCCCAGGGGGAAGCAACAAGATCTCACCTACTGATTAGCTGGTGAGAATTCTGGCTGGGCAGAGGAGGGCAAAGAAGTGACAAGAGCAGGGCAGAGAGGCAGAAAAAACTTTGCCACAAGAAAAATGCAGCTTGGGAACATGTTAAGAGCCTTTCAGGGAATACTGGATTTCCTCCAGCTACCTCTGTGGCTGCCAAGCGTGCCTGCCACAAACAGCAATTTGTGTTGGCCTGCAGAGGCTAGGGTAAGCCCTAAGGCCTTGCAGAGAGAGCACAGCTCCAATAGCAATAGATGACCTGGTAAAAACACTTAGACTTAGCCAGCCTGTCAGACATGGTTACCTTCCATCATTCCTGAGGATGATCTTCCCACACATCAATAGGTATTAAATGCATTTCATGCCTTTTTAAATGTCAGTTTTGTCAAGGAGCCTAAAATAATGCCTTGGGGCACATTTCTCCCTTGCTTTTGCATCCACCCAGACATGTTGCAAGTTAGATCCCATCAGGTTCGAGGTACAAAGTCCTCTTCCTACACAGCAGCACAGTGGCCTGACCAGGAGCTAGGTCTTGGATATCACATCTGCATTTCCATTTGGATGTGCAGTATGTCAGCACTTCTTTCTCTTACTGGTTCTGCCTTTGTTGAGATCTCAGTGGTGTTCTTCTCTTTTTAAGCTAGGGGCCTGCACTAGGACAGGCTCAGGAGGCATCTGATCAAACCTTAATGAGGTGGCTACCGTGTATGAAATGCCCATAAATTCTTGAGGTCTTTCCAGTCCATTCTTAGATGCATTAGAAAAGGCTGTTAGAAAGGACAGGCACATTTCCATGTCTGGTTTCCCAAAGGAGCTGTTGATTTTTCACTTTGGCTTTTGGCATCTAATGCATGATAAGGTAGACGTTGAGCATGGGAGTTGACCTTGCATGCAGATCAGATCTATCCTGGATTTTGGGTGAACTTTACTAAATTCCAGTGAACTGGAAAACAAACCAACCGCTGCCTTAAAGACACCTATGGCTCTCCTCTGCACAGCCTCAGTCTGTGAAACTCATTGCTACCAGTGATTGGGTCCCCCCTTACAGTTTGGAACACATCTCCAATATAAATATTACATAGGTCATGCCACCGCAGGATCTTTCATATATCATTCAAATAATTAATGATTTATAGGTATCACAGGAATGAGCACATTCAGAAAAAGAATGTGCATGGTGCCAATCCAAGCTGATTGCAGCATATTGCAGGCCTGTAGCTCTTTCATTGTGTGGCATTTTGTAATTACCCATCCTATATAATACATTGTTTATTAACCTTCTCATTCTGAAGATCTCATTTACTACTGAAATGTGGCTGACTCGGATGGACTGTGGCAGATGTTGAACAATACAGAGCATCAACACTGAAATTTTGCTGTGCCATGTCCAAATGAAACCACAGGAGAATTAAGATATGCTGTGGGTAATCACTCAGGCTGGATTTTGTTCAGAACAGCCAGGTTAATGTCTGTACTCCTACAAAAAATGCCATGGGAATTTTAATGACTCTGAGTGATTGGAGCCTTTGTTTTATGGCACATCAAAAATGGCAGCTCTAAAAACACTCTGCTTGAGCACTGGTTTAGTGCTGAGTCAGAAGAGCTTCCACTAACATGATTCATTGACATCTGGCTCAGGGGTAGGCACGGCCTTCTTTGACTTGGGAGGTTAAGGTAAAAGCGTTTGTGAGGGGAAAATAAGGTAGAATGAAAGGAAAGGAGAGTCTGGAGCAAGAGAGACAGAAGGAGATGAGGGATTCAGAGGCATGTTGGTGCGGGATCAGCCCAATGGAACCAAGCAGGATAAGAAGGAATTCGTATTTTCTGGACTGTGTATTAGAGACACGCACAGACTTATCCAGGTCTGCTGAGTCCTAGCACTGCTGGCCTCACTATCAGGTGCCAGTGGGCTCCACTGGGTTCTCAGGGGCCTCCAGGCCATGGGCAGTGGGGTTGGCAGGAACAGGCTAGCCCGTGTTCCCTCCCTTGTCCCTAGCGTTTCTGATGGCAGTGTTGATTTGCATGTCAGCCAAAGCACTGCTTGCGAAAAAAACCTTACAGTGTGGCGGTGTCAGCGCTCGCTGTTGTTCGACAGTGTAAAATTAAATTAATAAAGCCCCCAACACAGGAAAACATAACAGGAAATTAATGGCCTTTACTGTCGCTCTGATGCAGTCATTTGCAACCCTGCTTTCCGCACCAAAGACTTCATAAATGCAAGCAGTTTCTCTAAACAAGCATAGTTAGGGCTGCATGCGATGTAATTTTTTGCGTTGCTTCTGTCCTTTGGAGCTAACAAAAGACACCTGGTTTTATGTGCTCACTAAGGGGGGGATCCTGATGAGAGGGAGCTCCCCAACAAATCGTTTAGGAGGATGAGAGGAGGTTGCAAAGGCAGCCAGCATACACCAGCAGTGCTAAGCACATCTCAGCCCTGGCAGAGTGAATTCAGGGCTCCCAGCGCCTGCCTCCCTGCCACAGCTCTCCCCTAAGCCTCTCCACTAAAGGCGGCGTGCTGGGCACCACAGCAGTATAAATCAGAGTAACCCTTCTGATAACTTTCAGGATGTGTAAATCAGTATAACCACTGAGTGCAGGAGACTTAAAGATTTACACTAACTTGGGGATCTGGCTGGCTCTGTGATAGTGTTGCTTGCTCTTCCGCCAACATAAACAAAGCAGATGTACTGGCTCCTGGAGGCAGCTGCATTTCTATCTGGCTAGCAGTTAAGCCTAGTAGTGCTAGCGAGAGATATTGGACCCACACTCTGTCCTTCATTACAATGGTATAAATCCCCAGTGACTCCTCTGAGGTAAGGGAATTGTGGTAGATTTACAGCAGCCTGAGAGCAGAAGATGTGCCCTCACCTCCAGAATACCCTAAGGTCACAAAGCTGTGGTGGCGGCTTGCACAGAAAGCACCAGCTTTGGCTCCCTGGGCTAGCACACCTCATCTGCACACCCATACATGCTGTCATGCATGCTGTACATGTGTCCAAGGCAGCTGTTTGCAGACTAACACCTGGAAAGGCCTTTACTGAAGCTCTCAGTAAAGCTGGATGTGCTGATTATGCTATTACGTAAAGCTAGGTCTGCACAGACTTAGTTTCTCAGGGCCACATTTGCAATCACACATTCAGATGCTGTAGTAAATACATATGATTTTCATATGCACACACACACTCACTGCCTTAAATGCACATTTGCATGCTCCCTTGATAATCCTAGACAGATCTGAGTACACACTTCATTACACATTTGCACACACAATTCATTTCATTTACATTCTCATTGAGCATTGCTGTTTTGCTCATGCGAGCCCTGCATTAATGCTGCACTGCCCACCTCTGCTCCTCCCAATGCCTCCGTCCCACGCAGCCCCATGCTGCCAGGCCCTGGCACACACCTCACTCCCTTGCAGGGATGCACTCTGCCCTGTGCCAGCAGCCTTCCTTGCTCACAATTCCTCACCTGATCTACACTCCAATTTCAAAACATAAAATCCCTTTGTTTCTCAGCCTGTCTCCTCCGAGCCTGTGTACGTAACAAATGCAATATCATCCATCTGCATACTCAGATTCAGGCTTGTGGATTCCCTTGAGCCAAATGGACACAGCAACCTAAACAAATGCAGAGCTTATGAAGTCTGATCCACTTCCCTGAGGTGACAGTTCTCCAGCACGTCTTCCAGTGTCTCTGTTTCTGCAGGTTATTGTCCATAACCTGAACTCTTCCCATGTCTTTCACTGCCGCAATGTGGATCTCTGATAATATTCCTTCCCTGCACACTGCTGGATCTTGCCAGCCCCTCCCATGCTCTGCTGTTTCTGTCCAGCACTCACTTGGGATCTCTTCCACCTGATTTTGAGGTATCCTTCTCCCCCCTAGTTCATTTATGGCAATCAAGCACAGCTCTTGCAGCACTAAGTTCTGAAACACAGAAATGACCTGTCTAGAGAAGGTGCCTTCTTGCACCCTGCTCAAAGGACTGCAGAAATTATTCTGGAAGGAAATGGACACCAAATTTGGCAGCCTTCCTTTTTCCAAACCCTCCTGAGAGTTCCCCAAGTGACTGACGGGAGCAGAGTATTGGATTAATAATCACTGTGGATGCAGATGGAGCTTCTAGAAACAGCACAACAGCCAGACTGGCCCAGCTTGTCCAAAGCAGGACATGTCGGCCACGTGCAAACGTGCAATGTGCTTCCTCAGATGAGGTTCCTGTCCCTGCTGTCCCCCCTCAGCCCCGCTCAGACAGGGTGCCCTGCTCCCGACAGCTGCCACCAGGCCAAGGCAGTGCGAGGGGCTGCGTGGGGCTGGCTGCCATGAATGACAAGCGCCGGCTATTGATCGCGTTCTGAACTCGGCCCAGCCGATAGAAGGTAATTAATGACTCCATTTGCCTCAGTACCGAGGAGAACAATTGAGTTTGAAACTGCAACAACTGGCAGCGCAGTGAAGGGCCCCCGGGGGATGGACGGGAGAGATGCCTGACAGGCCAGGCTGCGCTGGGACACAGGGCACATCAGAGGGGGAAAAAAGAGAAGGGAGATTGGATAAAGGGATGCAGCAGCCTTAACGCAAAGCACAAAGCTTGGGAAGAAGCAGCTCTCGTGGAAACCAGGCGGCTACCGCAGAGTGGATCAGGGCTACCAGGCCACGTGCCATAGAAGGAGCAGAGATGTGCTAGTCTGCAGGAGAGGGCAGGGCTTGGCTGGGGCAGGGAGTGCTGTTCTGACAGCCATTGCTGTGTCAGACATATGAACTTCCCTCAGAGGCTTTGACAGTGAAATGGGTTCTGCTGTGTCCCCTGGCTAGCAGCTCTCATGCCCACCATACATACCACTTTTGCTGTGGCTGGGGTTTTATCGGGAGTGCTGCAGAACCCCAGCACTGCCAGGGCTCCATAGGACCCCTACAGACAGCAATAGCCCTGCCCTGAGAACTGAACGTCATTTCCCTGCCTGTGTGCCAGATGCACAGGTTGTCATGACCTTCTGGAGTGCTTCTGTGCCACAGAGGTGCTCCCATGCCAGCTCTACTAGGAGCTTTTCTACATTTCTGGTGGGGATGATCCTATCCAACCCTGAGCAAGGGTGCTTGCTGTATCCCCCAGTGCTAGATGAATAGCTGTCTTGCTACAGCTTTGTGCTATTTGTATGTGATGGTGGCTTTGGGGTTTCCAGGCCTGGGAGCATCTCTTTAGAGCTTTCTAGTGGGCTCTGTCCCTGTGTCAGGTGTAGTTACAGTTGCTCCTGTGTCCTCTGGCAGAGGATTTCCTTGTAATCTGTCAGGATACTTCTGTGACACCTGTGGAGCATTTCTGTGCCATGTCAAAGGTTTACGCCGAGTGTTGGCTCTGCACCTTCTCTCCGCAGCCCCTTGGGAGGAGAAATGTCTCCTGTCATGCAATGCAAGGCCAGTCCTGATCATGCTGACAGCAGCTGTGTGCTCTTGTGAGGAACACAGTGACCGAGGCCATGGTTCACCTCTCAAACTGTTTGTTACAAGCCTCCTGATTTAACAGAGAGGTGCCTGTGTCACAGTATTGCAGAGGTTCTTGTGCCAGTAAAAGGAGGCTGGGAAAAATGATGCCACTCCCCAGTGGCAAAACTAGGGCAGTTTCCTACTTCCAGATTCATCCAGAAGCAGAAAACTTGCTCCACCACAGCACTCCTCCCAAGAGCTTCTTTGGCAGATTCACCTCTTTCCCAAAGTCCTTTCTGTTCATTACTGCCACCTTTGCTCACACCTCTACAATTGCCAGCTCCCATAATTGGTGTATTGCGGTATCTGAGGCTTCTGAAAATCCAGCTCACAGGGCCATGTGATTAGGTAAGAATAGCAGCTTTGATCTAAAAACAGAGATAGGTTTCTATCCCTTGCAGTTTTAGATGAAAAAATGAAAACACAATGTCTACAGATTTTGACACCATAGAACAAATACAGGGGATTTACAGTCCTTTGGTTTTGAAGAAAATATAATGATCCGTGACTGTGAAAGTCTCAGCATTAGCAACACAAGGCCTATAAATCTGTCCTGTGGGGTCATCTCTGTGAAACTTCTTCTGCTTCATAACTAGAATCCTATATGCACAACTCATATTACTGCTGTGTGACATTTGGGATTTCTGTGCCCTATCACCATTAAGCCCAATACTACTGCAAGCTGCTTAGAAAAGGTTCACCTCTAGGTAGCCCACAATCCTCTGTCAAAAGTTCCTTCCCTTCTGTAGATTTTAAGGCTGACCTGCCTAAGCTATGACATGATGCTCCTCATCTCCAAAGCTTCTACTTAAACTTGAGCGTTGCCATTCTCCTTACAACTTTCTTACTCCCCTTATCTATTCTCTTGCGTTGATCACTCTGCTTCCTTATCTAACCCCCTTCTCCTCCCTTCATCCTTTTCCTTCATTTCCCACTGATTTTACAGGCCGCTTCTTATCAGCCGGTCCTCAGTGTGCCAAATGCACATAGGCACACACACACACACACACATACAAATAAATAAATAAATAAAAAGGTCAGTGAGCAGAGCAGCAATAACCCCTAAAACAGTACTATCAGAGGGACATGATTGATCAATTGAATTCCATAGCAGCTGAAAAATGTGGGATTAAGTAGTGTATTATACGCACAATGAGTTGAGGCATGATGTTCATTTCAAGTTCATTTCGCCAGCCCTCTGCCACCAGATCAGGCAATCAATAGGGGCAGCAGATATCATATATCACCTCTCTCCGTGCTAGGGAGAGAGCACCATAATC
Organism: Lagopus leucura; assembly: GCF_019238085.1. Classification (NCBI taxonomy): domain Eukaryota; kingdom Metazoa; phylum Chordata; class Aves; order Galliformes; family Phasianidae; genus Lagopus; species Lagopus leucura. The sequence continues at coordinate 16,521,205 of NW_024962255.1, read as the reverse complement.
TCTCGCAAATTTAGAGTGACAGATTTGTCAAGATCTGAAGGGCCTCTGAATAAATGAACGAAAAGAGACTCCTACAGCGACTTGGGAAAGCTGTAGTTTCAGCTCCTTCACACAAAGGCATGGCCCAAGCACAGAAAGGGACATGTGTGCACAGGGCTCAGCAGGCAGACAGGGATCGTAAATGCAATTGCACCTGTGCACAAACCTGACCAAACATGCAGGGTAACCCACGCAGGGTAAAATCTGGTTTACTGACAGTCAGCACAAGCTCACTCACACCAAATGCCATGCATACGGTAGGGCTGCCATCCTTGGCGACCAAATGCGACCTAAACCAGCCACCTCACACAAATGGCTGCTCAGGCATGTATGGTGATACAGAGCCTAGAGCACCTCAGAATCACAGCCTACTGCAAAATGTGTATGTGTATTAATGGCGTGCACAATCATGCACACTAACTAGCAAGTGGAAAAATCCTCAAATGCAATCCAGCCAGCCCTTGCTTTGTTTTCTCTTAGACAAATATGTTGTAAACTCCAGATTTCAGAAATTTCTGCAAATAAGACTGGAGAGAGGAGAAAATGTCAGGAATCAGAGCCAGTAAGCTTTGCTCTGGTTAGGGGTGGAAAAGAAAGAGAAGGGGATGCTCGAGGGAAGGCTGCTGGCTGGGACAAATCAATATGTAATATTTTCTATGGTCTTGAGAGTGGTACTGTACTACGTTACTGTATATAATGTACTATTGATTATATCATATCATATAATCACCTATAAACGGATATATCTCATAGCCAGAAGGCAGCGGGCTCAGTTATTACTCTGGGCCACCAGATGGGCATTACCCATGCCAGGAAAATACCCATCTTAGCACCATCCATGAGCTAAAAGTGGAGCAGCAGAGTGGCATGGTTCTGGCCATTGCACAGCGAATGCCACTCCAGGCTTGTGGGAACACTGCCTGGCCATGAGCACATTCACAGGCACACGGAGGAGGGAAAAGGTCTACACGGATCCCTCAACCACTTCCTTGCAGGGCAGCAGGTTTCAGAGATTCACAGACTAGAAGACACTGAAAGAGGCTGAAGTATGAGGAACAATAGTGAAAAAGCAGAAAGGTAATTGTAACGTAAGTGGGAGAACCTGATCTTTGTTTAGACAGGGTTACCAGACAGCCAGGCTTGTGTCTGATGAAACAGCAGGCAGAGATTCTGCATGGAGGGTATGGAGATATATCAGCATGGGTGAGACAGAGGATTATAACCAGTCACACCAAAGTTAGACCAAGGGGTGATAGCACAAAGATACTCAGCACAGTTGGAGAAGATTATAATGAGCAGACTTGCCTTAGATGAGATGAAGGATTATGACAAAGGAAGATTCACTTCAGCTGGGACAGGAGGTTATAACAGACAGACTCACCTTGGATGTGACAGATGCTAATAGCAGGAGACTCACTCACTTCAGATAAAAAGGGGTTATAACAGAGATAAATGCACCTCATTTGAATTGGGGGATAACAGGGAAAAAAAACAGGTGGGTGATAAGATGGTTTATCACAGGGAAAGCTTCACTTTGGATGTGATTCACTTTGGGGCAGGACATTTATAATGGACTCATCTCAGACGGGATGAAGGGGCTCTTACAGACATGGGATGGCACAGCAGAGACCGAGACATCCGGAAGGTGACAGAGGCACTGCAGGGTGATTAGGTTGTTCTAGAGGGCTGTTGCAGAGACAGAGATGCGTTTCTGGTAATGCTTCTACCAAAAAAGGGGCTTTTTTTTCCTAGGAAGAAAAAAGGGTTATAAGAAAGGCCGATTCCCAGTAAGGAATACAATAAGCAATACAGTAATTCTTTTTAGGTAGAAAGGGTGCTCTCACAGACAAAGATTCACATATTTTAGGAGGGAGTTTTATAACTGAGATATGGGTTGTGATAAATTATGAGCTAGTACATAGCAAAATGGGACCGAGATCATAACAGAAATAATGTATGTTGAATTGGACAGAGCGCTCCATAGCTTCTCTGTTGAAATGTGGAGTCGGGCACAGGATTATCCGTGTTATCCAAGGTGTTGAAAAACCCATCTGGGATACGACAGGCCATAATCAGATGAGAAGGAAACTGTAATGGAGATACAGCTTGTATTGGAAGCGGGAAGTTACAACACAGACTGCTCCCTTCCAGACTGCAGTAGAGGACTTGCTCCATTTCAGGCTTCCTCAGCCCTCTGCAGTGCAAGCCCACCCTCAGCACTCTAGATTTTCAGTGAACCGCCTCTCTGGTAGCCTCCTAGCGATGCTAATCGCTGTGCTTTGCTCCCATTTTATGCTCAGCAATGGAGATTTGGCAATTTTTAACACTGAAAATCAGTGGAACCGCAACTCATCTCTGAGCTGAGCACCGTTCTCCACAGCCTCGCTCACAGCGGGCAGGAGCATCCCACGGAGCAGGCCAGCAGCCAGAGCAGACAGAAGGGGCTTCCCCGCCCGCAGCCGGCCCCCCTGCAGCAACGCGGCTCCGTGTGCAGCACAGGGCCCCTCTCCTGCTGCCCTGCTCTTGCCCGCACCCGCTGCCGCCCCTGCTGCTAACTCCCTGTTTTCTCTGTCTGTGCCCTGCAGATGTATCCGAGGGCTCCGTTCCCAACGGAGACTCCCAGAGCAGCGTGGACAGTTTGCGGAAGCACCTTCGTGGCGACACTTTCACCCAGCAGCAGCTGGAGGCTTTAGATCGAGTTTTTGAGCGTCCTTCTTACCCTGACGTCTTTCAAACATCAGAGCACATCAAATCTGAGCAGGTGAGGGCCTGGCCTGGCAATGCGGACCTGTAGGCGCCTGTAGGGTGATGGCAGGGAGATTCCCTCACTGAAGCCCCTCTCTCTTTCCTCACCCCCTTCTCTCACAGTGCCCTGTCACTGCACATACATCACATTCACATTTGACAGCACTTTCCAGTTGTAAACGTATCCCTGTACTGATGCACACGTGGACACTAACTGTCTCCCATCCTGAACTTGCCATCCACACGCACAGTGCTCTCCCAAAACCTCAGCTCCTTTCCCTGGCACAGTGACTTACCACACACACACACAGCGCTGTGATTGCACAGCCACGAATGCCAGCAGGGCACGGCACAGCGCAGGAGCTCTCACTCTCACGTCACACAAGAGCAGTGAGTGCAAGCTTTAATCGGGCTTGGAGCGTTTTCTTTCTCAGCGCAAGGCTGAGACTTGACTCCCGTCTCCAGCCCAGTTTTCTGCACTTCTGCAGCACTGCCCCCCTCTCCCTGCCTCCCCCGCTCTCCCGGCCTTTTATCCCAAAAGCTGTTTGTCTTAATAAAATGAAAATCAAAAGTCTTTTTAAACCGCCCCAAGCCATAAACCAACAAAGGAAGAGAAGGAGAGGTTGGCTGTGGACTCCCTTCATCCCAGAGTCCCTGGGTTTATTACAATGAATAACCTTTATTTACTTTCATTAGACTATTAAGCACCAGCACAGTCATTTTTCCCCCTGAAACTCTGAGCAGGGCCCATAAAGCAAATCCGAAGCCTAATTGAGTTCATTTTAATTTCTCTCCGATCACAGCGAATTACTCTGGTGATAAATCAGGGGGCAGGCTCACCCCCAGTAGAAGGCCTAATTTGCAGCTAATTACAAAACTGATTTCTACAGGAAGATCAATACGAGAAGGAATTGGAAATGACGAGGCAGTCCTAGGCAGGCAGGGATGGGGCGGGGAGGGGGCAGCGCGCGGGGAGCCTGCTGCAGGAGGGGGAGATGTGGGGAGGGGGCTGGGGAAGCGCCTGGAAAAAACACAGCAGAAAGAGCAGAAAATCAGTTTTAATTTAACCTAATATTAATCAGAGCAACTTTTCCTGCTGTTCGGTAGCCTTCCCGGTTTCTCCAGCTCCCGCGTCTGGTCCGGAGGCTGCCACAATAAAAAGGCAATTACCACAGCCTTTCGGACAGGACACCCTTTCAGATTCAATGGCTCTCCCCCTCCCACCCGTCTGTTAGCCATGTGGCTCCCCCCTCCCCAATTTCATACCCCAGTGCACAGAGTGACAGAGGCAGAGGATGAGGCTTCTTTGTTTGTTTTTAAAGAGCTAGGACAGGGGCAGCGGCACAGGGGACAGAGCTGGCTGCAACGGGCCGGCACCGGCTGCTTCCTTCAGCCCCACGTCCTGGTCACGCCATGGCCATCTTCTGCCCCAAGTGTCCTTGTCACCGGGGCAAACGTCTCCCCTTTGTCCCCCCCGAGTTTGTATAGGTGGGCGTCCCCTTTGCCCACAGCGCTGAACGAAGGCTCGGCCATGTCTCAGAAATGGAGGCAGATCTCATGCCCAGCCTGACCCCTCATCCCCTCCACAGCAACACGCAGGAGGGTGGAATAACTCATCCCAGGTCCCCTGCCTGCAGCCCTCTTGTCACTTCATCTTCTCCATTTCCTCCTCCTCCTCCTCTTCCATCTGTGCAGGGGTTTGCATCTCTCCTCTTCCTCCCTCCCATCTGTACACTGCTCCCTTTCTCTTGGCGCATCAATAGCAAGCTGTCTTTCTCCTCTCTTCCCCAGGGTAATGAGTACTCCCTCCCAGCTCTGACCCCTGGTCTCGATGAAGTCAAATCAAGTCTATCCACCTCTGCTAACCCAGACCTGGGGACAAATGTGTCAGGACCCCAGACGTACCCTGTGGTGACCGGTAAGCTGCCTGACCAAACAGCAGAACCAAGCTTTTAATTTGTTTCCCTCATCACCATTAGCTTCTGCTTTTTCTGCTAATACAAGATACCCCTCTCTGGCAAATCTGGACAGAGACAGAAAGACTGTGGAGGAAGTTAGGGGCCAAGGGAAGCTTACAATTCAGTGCTGGCATTATGGGGTACACATGGATGTGCCCAGGTGTGACTTACGGACAGGCATCCCTGAGAGTGAAGCCGGCACTTGTATGCCCTGTGGCTTAGAGATGGCTGCTGGAGAAGCACAGCTATGTCCACATGTGCACTGTGACTTTTCCCTCTGTGTCTGTGAATGAGAGGTTCATAGTTCACCTATGCATTTGGTTTTCTTGGGAGAAATACTAATTTAAGTTTTCTTCAGCCCCGGCATTTGGAACGGGCATTGCAAACTAAATACTGAGGTCTGCCGAACTATGACCGTGACTTCTGTAAGGCCAGGAGTGTCTGATAGCAGCTGACAAAAGAAGGTCGTTCACAGCCCCCCTCCTTCCTTTACTTGTGGGCACATGAAATCCAGGCGTGGCTGGGAGGGAAGAAATGATAGCAAGTGCAAGGCAGCAGAGGAACTGGGATGGCAGAAGTAGGAGGCAATCTGGGGAGACATTTCCTCTGCTGGTGGCATCAGCCAGCCTGGTGACACGGCACTCCCTGTTAGATGGCCTAGCTCATGCATGCCTGAGCCATAAGGAGACGCTCTGCTACCAAAGCCCCTTCTTCTAAAGCTTCAGTTGCTGCTGCTCTCTCTCATACGCTGCCCTTCTCCTAAGTCGCTTAAGCAGCCAGCGAGGCCCAGGGGATTTGCCCCTCTGTGATATTTCCCTCTTGCCTTACAATCACTGTGGCCCCTCCAGAAATTTCACAGTATAGTTGACAAGTAAGTTATGGCAGAGATATAAATCTTTGTTGCCTCTTGGCTCAAAAGCAGGCCTCTGGTGGCCCAGAACAAACAGCACTGGAGTTTCTAGCTCAGTTTTTCTTCTTGTAGAAGCTGCAGCTAACAGCATTATTGCCAAGGCGGGTTGATTGTTCAGCAAATGCTGAGCAAAGAGATAATGGTGCATGCAATATTTGGCTACCAGGAACTCTGAGACCAGGCAGGATTGGTAGCAGCTATCCTAGATAGAATCATAGAATCATTACAGTTGCAAAAGACCTCTAAGTTCATCTAGTCCAACTGCCCACCTCCCACCAATGTTGCCCACTAAACCATGTTCCTTAGTATCACACCTACCCATTCCTTGAACACCTCCTGGGACGGTGACTCTACCACCTCCCTGGGCAGCCCATTCCAGTGCCTGAGCGCTCTTTCAGAAAAGTTTTTCCCAAACCTTCCTGGTACAACTTGAGGCCATCCCCTCTTGTCCCATCACTATTACCCAGGAGAAGAGGCCAACCCCCACCTCGCCACAACCTCCTTTCAAGGAGTTGTAGAGGGCAATAAGGTCTCTCCTGAGCCTCCTCTTCTCCAGACTGAGCAATCCCTCAGACATTCCTCATAAGACCTGTGCTCCAGTCCCTGCACAGCTTTGTTGTCCTCCTCTGAACATGCTCCAGGGCCTCTATGTCTTTCTTGTAGTAAGGGGTCCAAAACTGAAGACTCCCCCACTCAAGATTCTGCCTCACAAGGCAAAGACACAGAGGATCCAGTGTGAGGTCTGCAGGATAGCATGGAGCGCTGTGTGGAGGTGAACTACATATTTAGGAACTGCCTAGAAAGCTTGACACCACTGACTTCTCAAGGCCTTTTCTGCTATCAGGCTTGACCCAGGATCCTTGTAGCCAAACAGTTTCTTAGCTAACCAGAGAATGGCTTAGCTATGGCAAAAGTGTTCCATCTTTCTTTGTATTCGCATGTGCAAGAGAACACTCAGCTGGTGTCTGCCTACCATTTAGCAGATCTACAACTCTTACAGGAAACACTTCCCTCTGCAAGGGGGGCAAAGCCAGCAGGAGAGCACCACTGCCCTTCCTTCACGGAATGCAGATTCCCTTAGCTGGATTGAAAGGTGAGGTGCCTACAATCACAATTTAATATTCAATAGGGCCATTAAAGTAATCTTTTTCAGTCCTCCTTTCTAAGAGATGGAGCATTTCAGGCTGCTGACATGGTAACTAAATTTCTGAAGGCTGGGGACACTGCACAAGCTTTGTACATGACTCTCAGAAAGGGACAAGAGGAGACAGATTTGGCCCCATGGAAGAGGCTGTGGGCTGAGGCAGAAAGTCTCCTCTTTGTCCCCAAATCCTGCGCCATCCCCACCCTGCTTCCTGCAAAACTCCCAGCTCGGCTCAAGAATATCCCCATCTGATCCATCTGGATCCAAGAGTGAGAAAAGTTCATTTCAAACCCAGCTTGACATTCCCAGGTGGCAGCTTAGTGCTAACATCTCAATCTGTATGCAACATTTCAATCAGTGCAGAGTAACAAAAGCAGAACTATTAGCGCTGGGAGATGTTCACTGGTGGTAATGATGGGGAAACTCAGAAAGTGGAAATGAAAAGGGAAAAAAGACTCTCAACACCCTGAAAAGCAGTGGTGAAAGAAGGGCAGAGGATTTTTCCTCTACACTTAGGCCAGGATCCAATGTTTGGATTAATTGTGCCATTACCCAAGAAAGGACTTCAGATAATGTTCATTCTTAAAATGTTTTTGTTGGCAATTAAATGGTTGCAATTATTGATCTTCATTGATCAAGTATCCCTGATTTGCGTAATCTATTAAAGATGAATGATTCATGATATGTTGCTGTGGGGATGGGCAGTGCTTTAAGGAAGGACCAGAGAGGTGAGGAACTCAGGGCTGCCTCCTGATCCACCTCTGGGCAGGAGCCAAGAAAGAGGCTGGGAATTCACAGCTCCCTCTCTCAAGAAAGGATACTGGCATCATAGTGCGTACTGAATTGGTGGCTGCCTGGTTTGCTACTGTATGTATATTAGCTCTGAATATATCTCTGGTCTTGTCCCAAGTGATATCTGAAACAAATCCACCCATACAGCACACAAATTCTGTGTGCAGTTATTTCAGGATGTAAGTCAGTCTTCCCAGGCAGAAAAGGTATCACTAGCTCTTTCCAAACCAAAGCTGTCTGACACTGGATTCTTGCCCTTTCAGAAGACCTTAGAGAAAGTCCTCCTTTCTCTGGCTCATGATGAGTATGCCTGAGCATGTTCTCTCAGCTCTCACAGGTCTAAGAACGTGCCCCTCCAAACATCAAAACCTCAATAATAAGTAATTGAAATATTAAGTACAGGTGATGCTAAAATTCCTTTAGCTGTCTGTGTGCTTCATAGAACTGATAGCTAGAAATGCTGGCAGTCACCTCCCCAACATGCAGAAAAGCTCTCCCCAAAGTCCTAGTCATCAAGTTCTGGTCATACAAACTCCTAGGACAGGAAACATGTTTCTACTACCCTTTATAGAGAACAGACTGCAGGCATTTGCAACTTTCACATGAAGTACCAGAGAGAAAGCTCTTAAAAGCTGCCTGAGAACATGGTCTCATCTCTTCCTGCACAGGCAGGTCAGTGAGCCAGCTCCACCTTGCCTCATGTTGCATGTCTATGACAGTCAAACTGGCAGAGTTCCTGACAGCTTCTTGGGCCATATCTTTGGATACCAGTCAGGTTTCTTAGAAGCAAAGACCCGAAGTTAAACATACCAGTATAAGGCACGTACATGCAGTTGAACACTAAGACAAGACATCTGCTGATCAGAGATTTTCTACTTCAGTTATTTCTGTTGAAGGCAAACAGATCAGGCAGTATAAATCTGTACAGGGCTAGGCAAACACAGAAAACGTCAGTAGCTTTCTTTTGTCCAGCACTTTGCACAGGACTTTGATTTCTGGGAAGTACTCAGCAGATAACACCCCAGAGGTGAGCAGAAAAGCTCAGTTTTTAGTCACTGGCAACAGGAGTACTTTAAAAGCAGAAACTGTTTGCAGAGCCTAGAATCCTTTGAGATCCCTCTTTAAATACCACTGGAAGTTGTGTCTTTTGGAATGTATGTACCTGAAGTGAGGTATCTTCAAACCAGACTTAGTTCTGGAGAAATAGCTGTGAACAGTCCTTTCCCACTCCAGGAGCTAGCCCAGAGGCTATCCAGTAGAAAGGCAGCACTGTGGGAAATCAAATACAATGGACTTCATTAAATCCTGGCAGTTTTAACTAAATAGACTTCGTTTTCCAGCCCACTGCAACAGTGTGATCTACAAAGAGGAGTGAGGCAAAAGTGATGTCCAAGAAAAGGAAGCAAAAAAAAATCACATCAGCAACTTCTAACACTGACCGCAATGGGAATATGTGAGCACTTCTCTTCCTGTGAGGAAGTGTATGAGCTCCTCTGTGCCATGGTTAGTCTCTATAAACAGGAACAGGTATAATTTAAAATCTTTGTCGCTCTCCAAACTAGCTACCAGGCTCTCTATAGAAAATGTTTCCTTTTCACTGGGAAATACATAATGACAACTACTCACGATCCGTCAGACAAAGGCACCAAACAAGCACACGTGCCATAGGTCTCACTTTCTGCCAGGCCTTCATCTCTGGCATGGGGTCAGATTTCATCACATTACATCAATGTTTACAATTCAGTTACTATTTTCAACACGCAAAAATAATCCTAGTGACTGGATGTAGGGCCACTTGATGTCTAAAAGTCATGCAAAAGTAGTCGTTAAACAGCACCTGAAAGTTTTAAGAAAGTTGGGATGCTAAGCACGGATAAATGGCTGGCTAGACACCTGCGTCCAAAGTTTTCTGAAATGATAAACCACCTTTTGAGGACCTTATCCTCCTGCAAGGTGAAAAGATGATGTTTCCTTCATTTCAGCCTAGTGAGTGAACTGAAGAGAATTTTGTTCTGTTCAATAACCAGGTCATTCAAAAGTAAGAAACAAGCTAGGATTTGAAAAAGCAGGAACATTTGTTTTCCTCTGTCAGTGAGTGAATTAAACTTGGTGTGAAAGGATGAGATCTATTAGTTCTAAAATCAGGTTCTATAATCACTTCAATTTCCTCCATATATATACATATCTTTTCCTTCATTTAATAAGTCATTTTTAATGCAAAACCTGCTTAGAAAGGCTTGCCTTTTTTTGTTCCAATATATTTGGGAAGTCAGGAAAGTTACAGTCATTTTATATAATTAGCACAAATAAATTGCAAATACTGTTTTTAATTGAATTCTAATTTCAATTCAAATACAACTTGACACAAATCACACAGAAAAAAAAGTTAATAATCTAATAAAATAATAATATGGCCTCATCATTCATTATTTTCCCATATAATAATATGTAAAGACAAGTTACGTTAAATACCATAATTGCTTAAACAAATGTGCACAGATGCAATTCACCTACTTGGCAAAAAATGAAATAACCATGCTTACTGTAAATTTTGTATTTGTCTAAATACTTATCACCATCCTAAAACTCGGCCTTTTAGAAAAGAGCCAAATAGTGCAAATAGTGCAAAACTGATTAATCCAGCTTGCTTTTTTCAATAACGATTGAAACTGACCATTAAACTCAGTTGTACTTTTATTGTTACACTGAGAGGGGGTTCATTCCTTGTTCATGCTGGTGGAAATTTCCACTTGCTGTGATTTCCTTCAGCTCCCGACACCAGTGAGCAACAGCTCTGGTGAAGGCTTGAATGAGCTGATTCAAGACTTCTCTAACGAACCAAGGGCCACGCACTGGCTTTGGTGATGGTGCATCTTCCAGATGAAGACCAGCAGCCTGCTGCTCACTATCATGACTACAGCAGCCAAGCAGCCTGTTAGGCACATCTCTGGCTGCCCCAGTGTCCCAAAAATGGACCATGATAATCACTCACATGGCTGCTGCGTGATTGTTACGATCCCGCCATAAAGGACTAATAAATGAGACATTTTCTGTGAGGATGGAAATGTGCCAAGTTAAGCACATGGAATTGCTGCAGATGAGGGACAGAGAGGATGAGGAACAACACCGAGTTCCACATTCTGCACTTCTGAAGTAAGTGCTTGCTTCTGCAAGGAGGCTGCAAGCCTCTACTTGAGTTGCGGAAGTGGCAAAAGTTCATAGGGCCTCTAAATCTCATCAACTGTTTCCCATATCTAAAAAGAGATAATATCTTCTCATCATGTTAAGGAATTTGGAACGGCAAAAGGCGTTACTGCTGTTCCCTGAGACCAAATGGCCGAGGGTGATGGATGATCAGATGAATCCCTGGAACTGACAGAAATAGCAGGGGAAAGCAGGAATCACACAAACTATTACCATGCTTCCAACGGAAGCTTCGCTAGCAAGAACTTTATGATGCTGAAGAAGGCAGCTCATGGACCTGAAAGCACAGTGAGTTGAGGAACCCAGAAATGGATGGGACTGAAGGAAATAATGCCTTCCTTAATTAGCATAAGCGTTACAGCAAGCGCAGTCAATTGGCAATCCCTGTCCAATTTCCTTAGCAAGGGGTGGCATTTAGGCTGCCACACGCTGTGACAAAAAGGGACTTCCTTTGTAGAGACGGGTTACACAGACTTCCCAACAGTTCAGTTTCTGCCTTTTCTTTTGAGGCTAAATGAAGGAACAAATAAGTTTGGCTACGATGAAAATTTCTGGGATGTAGATATTTGCTCACTGACAGCAAAGACTGTGCTTTATATCTGAGTCAAGCAACAGCTGTCAGCAGATGTTAATAACTTTTGATCTCCATCAACTCTGTTGGATTTAACCAGGCCAGCTGCTTGTACAATTAAAATTGCCCACTGCAGTCTTTCAGAGAAATGGAGAGCTCAGGGCAACCTTTGGCCCTTCTTTGTAGGGGTAGGATTACCCTGGACTCCCCAGAAATATCCACCCGACTTTCTGATCAGCAGACTATCCTTGTGATGAAAGTTGGGGAGACATCTATTGGTTGTACGAACTGCATGAAAAAATAATGTGCTCTGTTCTAATTACATTTCCCAGCATATATTTCAAAAGCATTTTGTTTAAGATGTAACATTTAAGTCCCTGCCTGCCAGGGAATGTGAGCGTATGCTTCACTTACAGTGGACTGTAATCTGTAAATGCAACACCCGAATGGGCTGGGACCCAAGAAAGGGGACAACAGGATGAACTCACTGAACTTGTGTGTGCCAAACGTACAGGCACAGCTTTTTCCTTCTGACTTTGAAGTGCATCTTCCTCTATCAGTTCCCTCTGCAAACAAATGTAGTTAGAGCCACGGAAAGTTGACTTCAGTGGAGTTAACATTAACATTAACAATATTCAACCAGTTTCAAAGATTAAGTCCAGGTCATAGGCAGCTCCATGTTTAGCTAGGTATGATGGCTATGAAAGGTCAGTTTCTCTCTGAAGAAACAGACAGAGGCAGCATGTCAGATTACGTGGAGAGCAGCAATTAATTAGATCAGATGAAAAGTATAGATTTGTAGAATTCAGTTTGGTAAAAAATGGGATTTAGTGGATTTAAAAATTTGACATCATGGTATCAACAGTTTTTACTTTCTTAGAAAGCAATCCAAGAGTAATTCTTTCAATCCTTTTTTTTATTATTATTATTTTTCTTTAAGCATATATTTAATCAATCCACAAGTTAAGTATTGGGCTAGGAATCTGGATGGATCTTGCAGAAACTAAATAAAACCTGGACGTGAGAAACTTATTCTCCAGTCAGCACGAGTTTAAAGAGAAGGCAAGAAACGTACAATGAGAAGTAGGTTAGTTTTTACATACTTTCTAGGTGCTCTAGCAAAGGTCTGTTACTAATACAGAGAAAGAAAAAAAAAAGACGATTTTTATCTTCAGTGCCACCTGCATAATGCTCCTGCAAAATAAAGCCAGGAAAAGTGGTTCTTCTGACATGGCAGAAAGCAAAAGTCAAGACAGGCTGTGTTAGTCCAGTCTGGCCTCCTGCATGACTTTTCTGAGGCAAGATTCTCACAAGATGAAGCAATGCAACTCCACTGACTGTAGTATAAAAGCACAGTTTATGAACACTGAGAACCCCCTCCCACTCTGCTTGTCACACTGAAACCTTTCTAAGGAATTTATCAGCACGGAGGAAATGTAAATATGGAAAACTTCAGTGGTGGGTACAAGCAAAGGGACCCAAACCACCTGAGATAAGCTTCAGCTTTGACACAGGCTTCCTGCATGACCTTGTGTACATCTTCTCTGTGCTGAGTTCCTCGCAGACTAAGCTGATCCCTGGGGGATGCCGTAAGGATACGTGCTCCAAAGAGTATGAGGCACTGAGATCATGAAAATATTTTAGAAAGACAGCAGGAAAAGGTGAAGGACTCCAAACACTAACAAGACCCGTGTGCGGTGTTGTCAGGTGGGAGCACACAAGTCAACTCTTCTGTAGGGATGTGCCATCCTGATATTCTTCCTTTACTGCAAAGAAAAGGAGCACTAAAGGCAGCTAGATTATCTTCCAGGAAACCAGCAGTGAAAAGCGAGCCGCTTATCCAGTCCTGTGACCCCCCTGCTTCTTTCCCTTCAGCAGCAGAGAGCACGATAAAAGCTGAGATGAGTCTCTGTAGGAACCCAAAGCTGTGAATCTTCCTCTCACCCTGTCTGGCCAAAATCCCTTCATTCGCAGGGGGAATTTAGGCCAGAGATCACCGGTTCTAGCTCTCCGCCAGAATAACAGAGGAGAGGGTTAGAAAGGAAGAAAAACAGCCATAACTCAGCAAGTACAGTCAGAAAGAAAGGAGCTGGAGATGCAGAAAATATGTAGTCCTCCGCTGTGTTTCCAGCTATATCCACACCCTGCTGACCCTTCCAAATTTCCCCCACCCCATTGGGTGATATTTGTTTGCTCAGAAAGAAGGCTATTGTGTACCTTTTAGAAGAAAGGAGTCTGGAAGATGAATAGATTTCTGCTCCCCTGGAGAAGGGCTGTACCTCATCCCATCCCCCAGCCATTTGCAGGTCCATTTCCATACTAGTAAGACACTGTGAGATACCCTGGGATCCCCAGTACCATCTCACCAAGGGACCCCCATGAGACTCAGAAGTGCCAGGAGAGCTGGCTTGCGGGCCCTAGCAGGACTTGGGACAGGAAAGGCCAAGTACAGAACTTCTTTCCCTGTTCTCCTCCCATATACAAAAAGAATTATTAGAGACTGGAGAAAATCAGAAATAAAAACAAAATCGGTGCAGCTGAAGTTGAGATGGTTAAAATGAAAAATGGGACTGTGTCACTCACAGGTGGATAGATAGATCAATCAATTGATGTCATCGGTACTGACACAGTTTGAAGCTATAACTCACTGCTGGGGCAATTATTCCAGCACAGCAGGGGTAAGGTTATATCAGAGACAGAATCCAGGTGCTTTCAGTCAGTGAAGAGTTGGACACCAGAAGGGTAGAATTCATAAGTGCCGTCTACCAGTAACACTGCATGGGATATAAACTATGTCCACACAGTTGCAGAGTGGAAACTGAAAGACAGACATACAAATAGACATGTAAAAGTCTGAGGTGTGGTTGTGCAAACATTTGCTGTCTCACCTTGCCCTCCTCTACTCTCTACTTTCCTTAGAGAGCAGTGCTCAGCAGCACTATGTCCCAGTTCTCTTTGCCATCTTGCTCTTGACTTCTTTATCCCCCTGCACTAAGTGGTGCTGCGTCTGCAAGGTGTGAGGAATTTTTCTTCATAAGCCTTGATGTGCTCAAGAGAAGGCTGGGCTCATCTCTGCAGTGAGCCTGACAGGGGCTTTAATAGCCTCAGAGCACCGGGACAAATAGCTTCTGGTCCCTTAACCCTGCACAGCTTTGCAAGGCAAGGCCTGGCACTGTTGTTCCCATCGTGAGGGCTTTAGGCAGCCTTTCAGGCTGAAATCCTCTCTGTGGTGGCTGGGCAGAGCGGAAATCCAGGGGCTGGATCAGATTGTCCTAATGCTACAGCAGCTTAAGCGGTCTGTTTTACCAGAGATTATGGTTTCACTTACACAGAGCGCCTGAAAAATGCCACGGTTTAGGAAGGATTATAGCTGAAAGTTCCATGCTTTAAAAGAGAAATAAAGCAGGGGAGGGACTAGGAAACCCAACGTGCCCAGGGGCTGTGCAAACAGGATTAACCTCTGCCCACAGCACCTCTTGCTTCTGCCCACCCACATTTCCCGCGTCCATCTTCTCCCCAACAGCTCCCTACACTTGACGTCTCCTGCACAGCGCAGAGAGCAGCAAGGAGACTGGAGAATGCTCAGAACCGAGGTCTCCCCCGTTTATTTTGCTAGATCTGTACACTCTCTTGCCATCTGACAGGAGAGCCAGAAAAGAAACAGCTTTGGGGGTTCTCCATCTACTGACTGGGCACTGGCTTACAAAGACTCACTTGCAGGACTGTAGGACGGTATCCAGTAGTAAAAAGCAGTGCCTGGAAGCTGATGTGCTGCTCACTCTGGTTACACTAATTAACTGTGTAATAATCACCACAGACTCCAGCTTCTGTTCATCACATCCCTAAGAAAAGTTCCTTGCCCGACAGAACTTCCAATGGCAAAAAGGGAGAAGAAACAACAGTCCCCACTGAGCATACCAGAGGCTTCCAATACATAATCTAAACAAATGGGAACTGCATATCTTTTGGCCATAACTGATCCTTACTAGTCAAATGACCCATGACCATATGTCTTTGCTGCAAAGGAGTCTCACAGCTCATGGATCCTTGCCGGCCATCTAGGTTAGAGGCACTTGGAGGAGAACACAGATGGAAAATTATCATTTTTGCTAGGTAACAAACCTTTGGAAACAAATGCCTCAGGATAAACAGTATTCACAGACAGAAACTGCCCAGCCCTTAATTGTTTAGGTGAGCACTGCAGCCTCACAATAACATGCCTAGAGTCAGTTAAAGCCAGTTCTACTTTAATGAGGCCAGATTTATCATCTAATTATATGTCTCGTTTGTATCTCTGTATAAATCAAAACCACCACAACTAACTTACATACCATTAGCAGCACTTGCCATTATGGCAGAGAGATGGCTTTTATTAATTGGCTTTGGGTGGTTGGTTTGAGAGATGATTTGGACCATGTGCGAGCATGTCATCCATGCCTCTCTTTCAGGTGTTTAAGTACAGGACTCCATTGCTGCTCACCCAACAGTGCAGCACCATGCTTTAGGTCACAGAGTTCTACAGTTCCCAGACCTGCTTCTGGGAGCTCAGTTAGGAGCAACTTAGAGCTGTATCTGTTGTGCTTGTGCAAATCTGCACATCAGAAATGGAGGTCCAGTGCAAACAGCAGTGAAAATGAGACCTTGTATAAGTTTCCCACATTTTCTCTCCTCAATTCTATCTGTTCATCAGCCTATCTGTCTAGAAACACTGTGCTCTAGGAACTACCAGAGGCAGTACTGAGTGCATGCCACTGTAAAAAAGATCAATTGATTATTTATCTATTTATTTACCTATTTAATGGCACAGCTCAGTTTTTCATTTTAACCACTGCAAACTTCAGCTGCACCTCTTTTGTCAAAGCTTTTAAGGAGCTTGACTTGACAAGCTTTGGCCATTACATCAAGCATCCTCTTTAACAGATGCTCATAACCATGCCGCTCTCCTGGGGAAGATAACCTTGGGTTTGAAGAGACAAAGGGGTATAATTCCCTGGGCCAAACTGTGTGAGCATAGCATCGTCATGTGAGCAAGAGAAAGCAGCAGGAAAGGGAGCATAGAAGCTTCAGAGCATTCTTCTCCTTCCCAACCCTATGCTTCTTCCTGTCCTCCCTCTCCCGCATGTTCACTCCCACACTCCCCTGCATCCCATTCCTCCCATCTGCCACCGCACTCCATTTTCTCGTACCCTGCTGCCCTGCAGAGGCATCACTGCAGTCAGAGCCTAGCCCCCGGGTGCATTTACTGCTGTTGTCTCAGCACTGGCTCCTCTGATCTACTCCTAACCTTTTTTATTTTTATTTTTGTTTTTAAATTAGTTTCCCTGTAGATTTTAACCACTTCATTTTCATTTACCCATTTTGTTCTTCCTCTCCTCCCTTCCCACCCTCCTCTTCCTCCCCCTGTTCCCTTTGTCTGTCTGTGTCCATCCCTTACCCTACCACAGAAAACCTCTCCTCTCCCCTCAGTATAAAGCAAGAGCCTCATGGAGCCTCTCTCACCCCTTTCACCCCCACCACGCCGGTCGGCTCTGGGCAGGCTGAGCTTCAGCCCTTCCACATGACCCTTTCAGACGATGCGTCCACGCCTTGCTACAGTGCCTTCCTTCATCATGGTGCCCACTTTGGGCAGTCCAGCAGCCAGCCTCTGATAGCAGGTAACCGGCCTTGGCCACGAACTCAGCGGGGGTGCTGCAGGCAAGGGGGTCAGTTTCACCTGATGGGGAGACCAGTAAATGCTGCAAGCTCTTTGAGTGCAAGTGGGAAGCAGAGCAACGGTGTTCTGGTTCTGTGTATGCAGCATGCGTTCTCAGCTCCATGGAGAGTCACAGGGAGATTTCATGCCTGTCCTTCATTTTTGCAGAATAAAACGGGAAAAAAAGCTGTAAAAGCATAGAAGGTGTCCCACCTGGATGGGCTTGGGGCTTAGTAGGGAAATATTTGTACAGCAAAATCCTGCATTGTCTCCATAACAAGAATGCCCCTGTGTACAGTGGGCCCAGCAAGGCTTCTGTGCAATAGCCTAAGGTAGATGATTGAAGCTTGACTAAGTTAGCCAGCCCTGAGACTGCCGGATGGTTGTTCAGCACGGCTTGTGAAAGCTACCAAGTGAGAGCAGTATGTAGTCAGTAGGTGAGCAGCACCCCAGCTACACCGTGAGCTGCACTGAGGCAGCTGCTTCACTGGCACCTCGCGTGATATACCAGGCAGTCAAGACAAAAGGCACAGTCTTTGTGCCATGACCAGAAAGGGTTGGTTAGAGACTCTGAAGCCTTACAGTCAAGTGAATGCAGACCTGTGGTGGTGGCCTTCAAGGGAAGGACAGAAGTAGGTGGCAGAAATGGAGCACTTAGGAGCGGCAGGCTGGAGGGGAGAAAGGAGAGTGGAGTTTAAGGTAGGTACAGGGGAAGTTCCTGTGTGAGGTGACTGAAGTGTCATTGCTGCAGAAGCTCAGAGGTGGCTGGGGTGAAATAGTGGCAATCTTTTTAGGTGACGACTGAGAGTGTTGTCACTCCACTGCCAAAGAACACAATTTGGGCAAGTTCTTCAGAGTGCAGACCACAGTCCCACAGTGCTCAAGAAACATATCTTACCTTTGCCTCTTTCACATTCCTATCATTTTTTTCTCTTTGGACCTAACATCCTGCCTTTGTCTTCTTAGATGACATTTGTGTTTCCAAACCTCCCTGTAGGACAGTAGCAAGCAACTACAGAAAAGAAATTTGTGTTCATAACACTGTCCAAATCTTACTGCAGCCAAAAAAAGCCCCTAAGCTCCAGGTATTCCTTTAAGCCAGGGCTTATACTGACAGATTCTCTCCAACAATGTGGTTCAATGGGGATGCTGTCATGTATGACCACTTTCTAAGCTAGAAGGCACTGTTTTTCAGGAGAGGAACTTGCTTTAGGACCTTTGTGGAGAATTAGACTTGGAAGAAAATGTTCAAAAGCTCAAAGAAAGGCAGGGTGACGAAGATGAGAAGAGCCTCAGAAGGCTCTAGGAGAAAGAAGCGTGACTAGAACTGGAAGCATGCTATAAAGCAAGACAAGTGCTGGTTTTGCCATAGCCCTCCAGTACAAGAATTTAATAATCTTGTTTACCTGGTAGTAACAAGAGGAGGCAGTGGAAGGGGGTTGCTTCTATGTAGCAATACTTAGGAGTCCCTCTGCAGGACCTTACTCACATTAGTGATACTGTACTTGTTTGTTATCTACAAGATTGGGATTTTGACAGATGATCACTTCCCAGCAAATCTTCCAGACTGCATTTTGAATATCAGCCTCTGTAAGCTCACATCTGAATAAAAACACAGGGGCATATGCGTGCAGATCAGGTAGCAGAGTGAGTGTGTACGTATTCCCACTTGAATGGAAGTGTCAAAGTGAATTAATTATGCCTGTTACTACATAATGTTCCCTCTAACTTTTCAGTGACACTGTTTTCTCACTCATCACCTGCCGTTACATCTCAGACTAGTGAATATAGAAAACCAAAAATACATGAATTTGAAGCACAAAAATTTCTTCCCTTAAAAGAATGTGAGAAAAAAAGAACTACATCTAGTAGGCGTTAGTCATACTGCTTAATGTGCATCTACACATCACTAAAGCAACGCCGGTGGTTGAGAAGAGTAGAAGAGTGTAGAATACAAATCCTCAAAGCCTTATATATTTATTTTTATCAATACTGGGGAGCGGCTGGAAAGCGGCTCGATCTCTGCCTAGCAGTTCTGTGGCCATTATCTCAAAGTGAGCTGGGAATGTCAGCTGTGGCTCAGGAATCTCTTGAGGGAGAAAGAACTTACTTTTCTTTTTTCTTGAGCAAATCAGCTCAGCAGCCTTTAGTCAAGATCTACAAAAGCAATGACACTGCTTTAGCCCACCTAATTCTGGAGAAATTTCCTCCCCCAGGAGTCATTCTCCATGTTGATTTTCCATGTTTTTGCTCTGCCATGTAACTGTTACTTATTTCTGACACCCCTGACAACATCCACGCTTGTTCCAGGGCCTGCTTATCAGTTACTGTTCTGCCTTAGTCAAGCTAAAGCAATTCTTATTCTTCCCATCACACATCCCAGCACAATTCCAGTGATTCCACTGGTGTCAGTGGGACATCCTTAAACTGTCACACTCCCAAAGGCAAATCAGACTCCAGCTCTCTAAGAATAAGTATCTCTTCAGAAAGGAGCAACAATTGGCACAAACTTCTTGGTGAGCTACAGCTCACCTAAGGTGCATAAGGAACACGAAAGGCTTTGGATGGCAGAACAGGCTGAGATCTCAGTAGACAGCGCTGGATGTTGAGCTGTAAATCTCCCAGCAGCTGCAGGGGAAAGATTATCTTAATTCATTTAGTCTTTCTTTTTTTTTTTTTTTTTTTTGGTTTGGTTTGGTTTGGTTTTGGCTTGAAACTCCCAGCAGCTTTTGAGATGATTTCAGTTCATTTAAATGCAATAAGCACTAACAGCAAAATGCCCTTCTGGCTGGCCCATTTTCTGGCTAACCAGTCCAAATGAGGAAATGCCTCTGGCATCAACCAAGAAGCCTCCAGCTGCACTTCCTATGAGATGAAAAATAAACTACCATCATCCACTTGGCCCACACTCCTTTCTACATCATCGGTGGAGACAAGATACCAAGACTTGGAGAACTACTAACAAAAACTTGGATCTGTGATAAAATGAAGTGAGACTGAAATTAATTTGCACAATTCCATTCTTATATATCACACCAGCACCTGGAAGGTGTCCAACAAGCACTGATCTCACGATAGGCACTGTGCGAATGTACTGGGAATGTGCCCTTGCACCAAAGAGTTTGCAGCATAAAAAGAAGCACAGACAGGTGAAGTGACTTGCCTAAAAGTATCAGCAGGTGAACAGCAAGAAGTGGGAACAGAGACAGATACAGAAAACACTTGGATCACTTTCTAGTGCCTTACACATCGACCATGCCCTAAGGCAACATCACCACATTTTTGGAATGGCATCGACTGCTTATAGAAGGGACCTCAGCTACTCTGGCCATTAATGTACTGCCATTCTTTGTGAAGCTTAGGGCCGTTTTGATTTAGCTAAAACAGATCCAACATTTCTAATGGGCTGAAAAAAATTTGACAGCGTAAACAAATTCTTTTGAGCCTCACAGTGCAAAGTTTTAACATTCATCCTTATAACCTGAGACCAAAAGTGCCACAGTCTTTCCCCAAAATTTTCAGAGGAAGGTCAGCATCTATGTGCCGCAGGCCACACAGCTCTTGCCCAACGGACTGCTAGTCAGATGGTGGTGGGGTAAAAAGCGATATCAAATCAATATTGGATGATCCTATCCCTTCTGATCCCCTGTTCCGATTCTTTCCTTTTTCAGGTCGTGATATGGCAAGCACCACCTTGCCTGGCTACCCACCCCATGTTCCCCCAACTGGACAAGGCAGCTACCCAACCTCAACTCTGGCAGGAATGGTTCCTGGTAAGTCCAGAATTCAATAATGGTGCACGTGTGTTTGAACAGTATACCAGCAGTGTAACAGCTTTCACAGTTGGCTTTGTTATTGCTTTGCTGCCACTGAAGTCTATTCTTTTCACAAAGAATATGTCAGGTGCCTATAACCAAAGTAGCTCACCACCCATTTTGCATTGTATGTCTGTCCCCTGGTAACTGATTCACTGCTGCTATGGGCAACTAGCTATCTATAACCTGTACCAATTAATTGGTAATTAATTAACCTTAGTATTCATTAACTAATGTAATTATTTTTCAATGATCCGTGCAGGTTATTATGTACTGCTCGTGGCTCGGGATATTCAGCTGTTCACTAACTTAGGGTAACAACTTACGTCTGTCTAAAGGCAGGGCTTCAAACTGCAAACCATCAACGGTAATTTAAGACCTGCAGTTTTTGGAGACCTACTGTCCACAGCCTGGACTAGCTAAGAGCTCAGCAATGATTAACAGCATTTCAGGAGAAACTAACTATTCACTTTCAACAGCCAACAACTTACCCACTCTCCGTTTATATGACAATGCCTCCAGCTCAAGAAAGTATCTACCTAATCCTACACTGCAAGGCAAACTGTTCCTTTGCCACTCAAATCCTTGGAAGAAATACATTCTTTTGGCAAATGTCTTGAGTAATACTGCCCAGGGTATGGGGAGCTCAGGGGATCATTTACCCTTGAAAAATGGAGAAGGTTATTCCCACAGTCTCTACTCCCCAGTTCTCAGATGACAGCCAGCCCAAGCAGATAAATGAAGAGGCAGGATTTTCAATTCTCAGCCACAGTAGCTCAGGACTTCATCTGCCACTGATTTCTGCTTATGGGAGCTGCAATAGCTAATGAGCGGGTAGAAACTGTTCTGCAACCTCTGCTACCAGAGGAATGACTCAGACAGCAACTGCGAAGTGTAGCAGCAGAAAGTTGATAACAGAAAGCTTTTAGATCACTGCAAAATGATTTCCACAGTTTGTGAGTCTAATTTAACCCTCATCCAAACCTTGAAACAGCCAACTAAACAAGCACATGCTGCAGAGCACAGTTAATCAGTGAAAATATCACCAATAGGGGATGTTTGTAGGTGAGCCTTAACACCTTTAAACAACCAATCACTGCTTATATATCACAAAGTACAGTTAATACTATGGTCACATTCCACAGCTAGCAAGATGCCCACTACTGCATATGATCCCAAGACATATAAAAAAACCTCTTGGACTATGCTGCAACTACCGGATCAGGCAAAGATAGCAATTGGGTACCCTCTGTAACCTGCCTTCAGTCCCTCAGTATAGATGACTGCTGAATTGTTGGGGTGCTGCAGTGTTTGCAGAACCCAGGGCATCCCCTTCTACAGTTTTTCAGAGAGATGGTTTCAACTCCACTTGGCTCCAGAATCAGAGGAGCACTATGATGATATAAATCAATTTTAAAAAGCACTCTGTAACAGTAATCAGATTCAGTTTACAACATACATGTCAGTTATAGTTCATAGGTCATGCCATACAGAAATGATTGGTAGCACTAAAACAGATGACTCTTTGAATACTTATTTCTAAACCACAGGCTCTTCTCAACTTTTAATACACAAGATCTCATGTTCAGTGTCTGCTATGTAATTTTAACACCCTCAATACAGGGGTGATACTGACTCCTAAACTGGGACAAAGATTTTGAGACTGCTAATCACAGGGACCATTTATCCAAGAACAGGCGATTTGTTGCAGAGGCTAATTAGCGTAAGACAAGAGTGCCTCTAAAAACACACAGATACTGAAATTAAAAAACCCAAAAAAACTAGGAATAGAATGATGAAGAAGTTGAGTTACGTATACTCCAAAGAGATTATCATCCATGTCTAACAGACATCTTTACATTAAAACTGATGCCCAGATTCAGTCATGGAAAGTCTTCCTGTGGCCTGCTTGGGCATCCTGCATTAGTTACTGCATCTTTCTACATAGCACCGAGTCCTGGCTGTGCTGGTCAGGCCCCGCTGGGCAGCCCCAGCCTGGCAGCCCTTCTGTTCCTGTCTTCTTATGTGACAGAAGCCAACAAGCTGGAGATGAAGAGGCTTCCTGGGGAGGAACATAAGATCAGCTCTAATGGGTCACACCGCAGGACTCTTCAGCCAGTGCTCTCTATCAGAGGCCAAAAGTGAATCTTGGGAAGAGTGTAAGAGTAAAGCAAGCCAGTATCAGCACTTTCTCGAAAGATCTCTCTGCCTCCAATGAGTTGCAGCTCATGGACTTTCTAAGGCAGTTAGTATCTTCCTGTTTAATACTAAACACTCTGGACAAAATGCCCTTCCATAATCTCAAGCAGTGCCTCCTGAACCAATATAAGCCTTTAATGTCTGTAGCAGCCCATGGCAAAAAGTTCTGTAGCTTAACTGAGTGTTGTGTGAAAACTACCTCCCTTATTTGTTCTGAACACACCACCTGCTAGGCTCACTTCATGCCTCATAGTTTCTGTATTAGAAGTCTGAACGTACCAAGATTTAAATACAGATACCAAGAAATACTGTTAGTAAAGGTTCCCAGAGTGCAGACTGCACAGAATATGGGCCTCATGAGATCGATCTGCTGTGCTTGCTGCTAAGCGTCCATGCTGAAAAGGGAAAACAAAGCAGCACGTCACCAGTGGTTTGCTATGTGCCTGTGGGCCAACAGGACCAGGAGCCCGTGCTTTGGGTGTGTCAGAAATACAGAGCAAGGTGACAGGAAAACCAGCATCATTGTCCAGCTATAAGCGGACGTGAGAAAGAAGCTCTATTTTCCCTAAATAAAGGCTCTAAGCTAAAAGCAGAACCTGGATAGAAAGCAAAATTTCCAACTCATTCAAAATTCTGATTTTTTTGACATTTGTTTTCATCTTGCATTGGAATGAGGAGTCAGAATCTTGAAATTGTTCAATTTGCAAACATCAGGATGAAACATTTCAATAACGACAACATGTTCTAGATGTCAGGACATATTAAAATAATAGAAGAGATGAAAGGAAATTAAATGAGATGAGAAAAGCAGAATGAAACAAAACAAGAAAGTTGAAACATAATACTTTGTTTTAATTTGCAATCATTTCTGAACTTTTCCTTCCAAAACTCCCCTGAGTTGACAAGCTCATGCAAAACATTTCCATTTCGATGAGACAGCATTTTCCAGCGGAAAGCAGTTACTGAAAAGACTGACCAGTGCCAACCATAGCTTTCTGTTCTACCCATGACAGCCCTTCACTGGAGTTCTCCTCACGTGGTCTAGAGAAGAGCTTGTCTCCATTAGCTGTACATCCATGCAACACGGTCAGTCATGCATGCCAGTATCTCGGAGGTCAACCCACATGATGTGGCAAAATACACGTCCTGCATTTGCAGTTGCCCACAGTTTCAGGTTATTGGATGGACATGGATGGAAACAAGCAGTCCCTGCATGCATACCTGAAAAAGCAGTGTTAGTCACTCAGAGAAGGATGAAATCCATCTGAGAAATGCTTCCTGCAAAGGTAACAGAGCACTCTGATCCCCGGCTCACTTCTTCCACTTTCCCAGAAAGGCCATCAAGATTCTGCAAACAGTTTTGGTGAAGTGAGCATTCTCTGAAAGGAACTGCAGTTTTCATAGAGCAGCACAGAGCCTGCAGAGGGCTGGTGATGGCAACGGCAGGGAGTCGTTAAACAGAATCCAATGTTGATGAGGAAATTACACTTGTTTCATTAGTGATCAGGGAAGGCGATAGCTCAGTTCCTCTTGGTCACAGTTGAGCTCAAAAGCTCATTATCCTGCTGCATGCATGCTTTCACTCCTCGTCAATAAACACTGTTTCCAGTGGCTGCCCTCTCTCCTCCCTGGTTCTCCATAGCCAGGGCTCTTTCTCCTCTACTTAACCCGGGCTTTAGGAACTGCTATAAACAGTTTAGGATGACAACTAGGAAGAAAGTGAGACAGAAGCCCTGAAACATCAGAACTTCTCGATGTAGAGAGGTTAACTCTTTGTGAGGCATTTCAAAGCAGTAATTCCCATCTGCGTTGGTTTTTCGCTTCCTGGGGGGTCGAATTCATCCAACTATACCCACAGGTGATTCGTGGGAGAGGTAAACCTGGACTGCGCGTTGCTTTTTGCCTTTGTATCCTACTCCAGGGCATCTTAGTCATCACAATGGGCTTCACCTATTCCTTCCCAGCTACCCGTTGGGATTTTCAGTGCAGAACGTTTCTAGATATGGAAACATGCTGAATTATTGTCACTAAAACAACGTTTAAGGTCTGTCATATGAAATACATTTGTATGCTGAAACTAAAAACTACTGTAAAGGAGCTTTGGATGGTAATTGGTTTGGAAACACATATGCTACTTTGGTTATTGTTCTGAGCACCTTTAAAGGACCCAGCCAGACAGATTCTGCTCCAGTTTAAATCACTGCAAATACACCAGCTTCAACAGACTTCGCTTCTGCCATGTGAGAATACAGGCTTTTGCTTTAACTCTCCTGTGAAGGGAGATTTGCAGAGATTACAGTGTAATTAATTGACATTTCTTCAGTAACTGCAACACAGGCATCCAGCGCATACTGCATTGCCTCCTCTTCCTATTCCATGGCATCTAGCAGGGACCCCAGCTGCTCTCCCAACACTTCTTTGTTTTCCACACATCCTTTGGAGCAGACCAGAAGCTACGTCATGCTGTTCACTCATTGCCTTTTGAGCACATAATGCCTTTCAGATGTCACCCATTGCGCATTGGTACTGCATCAAATTGAGTCAGATAATGACTTTTTTTTTTTAAAGTTTTGGGAGATGTATTTACTTTGAAAGCAATACCATACCTACTCAGTTCCCAAACATAATTCCCATAGCCCTGCACAGACATCTATAAAACAATAAAATACTTAAGATGACAACATTCAAATCTTGGTTCAGAGTCTTACTAGACCACAAAGTTCACAACTAGTGTGCTTTGGGCCTTATTTGCCAAATGTGAAGAGAGATCCATAGCCCAGCTCGTCTTCCAAGACAGCACCTAACGTAACAACCATTGGAAATTTCTTTTCCGGAACTGGAATACAGAAAGTTTTCTCTGTAACTCACTGATTAATCGTAAGTGTGGGCCTCTGAATCACTTTTATGACTAACATCATCAAAGAACAAGAAAGAAAGAGTGATTCATATGTTTTCTATTTTGTTTTCTATTTAATCCTACCCTGCTCTCAGCACAGCACCAATAACAAGCTCAAACAATATGCTTCTGTACCCTCAGTAGCCCAAAGACAAAACTTAGCCATCCATACTGACAGCAACAGCCCTGCTGGCTCTGAGGAGTTTAGTTGTGTACCTTAAAGCTCCCGTGCCATTTCTTGACACTGATTCTATTTAAAAGAAAGCTGATAGACGTAGAAAAAGCTTGCATATCCAATCATACTACAACCTGAGAATCAGAAATCAGAAGGCAAAGAAAAAGAAACCAGTTTGTTTATTATTTGTACTTTTGAAATATATTGTTTTAAACTAATTTCTTCATTCCAAGGTCAATCTCTTGATGTTTAATTGTACAGATAAGCAACACTGCACACAGAGTGCACAAAACCTATGGTGAGCTGAAGGGCACAGCCCCAGCTGAGCAAGGAAGCAACATACACTAGTTTTCCTGATGGCATATGGATTCAACACGAACATGGGCTAGATGAAGCAGCAAACATACATCTACTTCCTTCACCGTATTTCACAACTTCCTTGATTTCTTGCAGGGAGCGAGTTCTCAGGGAACCCCTACAGCCACCCTCAGTACACAACCTACAATGAGGCCTGGCGGTTCAGCAACCCTGCATTACTAAGTGAGTACCTCTTTGCCACCGCACCCCCAGCTTCGCGCTCCTTCTGTTTGTCTCTTTGTTTTCTTTTCTCTGTTTGTTTGTTTCTGGAAAGAGCTTTCAAGTCTTTGACCAGACGAAGGGCCTTTTTCCTCACTCTCCAGTCCAGTGTCTAGATGAGTATATAGATCTCATGCATCCGTTCTGAAGCCAATTCTTCCATGAGATCGTTCAGAATTCCAGCTCAGCTCTGTCTTCTTGGGCTGCATCCACAGTTTAACCCAGACCAGATCAGAAGCTAAATTCAAGTTCCGCTACTCTCTCCAGCTGCAATTAGCATCTATTCAAGGTCCAATCAAAAGTCCAGACGAGCTTTTACTCCTCTCCCAAACTAACCCCAGAGGCTTTTTCTGGAGACCTGGAATTCCAGTGGGAGTTCTTATAAGACCGAGTAGAACACTGCCTAGAATGGGAGATAGCCTTCAGCACTGCATCTTTAATGGCCAGTAGAGTTTCCTTGCAGGAATATATCTATCTGTAGAGACTCTAATACGACCAGAAAAAGTCAGGTTTTTTCTGCAGAGGGGAAAAAATTTCTCATCATATCTTCTAACACAACAACTCTTTGCAAGAAAACAGGAAGATATTTATTATACGTAAAATAAATCAGCTGTGATTATTAACTACGTTTTTACGGAGGTTTAACAACTGGATAATAGATGCACATTTTACTCCAGTGCCGTTAAACCTCAGTAAATGCGATCTTAATAATCGATCACTATTTAACATGCATTCAATAACTGTCTAGAGGGCTTTTCATCTGACGAAAATCCCAAGTATTAAACAAAGTAATTTTGTTCCCTTTCCTCTCCTGCCTTTAAAACCGGCCCACCATACCTTACCAGACACACTCAGCATGTGCTGAGCACCTCCCTGGTGCCCCCAACACAAGCATGGGGTATTTCTTCAGTGCTTGATGCTTCCCTCTCAGCTCCTCAGTGATGGTCAGAAGGGCCAAGAGCATCTTCCCACAGAGGGTCTTCACACCTAGGGGCCTTGTAACCTCTCTTCTCTGAAGCATGGCATTGGCCAGCCTCCACTGACTGACACAGCCAAGTCCCCAGTGTTCGTTCTTTTGCTCCCTTTCCTTTTCCTCGTTTCCTTTTCTTTTGTTTTTAGTTCTCCTTTGTTTTTTTTTCTTTGTTTTTTTTTTTTTTATTTTTATTTTTTTTTTTACTGTTTGTCCTTTCAACCAGTCCATTCTTCTCCTGTGTTAACTTTCAGGTTCCCCTTATTATTATAGTGCCACATCCCGGGGCTCCGCACCTCCCACTGCTGCCGCTGCCTATGACCGCCACTAGCTACCATGGAAACCACATGAAACTGCAGGGTGACAGCTTAGGCCTCCATATTGTACCTGTCTGACCCATCCCTCCGCCCCTGGGAAGGTGAAGAGAGCCTCGCCGTGCCCCCCCGCAGCACACCTCCCTCTCCACCGCTCCGAGCGCTCGGCATACCAGACTGAGAACCCCGTTCTCCCCGCATCCCCCCGCACCCTGAGGCACCTCAGGAGCCCTCAACAGCACCTCGGCACAGCTCGACCTCCTGCGCTCCCAAGACTTGAGGGGAACTGGCAGCCATTGCCTTGCGGGACCCCATTCTCCTGGGAGCGGTATGGGCAGGGGGAAGCAGGGAGACAGCTGCTCACTAAACACTGATCCCCAAAGATACGCTCCTCTGTGGTGAACTCTTCAGAATGCGTAACCGGTGACCGTCGCCCTGTTTCCCAGGACAGAAGGAACAGCCTGGCTAGAGCAGAGACGGTGGCACTAAGCCCTGCCTACCTGGCAAACACGAGAAGGACCAAGTGACTTTCTGTTACTCCCCACGCACCTCATCCCACCCCCTGGCATGGCTCCTGGCGCTGGCTGCGCCCTGCGCGGTGCCCTCGAGGCCAGAGCTGGGCAGAACCTCACTCACACCCACAACTTCTGTGACACACAATCAGCTCAGACAGGAGGATGGAGCAACAATTACAAACCGACCGACGAAATGAAGAAATATATAAATAGATATATAAATATAACTGTGTTTTTATGCTTTGTCATGAAGGTCTGTAAAAAGGAAAAAAAAAAAAAAAAAAAAAAAAAGAACAAATCCCCAATTTTCTAAAAAACCCAAGCAAACAAAAACAACAACAACAAAAACAGAATAATAATTAAAAAACCCTACAAAAATAAAACTCCAAGTCTCACCCCTCCCCGCCACCCGAATGGCAGACCAGTTCCTCTGACGCTTGACGCTCCTCTTTCACTCTCGGGTTTTGTTTCCTTTCTGTTTTGCACTACAATGGGATGGTGGTATTGGAGAGGATTGGATGCCAGCTCCACCCCTGTCGCCTCCTCCTCCTCCCCTTTCCCAAATCCTGTCTCTGGGGAGCCGTGTGGACAAGTCACATCTGACAAAGTTACCAAACACATCAGTCGACAAAAAGCTCTCTGAGTCAACAAATGTTTTCCATGTCACTGGTTGGCAAACAAAGAAAACAAGCCCAGCTGCACTCTAACTGCGCTTTGTGGTGGAAAGGAAAGTGTGGGGCTTCACGTGGGCCCATCTGATTGCCCTTTGGACAGCTGAGACTGAGATGGACAAATTCAGGATTGGCTGGGATTGTTGCTTGGTTCCCTAGCCCTTAGGCTCCTCTCCTTTAACCCTAATCCCTGTACCCATGCCTACGTCCGTTCACCCACATCCCAACCTTCCCAGTTTTACATATGTCCAGCACCCATTCTCCAGATCCCTACAGCCTGGTGACAACAGCCTCATTATCTGTATCCAACACCTAATTTCCTAACCACTGCAGCCTTGCAACATGGGCCCCTCTTCAATTTCCAGTCCATCTGCTCATATGCCTGATAATTTATGGGCTTACATTCAAATCCATATGCCCACATTCTTCCAGCCAGTCCCAATATGCACCCTCATCTTTTCACATCCAACCCTACATTGTGCACCCTAATATTTACCCCTTATCCCAAATGCTCACCTGATGATTCTCTAGGGATTTTTTCTGCTCTTTTCGGCTCCCAAGTGACTAGCAAACACTGTTCTGCAAAAGGCTAACTGTCAATAGAAATGCTTATTACTCCTGTATTGTCAGCAAACTCATAAACTGTTCCTTGCACTGACACTTCTTAAAAAACACTCAAAGAAAACATGAAGGCAGCTATAGCCTGTCCCCAGGGCATCAAGTCTGCCAAAGCAGATCCTTGCTGTTTTAGAGAGGTTTCTGATAAAATGAATGGGCTACTGTCCATGGACAAAGACAGGATTGAGAATCAAAACTCCAAAGGGCATAAAAGCAAATGATATAGTCCATATAGCCAACATTGTGTATGAAATCCAAAGTTCCCAGCCAGAGATGTGGCTGTGGACTCAGCCTTCTGTTTTCAAGTTTAACTTGTGTGTATGAAAGTCACCATCACTAAACAGCTGTGTTGATCCCGAAGGCCCCTATCACCTAACACTTGTAGCCCTTGCATGGCTCTAGCTGATTATAGGTCTGTGTCTTCTTTAACGGAATGCCCAAATGAAAAGGGTATGGGGGGGGAGGGGGGTGTTTACATAGAACATGAAGAGCTACAATCTGTTCCTGTACAGAATAAAGTCAAAGAGGTTACTTCTGATCTATTATTTAAAGTGTTATTCTGCACTCCTAGCCTCTGAGTAACCTGCTGCAAATAGAAGAGTTGTTTCACTGTCACTGATACCACAATTTGGCCCATTGTCTCATTTTATTCTACATGAGAAGCAAAAATCTGAGTAATGTCTAAAAATGTACCACTCCTTGTTTTCCTCCATAGACAGCAGACAGATGCTGGACCCTGTTCCATAGTCTCCCTTTTAGTCCATCAGTACAGCCCTTGCCCTACCCGTGCTCAGGGCCAAAGGCAATGCATCCCAGTACTGGCCACTAGAACTTCCTGAGGAGGCTCAAGGAAAGGAAATGGTTACACCTCACATTTAGCAACCTGTAGTCCAGGGGCCACCTCAACTG
Organism: Lagopus leucura; assembly: GCF_019238085.1. Lineage (NCBI taxonomy): Eukaryota > Metazoa > Chordata > Aves > Galliformes > Phasianidae > Lagopus > Lagopus leucura. Next base: position 16,490,492 of record NW_024962255.1, on the reverse strand, counting down.
AAGCTAGCAGCTCAGAAATGCTCTTTTTCATAAAGGTGTTTCGCCAAACGTGAGACACGAGATAGGTCATAAAAGCTGGATTTGGTTGGCTCACTCGTGGCTGGCTTGATCTGACCCTCAGAGGGACAAATTCACCACTGATGTAACTCCGCCAATGAAAGGACTTCCACCAGGCGCTGGTTGGTCTGGAAAGTACATAAGTGCAAGTAGTTCGATCAGGAAAATCAAAAGCAAAGCAGAATTATGCAAAGGACTGGGCAGTCTAATCCTCTTCCACCACCATCTGTAGACCCCCATGCGAATGTACTGAATTACATTTGCCAAAGAGTTTCTTGTGTTGATTGTTTTGATTTACAGTCGGTGGATGCATTGTAAAGCAGTATTATAGATAAAGTCTAGTAGCTGACACAGGGATTTATGTGGTGATATTACGCGGAAGAAAACCATCAATATTCATATAGATTCCATTAGACTGGACTATGCAGGAAACGCAAAAATTTACCAATTATTTAATATTATGTTATTTGCAAAAACAATTGCTGCTTTGTAGGAAGATAATGTGTGTAATGTGAAGGCAATTCCTCTTGTATATAAGTTCATCTCCATCTTCATCATGGTAGTTATTAAAACAGCCTCGTCTCATCCTGTAGATAAGGAACACTCTGTCTGTACTGTGCAAGTCTTGTTGTGCTCACTGAAAACAAAACACTGTGTTCAATAAAGCACAGCACAAATCCAGAACCTGAGGGAACAGCCAAACCTTGGAAGGACCCCTTTCCCAAACGGCCAACAGTTGCTTTGTTATAAATGGATTCTTTTTCATTTAATTTTAAAAGTCTTACAGGGAAAAAGGAAAAAAAAAAAAAAAATACTGGAGGAAAGAAATTGCTATGCAAAACCAGTGAAGTCTGTGACTCAGATCTCTCTCCTCCATTCTGCTGTCTCTTCCCTTTCTCTCATTTCTCTCTCATACTCTAATTCACTTCTATCTCTTTCTTTTAGTGTTTTTCATTCCCAGGGCACTTTTCCATCCAGATCAGTATTACTGGTATGGGAGTAGGTATCCGGGAGTTCAGACTCCCCAGTTCTCCACCTGGCTCCAGTGAACCTTTGTCAAGTCCAATTTCTCCCCTATGCCTCAACTCCAATCTTCTGTAAAATGGGGATAACGGTAGTTCCTAGTCCACAGAGGTACGGTGCAGCTGAATTAATTAGCACCAGCTCACCTTTAAGATCCTGGAAAGAAAATTCTATTGCAGTGCTAAGTATTATTCTGAATAATTATGAACATTTCCATTACATTTCTCTCTTTTTATTTTTCTCACAAATAGCTCTTCATTTCTTTGTTCTTCTTTAGCTCTCCCTTCATTTCTTTCACATCTTTCTTAGCTCTTCTGCTATGGTTGCTTTATCTAATGGACCAAGCAGAAATGCTGTGCAACTGCATCTTCTGTAACAGTTTTGCTTGTTTGTTGTTGTTTTTTGTTTGTTTGTTTGTTTTGAGAGGGAGGAATCTTGTGAGTTCTCAAATGCCATACTTCGCTGGGAGGAACAGGGACCACGCTATTAAAAACTGGGCAGCACTTTTGAGTCCTGTTCTCTGAAGCTCTCATGTCCTTTTGGCCCAGCGGGATGTGGGGGCAAGAAGCTGGAAGGGTTGCACAGGGCAGATCTGTTAAAACCTGGGGTGGGAGGTAAAGCAGCAACGAGCCCTGCTGTGTGGAAATGGGGCCACATCTGCATGCTCTGTGACCCACCAGCAACGATGGGTCACATTCAGAACACGACCAGAACTGAAGAAATGAACGTGAGGCTGACAAACCAACCTCAAAATGAAAACTAAAAAACCCTGCACCTATTTCTCTTCTTGAGTATAGATTAATAGATGTACATCAACATTTTCCTAAAGGAATTTTTTGATTTACTGAACTGTTGAAAAAAAATAGCCTTTCTTCCCTATGGAAAAGCAGGCCTCTCAGAAGAGAATTATAGCTGCCTTTGGGATCTGACAGAATGGGGGCTTCTAGAAGATCCCACACATACCATGTTGTGTCCTTGGCTGGGTCCAAGACAAACTTGCAAAGCAGGAAGGAGGGAACAAACAGCAGCAATTACAGAATTGAAAGCAGATCCAACTGCATGCAGCTCTGCTGATGCTCTCCAGGCTGAGCAAGGCATGAGCACATGGAGAGGACCAGTGCCAGGTGCAAGGTAATTTCCATTCTAGGCTGTTGCAGCCACTCCTGGCTTTTCCTCATCGCTTCGGTTCCGTTCAATTCTTTTCTCTTTTTGTGCACATGAAAAATAATTTTTTTATTATTATTATTTATTATTTTTTTTAATGTCATTTTGGTGGCTTGTGGCTTGTTTCTCCTCCCCCCTCTCTCTCATTCCCTCAGCACTCCTCTCTCTCCAGCAGATTCCCTAGAGCTCTCCAGGATGTTATGTTTGCCACACCTTGCACCCTTCAGGCACCATGTAAACAACACCACAATTGCTGGTCAGCATCACACCACATGACAGAAGGCACTGAGCATGAATGCAACCCCTCCCAGCACAAGCCAGCCTCTGAGCCCCCACCTGCCATCCCGCTCCGGTTCATTGCCAGCGGGACTCCGTCTGATATTGATCTCACTGATCCCCAGTGATCCATAACGCATCTGGTGTCCCCAGACACCTTAGAAATGAGAGTGCTGCTGGGTAGCCACCACGTCATGGTGTGGGACAACCCAGCGCCCTCTGCCACTCTGCACCTGTTTCCCCATAGCCCACTTAGGGATGAGCAATACCTGCCCTGCCTGCCTCTGACATCTCGGAGGAGCGATCAGCACCTCTCAGATCTCACTCCCCCTCCTCTGCTGCTCCATTTTTAGCTCCATTTGAAGAATCCCTTTTGCCTGACACTGTTCAAGCTTGCTCTTGCTGAACTTCTATCTTGGTCAACACAAGGCACAGCCAAATGCAAAGTCATTAATGACCCATTCTCCAAACCACTCGTTGTTCGCCTAACAAAGAGCTAGCCATTATATTAAGGTATGCTGTAAACACACCCAGTAATGAGGTATTCGCTCGATTTTTCCTCAGTCAAGCATTAATTCTCCAGGAAGTCGAGCGCAGTTTAAGGTCATAGAGGCGGAGTAAAAATGTAGCAAGGAGTCGGGCTAGGCTAAATCAATTCTCCTTCTCCAATTCCCAATCATTTACAAATATTTTCACAACAGCCCATGAAAGTCAGGGGGCCAGATTTTCTGCTGCCATGTGTGTGTATCACAAGGAAATCTGTGCAGAAGCGCTGTCAGGAAACCAAATGCTTGCACAAAGCTTTCGCTCAGCACACAGTTAAAACATTTCCTATTCTTTCAGTTTATACTTTCCCTTTCAATATTAATAGAATAGGCTGAAAATCTTCCAACAGGGCATTTTCCATAAGTGAAAGTCAATTTGTGGAAATCCAAACAGTCTGTAAAAGCAATTCAATTTTCACAACACTGCAGTAAAGCTGCCTGGCAGCTCTCTAGAAGCAGGGAGCCTTGCAGGGCTCACCCGCTAGGCAGGCGGGCCCAGAGCAGGCTCCAAATCTGAGCAAAACCAGATTTCTATGTTCTGAAATCTCCCACATGCCAGGATTACCTTTCTCTACCAAGGTTTAGGTGACTTGACTCCAACAGTGGACTAACATACGACATCCCAGATGTTAAACTGAATGGAATTTGCTGATGTGTGCTCACTGTCAGAGGCTAACGGCAAAGCATCACACACATGTGCACCAGAAGAAAGCAAAAAGGCTTTTCAAAATTCATCCTGATCAAACAGCATTAGAAGAAACATTGAGAAGTAAACAGTTGAAATCCCAATGCATTGCACCCAGAAAATTGCACCCTGAGGTTTCTGTATAAGGCTCCATAATACATAGCCGTAGTATTGCAAAACTTTCACAACTTCCAGGAATTTATGTACCTTCAAAAAAAAACAAAAACAAAAACTTGCACAAAAGAACTATTTCTACAAGTCCAACTTGTCTTATGCTTCTTTAATAATCAACCCAAACTGGCCCGTAAACCGTTGACATTCTCCCATAATCAACAGGCAATCGCAGTGTGAAAGCGTGGTGTGCTAAAACTACAGAGATCACCATTCTGTCTACAATGAAGGCAAATCACATTCTAAGAGACTGGGCAATATTAAGAAAAGATATCCACTTTGTAACTAAAAGAAAAGTTGGAACATTCTGAGATTTTAACAATTGTCTCCAAAAGTAAAGTCTTTAGTAAGGCGTAGACAAGGAAAGCATTGGGACGTGTAAGCATTTGCAGTGCAACCGACCTAGATGACACACAGCCAAAGATACTAAGTGGGCTGGTGGAAGAAGTTACTGGATCACACACAGCCAGTCCCGAAAAGCTTGAAGGAGCTGGGGAAATGGCAGAGCAGAGAACAGCAAACACAACACCTCTGTTTTAAAGGGACAAAAATGATCCTGAAAATTACCATCCAGCAGATCAACACACTGATGCTTGTACTCAAAGTGAAATGCTTTAAATATTAAGGGAAGATGAGGTGACTGAACAAGTAGCCATTAATGAAGATATGCATGGTAAACAGGCTGCACATAAACTCTTGACTGCTTTAGAGACAGAAAAAGCTCCGAATATCCTCAGGACAGTTAATTTCTGTGATTCAGGAGCTGTCTGTAGTGAAGCAAAGGAGGTTTGTCAGAGCCTGTATTGCCTGTTCCTAGTACTTAAAAATTGTGAACCAAGTCCACAAAAAATCAGAAGATTGATTGGAAATCATGTGATTTGCATATAACACAATAGTATTTTGCATATATGAATAGTACATATATAAAATAAAAACAAAACAACTTTTGATTTCTAATTTTATCAGTCTCAAGACCACTGTGGCTACATCAGTAACTATACCCCTTTTACTCAAGAGCCAGAAACGTACTTATTTCAGTAAGAAATGAGCATCTCACCTCCTCACAAGGACCCTACAGTTTGGTGCTTTAGGAAGGAGCTCAAGTGTTACGAAAGACCACAGCCCTCTAAATGCTGGCCAGGCTGACAAAAGCTGGCTTGATACCGGAGCGTGTCAGCAAAGTTTTGTCTTTTTTCCCTGCCCTCTGCAGTGTTTTAATAGAAGCTGCCCATCCAAAGCAGGTTTGATCAGTGTCACTTCAAAAGCCTACCTAAGATGTGCAAATTCATGCTATGCCAGTTGCTTGGAAAGGGCCTTTTCCTGCTATCCCTCAGCAGGAGAAACCCCACTGTCAGCCCCGGCCGCTTCCTGCAGCTCCTGCTTCCTTTTCACTTCTGTCCTTTCTTTCAACACTGCTCTCACTGCCTTGCTCAGCCTCCTGCTGCAGACACGACTGCTCTGCACAGCCCCTCAAAGACATGATTCTCTGTGAGCAGGCCTTGGTGCAGAGGCAGCAGCCCCTTCACCGCTGTCAGCGCGACTTGCTGCAGCCACAGCTTATCGAATGCTGAGCAGCCTGAACTGAAAGCACCTGTGACTTCAGCGCGGGTAAGAAAAGCGTTAACGGATTGCCTTGGCTCAGGGCAATGCACAGCCATGGTTTCACTCCGAACTACACACCAGTCTTTGCAGGAAGATAGGCCTTCAGCTTGGAGAAATGTAACAAAAATGGCTTCACTTTTAAATTGCCTTTTTCCAAAACATATTCCTTGCATCAGAATCGCCCTGGTCTTGCCTCTCTGCCTGTTCAGAAGGAAATGAATCATTCTGCTTTAAGAGACACGCTGACAATGAAATATCACAAACATCGTGATTTCCAGCCTGAGGCCAATTTCAAACACACCCTGTTGAACACTTACGAAAAGAAGACACTCAAAACCTACACAGAAAACCCGAAGGGTATAAGACTGAGCAGTATGAAATTTCACACAGCTTTCTGCTGCCGTTTGCAGAAGGCAGCAGCATTTTTCCTTAGCAGAAGCCCCGCCAGCACACAGTCCATCTGCAGACCTCACCTGGCACCTGCCTGCGTGCAGTGCCCAGCAGGAAGGCACCAGCCACATCGGCACGTCCCAGGCTTACACAGGACAGTTGGATCACCGTTAACAGCAAGTCGACCCAAAGCCCCTTACTTTCAAGCCACTTTCTCTAATATCAAGATCAGTACTTCTAAATTGTTTTAAAAGCTTTACTTTGCTTTTACAGAAACTGCTTTTAATGTAGATGGGAAAAGTGAACTAGTGGATCTAGATTCCCTATATGGGCAGCTATTCTTCTACCGATTGTTTTTTGTTCTCACTGTTTGCTAATTGAAAAAGATTGAAAATCACTTCTCCAGACACGCTTCAAATCTCAGAGCATGACATAAAAGCCAGGAATCCAAATTTCTCCCAGCAATGCCTAGCTAACAAACTAGCTGCCTAACCCACTGGGAAAGTTTATGTATCCTATCGCCTGCTAAAGCTGAGCAGAAATAGGATAATAGCTTGCTTGCACTAGCAGCTGAGGCAACCTTTTATCTCAAGCAGAAACAGACCGCGCTCAGAAGCCCCAGACTGATTGTGTATAGAATTATCATTCTTAAATGTCAAAGATTGCCTGTTTTAAATTGAAAAGCGCTATAGGAAAAAAAAAAAAGTAGTAAAAGAATTGAGCTAAAGCTGCAAAGCTGAGCACCCAAAAGTTGCCAACTGCAAGAACACAGGCAGACCAGACAGAATTCTGAGAGTACTGTGCAGCGGCAACAGGAGAGAAATCCCATGAACTTGTCACACTTCTTGCTCTGTAACTCTGTGCAGTCTGTAAGTTGCACGGGGTGCCATTAACGCAGAAGTGTGCAGCACCACGAACCGAGCCCCCCATACACCACCACCCCTGTGCTCTGCTCTCCCCTACCACCCACCTTCATCCACTGATTCATTTACATCACACAAGCGCGACACACTAGCAGGTTAAATTTGCTAATAAATAAGGATGTGAGCATGTTATACCTACTTAGTATTCAGTTTGCTCTTTTATAAATGATCTGGTAGAGAATCAGGCCCTCCTCTCCCCCTCTAGCTGACTCTCATCTGATTCTAATTCAATTTCTCTGCCTATTGTTTATTTCACCGCTCCCCTGTGAAGTGTCAAATGCTGATGTTCCGTCAGCCCAGAACTGTCGTTTATATTTGTCATTCAGTCCTTGTTAAAAAATAAAACAGGACTGCGCCTGCCTTGGCGCGCTCTGCCTGGGAATTCCCTGTGGTAAAATTAGTCCATTTAGATGGAAAGTTTTGTGTCACTCCCCTGTCTAAATTGGCAGATCTGGCTCTTTTGCAAAAACCAATAAACTGTGAACCTTGATGCATCTGTCAATCAAACTCATATTTCATGAGCAAAGCCAGATGACAACAAAAGCTGGGCAGGCTCCTCCGATTGGCTCTTCTCATTTAGGCATATCAGGAGGCACCTGTCACTCCTCCGGCTCCGCACCGCGCTCGGGGGGACTCCGTTCACGGGGCGCTGAGCCCTTCCTGGGGGCTGGGCTGGGCCAGGAGGAGCAGGAAGGGGGAGTTCAGCTCCTCGGCTGCAATAGATCTGCAGCTTGGCTCCTTCCTCACGACTCTGGTGAGAGGTGAGCAACTGGCATCACCTTTTGTTTCGGCTGTTTTTTCTCCACATATTGAGTAAAAACTTTGTATTCTTACATTCTGCGGGTTTTATAGTGGTTAAAAGGATAAAGCGAGAGTGTGAAAAATGATGTGCTGTCTCTCTGGGGACTGAGCCACAATGCCACAGAGGAGGAGGGGACATATCCCGAAGCCATCCCAAAGCTGCTGCATGTACTGCATGTGCTGCACCCTGCACCCGCCACAGTGACGTGCAGGGACTGTGTTCCCACTGCTCTGCTCAGTGAGGAGGGGTCTGCAGCTGGGCACATCGACTGAGTCAAGGGAAGTGTTTGTTATATAAGCATGAGAGAGGCACAAAAATGGCAGCAAACAGCATCAGCTCACCCAAGGCCCTGGGAGGAGTGGACGAGCCCAGGGGCTGATGATACTGTAGGAATGGTCTCCCAAGAGTTCCGGCTTGGAGGAAAACTCACCATACCCAGTTTTCTCTGGAAAATTCTGAATTCTGCTGTCTGTACCAAAGAATGATGCAAAATTTTTCTTACTGTTTCAGTTGCACTCAAAAGAGAATTTAGCCTAATTTTTCAAAATACAGTCATTTGCATATTTGCATTAGGTTGCCACCGAACCGTTCCAGAAACCTGCACTTCCACAGAGCTCTGCCTGATGACGGATTTATGTCATCTCCTAAGCACCCCATCACAAACTCCATCTCATGCACCTGTATTTTCTCTACCCACTATGTTTTGCTGAGAGCAGCTCTGCCATCATATGTCACTTACAATGCTTGCAGATATCAGTGTAATTCTCTAGGCAGTGCAGCAAGGAGACAGTGCCTTTTAAACCAGGCTCGTACATTACTGATTCCAAGTGGTGAAAATGTTGTGTTTTGCTTCAGTTAAATATATATGATACAAGATGAAAATCTCAGCCTTCTTAAACAGTTGTGAGTTCATTGGTTTCACCAATCAGTTTCAAGTACAGGCTCAAACAGACAAGACAAAAAACCAAAGAACTCTTAATGACATCTAAGCTCATTGCATTATTCTTACAGGTGGCGGATAGCATTTGTTGCTTACTGAGTGTTTGAGACTTGCCAAACCAGGCATACAAAGTGCTGGTTTCCATGCAATAAAACACTGACCAGATTACACCAGTTGGCACACATATACACCTCTGCTGGGCTAAGCACATAAGGTCAGAATACGATCTGTACATTGCTGCTTAGGACTGTGAAAAAACTGCCGAAATACTGCTGCTAGCAGGCAGCTTCAGGGGTGCTGAATGTATACACGGAGTGGTACAGCCACAGGCTGCAGCCGTGGAAGGAAACTCTACAGGCCTTAGGCACTGTCATTATGAACCATGTCACAAGATCATCTAGAAATACTGAGAAAAAGCGTCCACGTGTTGCGTACTGTGCAAACTAAGACATCATTCCTGTCCTGACCAACCTACTTATAATTAGACAAAATAGCGAGGGGAAGTGACTCATTCAGTGCTGCTCATCTGATCACTGGCAGAACGAGAACGACCCATCAGTCTCGTCAGAGATCCTCCTCTAGGCAGACATGAAGAAAAGCAAAGAGGGACGTTCACTACCAGCCCAGCAGAAGGTGCTGGGATGAGATCATGTTCTTAGAAGGGACTGGAGGTGGTTTCTCATACCCACCTTACTGACATACTTTGAAAGGTCTGGTACATCCCGGAGGAAATAAATGAAAGACAACGGATCTTCAAAACAGGTTTTCTACTTGCTGCATCCCTTTACAGCAGGGGCATGCTAGCACAAAATGTAAAGAAAGTCTGAGCAAATCCACTGGAAATGCTGCGACAAAACCTAAGAGAAACTTCAGGCCATCACACAGTGGAAAGCAAGCTCAGACAGACAGCTCAAGAAGCACACTGACAGCCCAAAGAAAGGTCATAAAGCTGTTAAGACAGGGAGAGGCTTGGCCAAGATTCCCAGAAGGAACTCTCTAAAAAGTAATCTGTATTCAGGGATCTGAACAAAGAGTACAACTTCCCCAGATCACTGACAGCCTAGTGCTTTCCCAGTTCATGAGCTATTTGCTCTTTTTGCAGATGCACTCAGGATTGGAGCACAGTTTTTTCCCATGATTTATTCCCTGGTCAGTATTCTGCTTTGAGGACTTACTGGCCAGAAATCATTGAGAAACTGGCCCACCTTCTGAACCGTATTTTGTCCCTTAGTTTCACCTTTGTCAGAATATTTCAGAAGCTCTGTTTCCACATTTGTGATTAGTCCTTAAGGGCTCCAGGCCTGAGCCTGGTATGCATAGGTCACTATTTTTACCTTTAAGTTTTACTATAAATCAGGAAGGACTTCATTACATCCCTTTCTCAACTATTTCATTGCATTCCCTATCTGTGTATCAGGTGATCACTTGTGTTAGATTTAGGTTATTACTGCCTGTAGCAGGAATTCTTTTACTGTTTTGTTTTTGTAGAGCTGGTGAGGTAGCAGGTTGCTGGCCCCCAACCAGGGCCTGGGACCCTAATTGCTACAGCAAAATATGCCATAAACAGAAAACATTTTATTGGAAAAGGCCACAAAGTACCATCCATGGGAAACATCCTGGTGATGTCAAACGTCTTTTCCCTGGAGGTAACTTCTCTGTTATTACTGACTTCCCAGAAAATCCTGCTCCAGGTCAAGATTCCACTAAGTAAATCCCCATAAAAAAGAGGGGAAGCAGAGTGGAAGCAAAAACAAAAGGAACTTAAAACAGCCTTTGATTGTGGAAACCAGGCGGTCTCTTCATCAGTATCTCCAATATTGCTCTGTATCTATTTTTATCTTTGGGTATGGGTTGTCTGTTGTGATCCATTACTGTTTGTTTATTCATGTGTTTTTCCTCTTCATATGTATTTTGTTTGTCTGATACAGAGAAAGCAAAAAATCAATAATATTTTTTATATGCTCTGAGACCTATTTGCCTTCACAAACTGTGACTGAGAACAAACGTCAACTGTTCTTTCAGAAGAGAAGGAGACGTCAGAATGTGTGGGAATGGTGGTGGACAATCCACCTAAATTACAGCCCAGACTGAAGAGGTCAAAGAGAGAAGAAAGTGGGTTTGACTAAGAGAGTCTGAAAACAAAAGCATCACGTATCACCCTTGTGCATCATGACCCACACCTCCTCTGTGGAGGATATTCCATGCCTAGAACAAAGATGGTTCCTTCAGGCTCTCAAAGTAGTAAATTATTACTCACAGCAGTTTCTGCTGTTGAATTCCAGCATTCCCCCAGTGTTTGATAATGCACAATGCTGACAGCAACCAACTGGATGCAGTCATCTACGGCACTCAGCTCTAGCAAAGACATTTTAACTTTCTGTCCAAGAGTACCACATTTTCTCAGTACTACAGCCACGTGGATATTTATCTACTCAAGTCCCTCAGACTCACTGGAAAGCTCTGGTTTAACTCAGTTAATGCCATAATAACGGTATGACAAGTTACTTCTGTCATGTTAAAAGAGAAAGAGCAACTGCAAATTCTTCCGTCTGCAAAGAGAGAATTGGCCAACCCTGTTTAAGATTAAGTATCGGGTTGGCTAGGAGATTAGTCCTCAGAATTTCCTTTAACCAACAATACACAGAACCAGGTAAAGACGAGTTGCTATGTAGATTAGCACCATCTCCCCAACATACTGAGGATTCCTGCTCCTCTTCCAAGATCAGGCACTGGTGTTGTCTTAGAACACATGTAAGGATCTTTAGGAGCAACAGATTTCCCACAGCTTCAACTGGAATCAGGAGTGCAGCAAAGGTTCTCAGGAATCTCTTATTGATCAAACCATAAATCTTTCTTACAATTCTCATGTAACTATAAAAAATTGTTTTGCATGATCACAATCTACAACTTTCTTCAAACCTCCATTCCAGATGAATCAATTCAAAACAGGGTAAAGTATTTTTATCGTTCCACTATTTTCCATGTCAAGCATACAACAATCTTTACCACGTTCTTTTGGGCTCCAGGCAGTAATCTTAGCTCAACAATTCGTTTGGAGATTCTTCCAAATTCAAAGCCTTTCACATCTTTATGAATGTTCTGTTCTGTTTCACAATTATGCCATTTTCTTACCTTTATCTGTGCTCCGTGCGGTCTGTTGCTGTGCTGCTCAGGGCATTCTTTGACTTCTGCATCCCCTGGTGTCAGGAAGACTCTTAATTGGAATTCATCACAGTGGTTCCTGAACATTCCCCTACAGCCACGCCATTAACATTGTCTTCCTTAACAGAACCATAACCTGTAGGTCACAAGAACACAAGAAAAAGATGACACTTGATTAGATTACAAAGCAGCAAATTCAAAGCTGGTTAAAACTTTTCCCCAATAGCTTTTATTTTGACCAGCTGAATTTGTAACCACAGGAAGTCACCAAGATTCCAGAAAAAAAACCCGAACATTACAGCTTAGCATTCAACAAGCATTCTGGAAAGATATTAGCATTTCTGGGATTAAGCCAACTGCAAGCTGCTTGAGCTCCCACTAAACTGCAGATTCCTCCTACATCTGCCCATTGTGTAGTTCTTCTGCCTTCCTTTTAAGAATCTGTTGAGATTACTCCTAGAGATCATAGACTTTACAGACCATGAGCCTGGCCCACTCTTACAAACCCCATGTTCTTAAATCCACAGATTTAGCATTCAAAGTGAGGAATCAGCCTGTGTGCCTGGCCTATATTCTGATAAATGCTGAAGAAGCTTGTATGTTGATAAATTTTTAAGTTGTCTATCTTGCTATCAAGTCTATCTTGCTGCTGCATCCTATAAAAACTTCTCTGTTTCTGTCCCAGAGGCTCAGCAACACAAGTGAAACATGCTCATTTGCTCTATTAATGTGTCCTGTGTCATGTTCACCTGACTGGCTCAGGACAGCCTGATCATAATCACTTTTCTCATAGCTTGATTTGCCTTCTGCATCCACTACTGTCAATCAGAAGTCTGAAGCCAGAAGAGCTACACTCGTGTAAACTGTGTATAAGTGAAGCTGGAATCAGGCATTGACTTTTAAGATAGCTGTTTTCAAGTTCATTGCCACAGCTACCCCAGAGGAGACTCCTAGCACACTGTGATCATCTTGTCTGGCCTCTGATATGAGATACCCATAGGGCTGCTCTGAATTAATTCCTGCTGCAGGTTCTGTAGCTGAGGTTGAGCTGGGGAGTCTGTTTCAGAGGAACATTCAGTACTATATAGAAAGGTTCTAGTGCTGGAAAATATACTGAACCCGAGCTAAAATATTTTGACAGGTGATTACCTGCACTGCTGAAAACACAACACGTTATTTCTGGTTGAATATACCTACTATCAAGCACAGCTGCTTTGGATCTGTGTATACCAGGCTGCAGAGCCTTCACTACCAACCCTTATATTCTTCACCCTGGAATTTATAAGCTATAGCATTGCTAATCTTGTTTCTATTGAGAAAAAACACACTCTACAATTAATGTGTATCTAGACTTCATGTTCTAGTCTTTATAAAAAGACCTTTAACTCCCATGCAAGCTCCTTCTCATCAGCAATCAAGAATGCTTCTGCTCTGTGGGATTTAGCTAACTGGAATCTCATTTCATAGACATCCCCAGTTCAAGCTAGTCTTTTCTAGGCACTGCATACATCTCCCAGATTCTCTGATTTATCTGTTTGCTTGACCTCCAGACAGAGAAGTCACTGCTTGGGTATTGTTGCCACCACTGACAATCTCTTTTAGTTTCTGTGTACATTTTTGTTTTTTGCCTTACCAAACTACAGCAAAATGCTGGTCTTCACTTTAAACAGCTTACACTTTAGGGTCTCTTAACAAAAATAGCTACGTTCATGCACTTCCTCCATAGAAGGCTATCTGAAGTCATGACTGTTGTTCTGGATCCTCTCAGCTCCAGTGCAACTATTTCTAGATTGGACTCTGCACTACAGATGAGTCACGATCTGTTTCACTGCAATGGAACCCTGTTTCAAAAGCCTTCAGAAGGAGTTGCCTGCACCATTTCCTTGGAGTAGCCATACCAAGAGAAGGATAATGAAAGTATTTTAAAATAAGTCTTCTCTTTACCCATGACATCTTCACACAGTTATCTTTTCCTATACGTTTCCTTCTAGTGCTGTAACTGTAACTGGCTTTCCGACTTGTAGGGGTCCTACAGTGTCTCTCAAATTCTCCTCTGAAGTTTGCTTGTGCCACCTTCCTGCTTCCTACATCTCTCATTCTACCTGCTCCCACTCAGCACTAGATCTAGTTAGCATCTGGAACATGCTAGGAACTAAATCCATAAGGCAGAGTCACAACATTTTAATGACAATGCAGTTACAATGTAATTTTAATTACATCAGGAAGTCCTTCATGGTTCCCATCTTGGAAGATGTGAAACGATATCATTTGAGGCTCTCAAAGCCACACATGGGATCAGGCACCCCCTTCTGATCCACAATGAGGGAAGCTGAGGACCCAAATTGCTGATGTCTTTCTATACGATACCACTCATTGGCTATCCCCAAGCAGCAGACACCGATGCACACTGTAAGATGCTGAATGCCATTGAGCACCTGCTGAAACAGTGTTGGGGCACCCATCAGCATGCTGGGGGTTAAGTGGATCTGTTCTGAGCTCTCAACCCATTCTGTTATGAGAGTAAAGTAGGGATCCAGGCAATACACATGGAAGCTTGAGGCTGAGCCCCAGAGATAACACAAAACTACTTGCTTTTTCTCAAGTCATTTTTCCCCCAAGCCATGGTGCAAACTGTGGAAAAGCAGCATTCCACGCCTCCCCTCCACTTCTTCCCATCCCTCTTGTGAGTGAGCCACTGCTCTGAATTGGACCGCAGGGAGTCAAGGAGGAACAGGGTTTAACCTCTCTCTCATTTTATTTTTTTAAACAATCTCCTCCTCCACCTCCTCTTTCTTCTCCTCCTCTTCTTCCTCCTCCTCCCGCCCACCCCCACCTTGTCCATCTCCCCTCATCCCACTCGCACACCACTCCCCCCCTTTACCGGTATCCAACACTGTCAACCCAAACACATGATAAATTGCCCTGTCAACAGAATTCATTCAGGGACCAATTAATTCCACAGAAATGAACCAGGAGCCATCAGTTGCTGAAAAACTCCAAGTGCAGGGAGCGAGGAAGCTAGCTTTGTGAGAGAGAGAGAGAGAGAGAGAGAGAGGCTTGGGAAGTTAGTCTGACAGAAATTGGTCATTTAATGCTTAAGTGCACCGTAGACAGCCCTGTCATAGCAGCCGGCATGGCAAAAACTCCCCCAGTGCTTTATTTATTAATTATGTGGAGCAGCACGGGGGTCACTTCACTGTCTCGATACAGACTCATCAACTTTACTTCTTGTCACCGGAGGAGGTCCCTCAGCATGTGGGACAGCGGGCCGCATCGTGCTTCTGCCTCTGCCACCGCGCTATGACACAGCCTGAAGCAAGTTTGCAGGAGCAACACCTGTGCCCTCAGCACGAGTGGGCAGCGGCAGGCGGGGCAGCAAGAACAGCACAAGTGGGAGCCAACCATCATCCTGCCGCTGCCCGGCTCCAGAGCAGAGGTGGTGGGAGCCTGGAGATTTCATTTGCAAAGCTTCCTCATTATCCTCCTTCACATTCTCCTTAGCCATGATGCCTGCAAAAATCTGACAGCAGTTAGGCTGCTGATGTATTATGAGTACTGCCTATCCTGCTGATCAATAGCGTCTCACTGCTCCGCGCTCTATTCCCTCAGCTGTCTTTGCCATCCACTACTGCTTGACTCATAGCTGTGAGCTCTCTGAGGGCAGGACCATCTTTCTCCTCCGTGCCAGTACAGCACCAGGCAACGCCCAATCCTGCTCTCTGAGGAGCGCTCCTGAAGTGCTCCATAGTAACAGAAATAATTATTCTGTCCTTTTACGGAGCCCAAGAAAATAAGGCTGGAGAGGACTGTGGGAAATCATCAAGACCATCCAGACCACATCCCTGCCAAGGCAGGATCAACCGTAGTTGAGCTATTTCTAAATCTTTTTGTCTACCTTCTTTGTCATGCCCTTTCCACCCTGCTGTGTGTTTAGGACTTGAAAACATTCATTTCCCCCTGAGAAAAAAACATGAAACCAGGCCTCAAGGTGCATCTCCATGTTTAAGCAAGAAACAGAATTATGTCCCCGCCATTTGGCAGAGATGAACAAGCGAGGCACGTGCTGCTTTTCATATTCTCCTACTGGTTGGAAAGCAGTCAGATGCTTTCTAGAGTAACTCAGTAAAACGCGTATTTCCCAGTATTTCCCAATCCTCCACATAGAAGCTCAAGAACACAAAGAAATCCTGGCAGTGATGTTGCGCTGGCATGGCTGATCTGTGCAGTACAGTGAAAAGAGACCCCCTCCCTCCACACCTGATTCACAGTCATTAAGGTTGGAAAAGAGCTCTGAGATCATCCAGTCCAACATCAACCCACCCCATCGTGCCCACTAACCACGTCCTTCAGTGCCACAGCTGCTCTTTCCTTGAACCCTGGGCAGCCTGTGCAGCGCACTGCCACTTTCTGAGAAGTAATATCCCAGTACCCAACCCGAACTTCTCTTGGCCCTGCTTAAGGCCATTACTTCTCATCCTTTTGCTAGATCAGCGGCGCCCAGCAAAGCCATGGTGCCTGACCACTTCCAGTGTTATCTGCTCCAGTGCCTGAAGATGAGTCGTGCTTCAAAATTTTGGGTTTTCAGGCTGGATTTTTCAGTTTTTGGGAATGTTCAGATATGGGACTTAAGCACATTTCTTCTGCAGGTGTCTCTCTGTATGTCTGTCCCCCCATGCTGATCAGTGCACCAGGGACACACAAATGGCAACAACAGCCTGAATGGGGGGAAACACTGCAGTTCCATCTTGGTGAAAATCCATTGCCTTCACCTGTCCCAGCCCCAGCATGGTCTGCTGTAAGGCATAGTAGCTTGTGGTACTAATAGGAATGGGAGGGTGGTTGGACTAGATGATCTTGCAGGTCGTTTCCAACCTTGTGATTCTGTGTGAAGGCATGAAATCGTTGTGTTGCCCTGTGCCATGGCAAACCCAGGGTAGGACAAGTTAGCAGGTCAGACGCACCTTCAGTTTTCTAAGAGAGCTTCTGGTTTTTCACAGCACATCAGCTATAGGCTGCCGTGACAAACTACAAGTGCACCCTGCCGCGTTGGAGCTACCAGTCAAAGCCTCACCAGACAGCTTCCCTGAGCCTGGAACAGCCTGATGCTGTCACAGCTCCACAACCACTGGCTTCCATTCTTCCTGTGAGCCCTCCAGAACCTGTGCTGGTCTCCTCGGAAGAGAGATGCCTCATGTAAATGTGGGAAGATCCTGTTCTGTGTTCAAGACCTAACAAGACCTCTAAAGAGTGCATGTGGAACATCAAAAGGCTCAAAGTGAACACCTGCTCCAATGACAGCCCGTATTTATGTATCTATCTGCATCTGTATTTATGACTCCTTTCTCCCAGTACTTACTCGGTACCTGATAAATCTCAGCGTGCTGTGGAAGACAGAGCCTGATGAGGAAACTCAGCTGACAAAGGACTATTCCAACCACATGGGACCTTACACAGCCCTTTCCAAGCATTTCTCAATCAGGCTTTAAGGAGCCTGTTTGCATTCATTTTATATTACTAACCACTATTTCATACAGAAATTTAGATGGAAAATGTTTTCTGTTCTTTGCTTTCACATGAGAAGAGGAAGAGAATCTCATGTTTTAGCCAGTGTGCAACACACACACAGGCACAGATGGGTACAGCTGACCCGTGGGATGTGTGGGCAATACCTGTACCCCAACTCGGGGCAGAGGCACAGGCACAGAAGCAGGAGCTGCTCCCTGCACTGTCTGTAGTCATTACAGTGCAGCACTTGGCCAGAGAAGACATTTTCACAGTGGAAAATAACAGACTTGATAACCCCAGAGATCACTGCTAGTTCTATTTGCTTTATTCTTACCATCTACCTGAAAAATGATGGGGAAAATAATGAATTTAAAAAGTGAAACTTCAGTATACAATTATCAGTTTTTCTTTTCAAAAGCTTCTGTTTCAGATGCTCAGAATGGAAATCACATTACAGGCTAATTCTCTCAAATTACAGCTTGTATACTAGATTATCATAACTTTCACCATATTATAACTGCTTTGGAACAGGAGCCTCCAGTGCCCAGATACCAAAAGTAACGCTGAGGTCACTCAGACGCTGAGGCCATTCTATAAAAAAAACATAGTAACAGATAAATACTTTTAAGTATTCCTACTTTGTGCCAGAAATAATGTACACCTTCACAGAGCACAGATGACAGAATAAATCAGATATGAAATAGTTTTGATACAGAGTACCTAAGAATAATCAGGTCAGAAAATTTACTTTTGTCTTGGGACAGACTGTTAGGGAGCTGCTGATTGCCTTTGCTGTTGAATGAGACAGTTAATAAAGATAAAACGTGTTCTGTAGAACAGAAGGATATTTTGGTCTTGCAGGATGGCCCTGTGTTCTGCTGTAACAAGGTTGTGCCATGCTCTGTCCTCAGCTGCAGGCCAGAGAACTCAGCAAGTCCCTGCACTGCAGTTCTGCTGTGAACCTGCAGAGCAGTCAATGCTTGTGCTGTCCTTCCCTATGCATGTTTCTTTCCCAAAGCATCACCTCCTGGCAGTACACAGCTACTTACCTCTCTGAGCCCAAAGACAACAAAGCGACAGCTCTCAGTTCTCAATCTGAAATTACTACACTGCTTCATTGCCCATCAGGCATCCTGTGCTACAGTGGATAACAATTCATGGGAGAGGGATCAGGGGGAGACTGGTGGGCACAGACCACCATCACCAACAGCACAGCCTTCTTCCTGCTTGAAGATGCTGCGTGGCACACACTGCCCTTGTCCTAGAAATCTCCAGCTTCCGTTATCTTATTTGCTTCTTTTAGACTTAGTAGAATGCTCTTCCCAGTGATATGCATTCAACACCGCCCAGAATGCACTCAGCAGCTGTCCTTCAGGTACCACTTTCTACATGACCAGCCCGGGATGCAAAGAACATCCTGAATCCTGACAAGGAGGAGGACCCACACAGTCCAGGCCTGTAAGTGAAAGGCTGGTGCAACAGAGACCTGCTGCCACAAAGGGAGCAGGAGCGGCAGGCACTGCAGTACAGCAGGAGCCCTGCTTTGGCCGTGGAGCTTAGGAGTGCTTGTTTTCCAGCAGGTGAAGCCAAGCTGTCTGCTTTCTGCATGAGGTGCACTTTCAAAGAGCACCTGAATAATTGATCTGAGTGTGGATGGACACCAACATGACCCGTTTCCAGAGCCAGCTGGGAAGCAGCATTCCTGGCACTTCTCACCCCCCACCGCCTCTCCTTGACACCCGATCCCAGGCCAGCAGCTGCCCCAGCTCCCATCGTGCTGCAGCTCAGCACGGCGTGTGGTGCCAATGCAGACCCCGCAGCTCACAGCCTGTGTTACGGTCCACCACTTCATCAGCACAGTGGGGCACGAGAGCAGACACTGCTCCACAGCAGTCCTCCTTCCAAGGGCAGAAGGGATTGCCCTTCGGGGGGGAAAGCTCTGTGCACCCCAGCTTGGCTGTGATCCTCTCCAATCCTGAAGCAAAGATCTGTGCAAGGAACACTAGGGGCCTGCCTCTGAGCTGAGACAGAGCCAAAGCAGGGTAGGCCTTTTGTATGCAGCCAGATGAGGAAGATGAGGCCTTTTGCTAAGCCTGTGGTCCTTGTGTTGCTCCCATCTTTCTCAGATAACTCTACGCATTGTCAGGTTTTGTTCAGCCCGTTGAATTTTATTCCTGACCCGATGGGTAGCACCTATGATTCACATCAGCACAACCAGTAGCAGAATCTGGCCCCATAAAGCTACAAGGCATATACCTTTCACAGAGCATTCAGTCTGTGGGGTAACAGTGACTCAGTGCTACACCAGTGCCTCGATTTTGCCTGAACACACAGACAAACATGGCAAAAATTCCTTTAGTCAAGTTTAACAGAATACTTATTGATTTACACCACCATGAGCAAAGTGAGAATCCCAGTGAGTAAACACATATGCTCAGCTCAGTGAGACAGCAATTTCCCTACTACCGCTCCATAAAGCATACCTCTTTCTCCCTCTCTGAATAAACAACAAACTACAGTGTCATCCACAAAAGTTTTTCCAATGTCAATATATTGCCCTCTACCAATTTGTATGCCTAGATCAGTATATCACACTAAGGAGTTGGTCTGCCACTCTCCCTTCCACTGGACTGTGTGCTCTCATTCAAAGAGAGGGGGATGAGCAGAGAAATACCAAGAGTGTAAGTAACTATAGGGTCCACATGCACCTCTGCCATACAAACAAGGCATGATACAATTCCTCCTGACCACAATAATTGCCTTCCTGGCAGCTTTCTAAGGGCACGTCTGAATGGGCCTCACCAGCAGTTTCCAAGCTCTGTGCAGGCATTGCTGTGGTTGGCCTCAGGCTGACGAAGGACTTCCCAGAAACACAGAACAAGGCCCATTTTACAGCTGGGGAGCAGAGGCATAGGAATTAATTACTGTGTGCACTGTTACACAGCAGCTCATAGCTCAGCAGAGAATCGAAGTAATGTCACTCGTTTGCCATTTAATGCCACTTAGTATTTGATCCGCTAGGCTGTTCTTCCCACAGCTGATCACCCTTCTGTATGTAAATCAGCCATACAGATGGAGGAGAGGCACTGCAAACTCCCATCTTCAGAGCAGGAAAGAAACTGCTGAAGAAGTGTCACAAAGACAGCAATGTATCTGGCCTAGTCTGCACCGAGCAAAATACACTGCCGTTAGCTGCTGAACATGCAGAGGTATGGAAACCTATCCTTGTAATGCACATAGCTTGGCACCCTCAACTTTTATTACCTCTCAGGCGAGTGGTGACATGTGTCTGTGAGTCCAGAAGTGGGACTGAACTAAGCATCCTTCAGGACTAGTGTTGTGTACTGCTCGTGCAGCAGGGCTCTAGTTGCTGCTCTTTCAGGAATACCAGATATGATAACTCACAGCAGGCTGGACAGGATGGGTACATCCAGAGACACCACTCGAGCCTTTTTCCTGCTCAAATTACCTATCACAGAATGACAAGTTCCATAGAATGAGACTCTGTCCCTTGAGGAGGAGAGAAAAAAGATTTTAAGTAGGAGTTAGGGGACAGAATTACTGCTTAGCCCTGGAGAGCAAAGACACGTACAGACAGTGCAGTCTGAATGTGCTGTGCCAGTCGAGTCTATCCAAAGGAATGCCATTCCACATACAGCGCCTGTGAGGCCACGGTTAAACAGCAACGATGTGCAGCTTTGCTAAGAGGGAAAGCAGCGGGTACTAAAACGCTGAGCTGTTTTTCTTTGAAGAAATCAAGTGTGCTTCAAAGATAACAGGCCATGAAGATTAAGCTGCTACCGCACCAAAGGAGAAAAGCAGATGGAGGCACCAGAGCTGCCGCAGCGGAGCGCACAGCGATGCTGAAAGGCTGGAGATTTTATCAGGCCCCGCTCAAGAGGACTGTAGGTTTCAGCCGCGTAAGGTGAAGAGAGGCAAAGAGGAAAGAAGTAGGAGGAACATGAAGTAAAAGGATTTCATTAATTACAAGAGATTAATTAGCACCATAAAAGCAGGCAGCATGGATTCCAGCAACTGTCAGCAAAGAGCAGTGACAGCTGCAGCAGAGATGGCCGGCCGCACGGGCCCCCAGCCGCAGCCAGCTCCTACCACGGGCCGGCTCCCAGCCCACAGGGCTCCCAGCACAAGGGGTGACGTGGGGCACAGATCGCGTCCCGACAGGGCAATGAGCTGGTGCCCGTCTTTACAATTCCATGTCACCTTGAGCAAATCACTGATCCCGCTATGCTCCAGTTCCTAAACAGGGAGATAACTTCTCTGAACTGCCAATTTAAATTGTAAGACCTTTGGGGCAGAGAGTAAAGCGCACACTTTATTATATTTATAAGGATCGCTAAGCGTTAAAGGAGCGCTGCAGTCAAGAGCTGGTCATCAGAGTCCACTGGTAGGTGAGTACACCTAAAGCTAGGGGGAAAAAAAGGCTCATGCACACTTCCCTTAAAAAATTTACCTTTGTTATCAGTAAAATATTTCATAGTTTCACCCACATCAGAGGTATTCGTATTCTATATACTCTGAACATCTGGAATATTCGTTTTTCCTGATATAACATTTTTCTTGTTTGCATTTTCATTGAAAACGTTTTCACTGCAACACTGCCTTGCTTTTGTTCACAAAACAGAAAGGCCCTAAAAAACACACCATTGGGTTTTGCCAGAGTGAAGTATTTATATTGCCCTCAAATAGCTTCATTCATTTCAGTCAAAACTTTTCAAAAACCATTCTTGTTTTACATCTCAGCACACTTTTGATGCATTAAAATTCCTAAGAAACCTTATGGTTAAGCCATCATTTATAACCATCTCCAGCACGTGCAGCTGTGGCACCACCAGTAACCTGCACTTTGTATTTTTGTATTTTCTATTTAGCATTTATTAATCCTGTGAAAAAATTCTTTGGAAGCCTATGTTAATATATGCTGTGGTTACATATACACACAGCACCAAGAGTTCTGAGCTCTCCTGTAAGCTCCGTTTGCTCCTTAAACCCACAAGCAGGTACTTCAGTCTGTCAGAAGCAGAGAATAGTAGTCTCGGGGGAAGACGCCTGCTTTCAACCCTCTGATTCAAAGACACAGATGTGTCCTGCTACAAATTCCTTGCCTTCTCATTTCCTCAGATCTTCCACATACAAACTGAAGAAAATATCTAATCTTGCTTCATGATATACTGTTGGATCAAACGTGTCTGCAACTGCAGGGATAAGAGAAGCTTGGAAAGGAAGCAAAACGCTACTAAAAGAGAGTGGGTGTCTTCTAGCATGGAAACAAATGCAGACCCCCTTCAAAAATCAGGATGTTCCAAACAGCCTCGAGAACCTCCAAAGAGAGACAACAGAGCAGGTCACACATGTCAGCTGGACTCTGACATGGGGGAAAGAAATGTGAAAACTGCTGCCGCGCTGCTGCCTACTCTACAATATTTAGAGGGACCACTCAAGCACAGGATGGAGATGAAGGCCATTTACTTTGTGACACTGGACGAGTCATTTTTCTTTCCCCATATCTCAGTTTACCCAATACAAGAAGAAATGGAGGTAAATATAGAGCCGCTTCCCCTAGACATTGGAAGGGTCTCCTCTGCCCTTCATCCCAAGCCTGTGGTTTGTCAAAACACGAGTGCATCATAGGTGTCTCCTGGTCCAGCCCCCTGCTAACAAGAGGCTCCCTGCTCCATTACAGTGCTGGAGCCAGCGGCCCTGCAAGGCTCCGTGCCTGTCTGCCACACTCAGAGCAGCCATCTCAGCACACAGTCAGACCCTGGGCTGCTCCAGTCTATTTTATCACAATTTACTCGGTAACAGGTTACAAATGTGGCATCTGATGAAAATAATGAGCCTTGATGTCACTTAGTGCACGAGACTCCCTGAGTGTGTGCAGGGAATAGCAAACGAGAGCCAGCCCAGCCTCCCTGCAGGTGCCAGCACAGTCTGTCCTGTGGTGAGGGGATGCTGCCGTGCTCTGCCCTGCCCGGCAGGCTCAGCCATGGCCATGCTTCTGCCACCAAGGCCAGTCCCATGGCAGCCTGCAGCAGGGCCTCTCTCCCTGGAGAGCTCAGGCAGCAGCCCACAGGCCAGGCTTCAGGGACCCCAGCCATGCTTACAGGAGCATCTGTACATCTCCCACCTGCAGAGGCACAAATCTGTCAAGGGCAGGAGCTGTAAGGAAATGCTCCCTCTTCATGTCTTAACATTATTAAGTAAGAAGGTGGAATTTTTCTATGTAAAAAAAAATCTCACTGAAAATCAAGAGGAAGGATATCCAGCTCCTAGGTGACTAAGGAGCATGCGGAGCTGGAGGAACCAAGCTGTGCTGAAGACTTGTGAGGTGGCCCTGACCAAGACTCTGTACGCTCCTAAGTCTTGGTTTTCTCACTACTGAATGAAGATGAAAGCATCCCTGTGCTGGAAGGGATAGCCTAGGAGGGTGTGTGTGATAGAGACAGCCTGGTGCTATAGACAAAGATGGCAGCTGGTGGCACAGAGAGAAGGGTCAGTGATGATTTCATAACCATGGCAAAGAACAAAGGTAAAATCAGATACAGGAGTGAAAGTGTAAAATGAAAAGGGAAAGACAGTAGAACAGAGTCAGGGCACACAGCCTTCCATTGATATTTCAGAGGTTTGTAATTTTCGTCTTTTTTTCTTATAGCTCGGATTTACCAGAGATTTTCAAAGCTTTTGCTTGAAGCAAAAACAAATAAACAACAAAACCCAACGTGCCTTTAGACAGAGAAGCAGAACAAAAGCCATTCTCTTGGAGGCAGTGTTTTTGGATGCCCAGGCTAAGCATCTTGACCAAGCGTCTGACCAGGTACTGTGCCTGGAAAGAGTGAAATTTAAGCATTTGAAAATTCCCTGCACAAGAAAGAGGGGTCTTTTAGCTCCAACATTTATTAGTATCACTATTTAGATTTTGTCTCAACATACAGATAGACACCACAGCTCATGGGAGTGAGATGGGGTATGAAAAAAATCACTCCGTCTTCTTTGTATAACATAATCAGTGTAAAGAGTCATTCAGTGTGCAGAGGCTCTTACAATACCACTGCTGGACTAATGGGTGAGAGGTAAGGGCTCTAGTCCTCATTCTGCTCCTGCTTGTAGTTCAATATTCACATCTCCACTTCTCATGCATAAGAGGATACAATCTTTCCAGATCCCAGAGCATTTGGATTATGCATCCCTGGGGATGTAATCTGCATTTTTTTCCTTCTCTTTCTTTTTTTAGAAAACAAAATCAAACAAAAAAAAAAAACATAAAACCTATCATGACAAGGGCTCTGATCTCATGAGAGCTTTTCATCACTACTGTAATATAAACACTCACCCCACTCCTCTCATTAAAATCCCAGCCTCTTCCCTAGAGCTTCATCACTGCGCATAGTCAGGTCACTGCACATCGCCTGTGTGGAAAGGAAAATGGCAGCAGGACAAGAAAGGGTGGTTGAGGACACTCTGAGTACTCATGTTTGTTGAGTTGGTCACAGTGACACCTAGCTTTATTTTCCTGAGTTGACAGCATAAGGCACACGAGAAATGCAAACAATTTATTTTGATGTGCATTACCTTGCACCGAATCTAACACAGGACTGAGTACGAACAGGGTACAAGAGAGCTTTTCAATCTAGCAGAGAAACAAGAAAGAGTGTCTGGAAGTTAAAAAGCAGACAAATTCAAATGAAAAATACAGCCCACAGTTTTAACTGCCCGTGATTAGTTATCGAACATAATGAACTCTTACTCTCTTTATGACTTCTGCCACAACAAGGGACTCAGGAATGCAGAGTGCATGATTTCAGAATTCCTTCCCTGTGTAAATCTATTCAGTCCTACATACTCATCTACTTTTGTCAGGTCCCTCAGAAGTTCCTTGCCATTTTTTCTTGGACTTCATCATCATAGCTACCCCTATGACACATACAGGTTCCCATTCTCTTTGTTCAAGTCATTAGCAAACAAATAAACAAATAAAACCAAACCTGGTGTTGCTACAAAATGGCCTGTTTGGCCTGAATAGTCCTTTCAGGAACATATGAGTTCTCATCACAACCCTCTTCAGTCTGCTTCCAACTGGATCCTTATATTTGGAGGAAAAGGTTTTTCTACCATCACTGTCACATACAGGAGTCTCTGCGGTATGGCAGCCAAAGCATTTTCTCTACATGTCCATCCACAGGCATCTGAGAGTTCTCCATCTGTAAGGAAGCCTGAGCATTTCTACTTTGCAGATGTAAAAGCGTGACACAAGAGACCGATGTCCAGATGTAAAAAGCCTTTAAAGGTCTAATTGTCACAGATCTCAGTGCTGAGGTACTCTTACAGATAAGAACTCAAATGACTTTGCAGGAACAGAACTCTACTTACAAATCCTATGGCTTAGCCAAAGCACCTTGGAAGCACAAAAATAGACCGCGACTCCAGAGAGCCTTGGTGCTCCTCCACATACAACAACACTGCACGGTCAGAAGCCAGACAGAAGGATGCCAGCACAGTTTCCTTCCTTCTCTTCCAAACAGCCACATCAACAGCCACGTAGCCAAGGCCAGCTCAACTCAGTGCACCCAGGAGCTGCTCTCTCTCTATCTCCATCCTGCAACCCCTAACCCCTGGGGCCTGCTGACTGCGACAGATAGGAAAGCTCTCTGCAGCAGAGTGTCTGCTCGAATGTTTTTTAATTATCTCTGGAAAGTATGGACTGTGTATCATCATTAACTGGACTAAACACTGACGGTCAGTGAGTCAGGTACCAGTAAACGGTGCAATTAACAGCCAGAGGAGAGAAGTGTATTCAATCTGAAAGCTTTCTTTCTCAATCCATCTCCACTCATCACCCAAAGTGCTGAGCAGCGGACTTTTACTTTCAATTACATTAATCAGGTTAATTCCAAGTTAAAGTCAACATTTTAATCAAGAGGCAGCAAACTCGTGCGGCGAGTAGAGGGCTGAGGCAAAGAAAAGAGGGAAAGAAAGGGCAAGAGGCAAGTGGGGGAGGGGAGGAAAGAAGAAAGGACAGAAGACGCAGGGAGAGAAAGCAGGACATTAGGGTGCTGAACTCTGCTGAAACAACTGACTATGATGAGTAAGTAAGGCCTAAGGCTTTATGCTGGACCTTTAAGTTAAAGGGGGTTATCATTTACCCCTTTGTGACTTTCGAATGCTGGCTTGTTGCAGGAGGAAATTTGGAATGTAGAGCAGCCTCAGAAGTGCTGTCCTTATTGCACGGACTGTCCACAGAAACATCTCTTCTGAAGCATGTATAACAGCCTGAGTTGCAGACCATCACACTATGACTCCTATTTGCCCTGGCGTAACTCCTACATGCTCTGTAATGCATAAAAACATGGCATGCATAAAAACCATCATACCAAATAGAAATTCCAGCAGTATCTGCAGCTGAATTAAATGCATTAGCACTGCTGGCATATCCAGTAGTGCATAGCTCAGATACTAATGACTAGAAAATACGGCATCACTTGTTTTAAAGAAACCTCCTCTTCACCTGCTGTATGTCACCAGTAGAGATTTTAAACTAACTGAATGGAGAGAAACGTCCGACTTTCAGGTTCTTCTGAAATCCAATGAAAGCCCAATTTTGTTCAGCTACTTCACCGATCCAAGTGATCCATATCTGCAAAGGACACCACAGAAAGGATGCTGAAAGGTTTACTTGGGCTGAAGGTCCTCACGGTTCTAAGGAGAATCTCTGGAGTGAGATCCTAAGCGGCTCAGTTCTGTCTCTGGCCCAACACACTCTCTCTTCCACAATTACATTAATTCACAGCTTACAGAGAAGTTTGAGGTTTAGCCCCTGCCCTGCAGAGCCCCACTAAGAACTGAGGAGCAGCCCTGTCAAGCGCAGCGTTTGGTGACAGTGACCCAGGTGGTGAAGCTGTCAGTTCCCAGCCCAACCCCCAGGAGATGTTCCCAGTGGAGTATCCTGCTGCCGCAGAGCTTCCCCCAGAGCAAACTCTGTCAGCTCTCTGCTCACAGCGCGATGCCAGCCTCTTCTCTTAGGCCTGGCCAAGAAATCAGAGGAAGATTCAGGAGACAGGAAAAGAGAAGCTGGACAAAAAGCCACTTTCCCTAGAGAGGCAGCATATGACAGCAGACTACTAGGAACACTTCCTCACTTCTTGATTCTAGCACTGACTTCTCCCATGAGCTTGGAGGAAGTAGCCATAATTTATTTGTGCAATGGCGACAGCAGCGCTGCTTTATCTTCCCAAAGCACTCTGACAATTTTATATATATATATATATAGTATATATATATATATATATGAAAATAGGAGATTGCAGGTATGATATGATTTTTAATGTAATCCTGCCCAGGATCACGTCCTGTGAGCCATCTGGACAGTAGTTTTACCAACTCTAAAAAATTCATAAGAATTTTGCATTAAGAATCTTTTAGAATGAAGCAGTGCAAAAGGACTGAGAAGCTTACAAGGGAAAGACAGATGAAAAGGGAAGAAAATCCCACGATGGGAAGATGTCTGTATGCATTACCTACTAAAATTCAAGCTTGGGGGTCTTTCAAATAGCAGCAGGCATTGCGGTTCCATTCCCACGCTTGTGAGGTTTGATAACATAATGAGAGCCACATGCCCCCAAAGAGCAGAACGGTACCTGCTCTTGGAAGGAAGCAAGAGACAGTGAAACACTGCCATCCATTCCCAAAAGCCATCAGGAGCAGAGCTCCAGGACTTTCTCCCCAGCAGGAGCCCAGTTCCAGCACTTCAGAATTTAAATTTTAAAAAGTTTCTTGCTGTTTCGCTTGAACAAGGAAACAAATGATGCAAAAATTGAAAGACGGGAGTAAATAAAATAAGAGGGAGCAGTCAATTAGTGGGTCTGATCAAGAGTGCCCCGCCGCGCTCGCTCTTCCTCCCGCGCTCCCGCTCCCCCGCGCTCTGCCCTGGGCTCCGACCCGCAGCGCACAGCAGCCCTGCCTCACCGCCCACCCGCAACTGCGCACAGCTCCGACCGCAGCGCAGCTGGGGCCGGCATCCCCCTGTGCCGCTCCTCAACTGCAGTCTCCCCACAAACACCTTTCTTTCCCCTCCCTCCTCTCAGTGATAGGGCAAAAAAGCGCCACAGGTTTCAGCAGCTGCAGGAGGATACCGCTTTCCCCCAGCAGTCGGAGTAAGCAGGAAGACAGGAATGCAGTGTTTTTGCAAATTATTTTGGGATACTGAGAGAATATGAACTGATAAGGAAACATTCTGCTAGGCCAGTGTAAGGAGCAAATTCCCTTTGTAACCAACATTCTGAACCTGCGAACCACTGCTACAGCAGCCAGCCAGAGCCGGGAGGAGCAGGAGCTCTGGCACAGGGAACCAGGTGCCCAGGCCACGGTCCTGCTTCCTGCTGCACTGCTCAGCTGCTCCCTCTTGGCCCCAGCCACAGTCTGATCTCTGCACAGGCCTGGCTCTCCTGGAGCAGCTCTGACAGCCAGGATTTAAACATGCACAAGGGAATAAGAGGTGGCTGGCAAAATCACTTGAATGTACTGCAACAATGGCAACAACAGTTATAGCTATAGCTCACTTTGCTTGCGTTCAGGGGGAAAGTACTCAGCTCGGTTTTGTGACCACGGTGGAAATGTTTTGCTGATGTATTTTACTGGTATTTCTGCAACAGTAAAGTCTCTACACATACATATGGCTTTACCATATGTGCACAGCTCAGTTCTTGACCACCAATTTCAGGGGTTACTGAAACGTTGCTGAGAATAGGGTACCTTCCTAGCAGCGTACCCTGAGTGATGAGGAACTCTCAGATTCACTGCGTACAGCTACACTACACCACTACACCATGGTACCAGTAGAGAAACCAAAACACTGAACAGGAAAGAGCAATTTCTGCAACTAAACTCAATTCTCCTGACCTCCTTTTTCTACTCAGCAGTTCCATCCTTCAAGCATCCTCAGAACAGGGTTAGGCTGCCGTGTTCACTAACACAATTAATCCACTAATTATTTCATTGCCGACTACATTCACTTTCTCATCCCATGCTACGGCATTCCTGGGGCTCAAGTCTTCGTGCTGGCTCTGCACATACACCCTGTGACTCACACACCTGCCTACCTGACCGGGGGCTTTGAAATCAGATCTGTATTGCTGTGATGTCTGCCGCTCTCTGTCATCCTGAGGCTTCAGGAAGTGATGTGGAGTGGAAAGCAGAGTTAGTGGTCTTGAACCCACTGGCAGAGCTCCCACTTAATGCAATCCAGGGGAAAACAGTAAATTACAGCTCTCAGGGCTAGAAAACATCTGGAAGGTCACATTCTCTTCTGAACACACCATGCCTCGTCAGTGGGCTTCAGAGCCCCCAGACGCCACTCTCTTCAGCAGCACAGGAAGCTCCAGGGAGGGGAAAGGAGCCTGTGCTTGCTGGCTGCATACCCCCCTCCTTTGCAGTTTGGGCTGTTTGCTCCTCTCCTCCAGCAGCACAAGGCCAGGGCCGGGTGGAGTCGGACTCAATCATAATCACATTTGCATAATACATTTTACCTTTCTCTCCTCAGCTGTAGTTTTCTGAACTTGCCAAGTTGCAAGCTGACCCCACGAGCCAAGGCGTGATTAACTGAGAAATTCACAGCAGCGCCACTTTAATCAAAGGGGACAGAGGTTACAACAGCTCAATATTAGTGATAACCAGCCTTTGATCCACAGAGCTGGGCCAAGCCTGGCAGGCAAGCTGCGAGGAAATGCACCGTCAGGGCTTTTCTGGGGAAATAATATCTTATTAACCCCTTCATCTAACCTGCTGTGGGCAAGCAGAGAATCACCAGGAAAAAGTCCTTTCCAGAGAGTGAATTAGAGCCAACAAAGCTGCTTCTTTTTAAGTCTACACCTACATGTGCTAGATTTAGCTACATTCAGCTAAAGACTTACAGGCTGAGGTGAAGGCCTCAGAGTGCTCCCACCTCTACCCAAGGCTGGGCACTGGTCTGAGCTCAGAGAACTGACCTGGGGGCAGTGCTGGTGGTGCCTGTAGCAGAGTTCTGCACCTTGGGAGCCACAGATCGAGTCTGTGACTCTGCTTCTTGCTGGTCCTCAGCTCAGGTCCAGTCAATCGACCTTCTGTGCCTTTTCCTCCCTTCCCACGCTTTCTGCCTGTCTTCCCTCTTTTGTCTGAGGAAGGACCATTCCCCAATATGCATTTTTAGTAGTATCTGGAATAATGTAGGAAGCCTGATCTAACCTTCATAACCTTCTGGAACTCAATAGGGATCATTCTTATAGTCAGGTTGTGCCAAAGGTGATATGAAATCCAAATAATGTGAAAAATACCAGTTGAGAAGCAAGGACTTTTATCATCTACATAGAAAGAAATTTGTCCTAAAATGAGTTATCTGGCAAAAATGAATCTGGGTCAATCAAAGTGCTTTATTCAAATAGAATTGAAAAAATCGTGGCAATATTCTTGAATAAAGAATATTCTGAATATTATAAAATCCAATACGCTTTTGAACAAAAGGTGCTCTGAAATAAAAACAACAATTTCACATTTGAAGTAGTGAAATGGAAGGTGTCAACCTTACTAAGTGGCTTATTTGAAAACCTTGTGAAACAAATGCAGTGAATCTGACATTTTGGCAATAAGTTTGTTTTCAGTTAAACAATCTCTTCAGTTGGAAAACGCTATTAAAAGCAACCAATTCCACGTATCATCTTTTTGAAGCAGTCACTGGACTAAAAAAGCCACCTTTCTAAATGTTTGTTCAGCTACCCATCATCTTCACTCAAAGAATTGCCCTGAAGACTCAGGATGGAACAGAAGGCAGCAAAGTCTCCCAAACAATGCCAGATGAAACTCTTGGGTAAGTGAGAAAAGACCCTGGTCCAGCCTGAGGGCTGGCAGCCCAAAGACAGGTTTTGAAGGATTGCCTGCAGACATCTTCAGAAGACTCCATTTTTGAGGAGCAAGGGGCAGTCAGCTTTTTCAGACTGCTGATGTGACCACAGAGAGGCAAACGTTCTTCTTAACCAACCGAGAATCACCAGGTCCCCAGCAAAGCCAACCCTTAGCTAGAGGAATAAAAGGAATCCATTACTGTGTGGGTCCCAGCTTTCCCTCCCACCAGCAGTTTCTCCTCATCACTTTTTCCTGGGCCTCATTCACTTCTAATTTCCTTTTTCCTTTTCAACAAGCTGTTTTTGTGTATTGTTCTTCTCCTTATTAAATATCTCTATGAAAATAGGAAAGAAACAACAGCAGATCTCACTGCGACAGAAGGGAAAGCATTTCAGCAAAGACACACTATGTAGCAAAAGCCTGCACTGCGGTTCCCAACCTCTCCCTAGAGAGGTTAAACAAAACAACCTAGACAAAACAAACAGCCTATCAGTTACCAACAGCATTAACCAAACCTCATCCCTAGAAGTTCAGGATACATCCCACTAGCAGAGGAAAAGAGCACACCAAGCCCACCTAGCACAATGACCTGTGCCTGCTCGTTGCCAGCATGAGGTTTGCCCGCTTCTCTCCCCCTTTCTTTATCACCCCTCTGCTTATCCATTTCTTAATTGATCCCTGATCATCTCACGAATATATTTCCCTCTTTCCCCAGGGCAGGTCCACCCCCTTTTCCCAGTACTCTGCCATCAAGATGGCTCTCACATCACCATGCACAGCAGCACACGCACAGCTCCAAACACCTCAGGGCAGGCACATCATTTCCAATTGTGAGCAAATGCTGTTGGTTTTCATTAATCTGCAGACACTATATTTGCCAATTTCTCCAACTTTTCTTTCTCACTCTCTCTTTCTGCTCCGAGGCAGGTGAGTGCATCAATTTTCTTCTCATCTGTGGCAGTTAAATTAAATGGAATCGGCCTGATTGCTGAAAATCAAAGAGAAGGCTGATAAAGCAATTAAATCCCTCTAATTCCTACTCTTGAAAAGGTGCAGCTTGGCTCAGAAGCTAATTAACTTCATAATGAAAATCCTTCTTCACCCTTTTAGGCTTTTTCTCCTTCTTGATTTTGGTAGAGGTGGTAGGTTGTCTACAGTGAAAGGGGATGCTGCGGCACCAAACGTGGCAGCCTTGGGCACGGCAGACAACTGGGACACAGCCACAGACACGACTGGGATTCAGCAGCAAGTGCCCCATCCTGCCAGCATCTGGCCCGCCCTGGTGGGGAGCACCTGTGGTGCCAACAGGTCTCTGGTGCTCCATGTCCCTCCTGGAAGGTCACTGCACGGAGCTGACGACGGCCACCCCTCCAACAGCGCCCACGGGCTGTACGGCACGCAGCCAGGGCCACCCACCAGCTCCTGCTCAATCAGACACCCAGGTACACACCAGCTTCTGACTTCCACTGGGTAAACCTCTGTCAACACTGCTACTTTTCAGACTTACTCCTGCTATTAAAAACTGTGCTTTGGGTTAAGTTTCACTTCCCCTTTGCAGTAGTTTTGACTTCATTTTTGCTAACTTCTTAACAAATAAACACGTAATGTATACTGTATGATCCTACACGTTGAAATTTGGCTGAATGTTAAGGGAAGTATGTATTAATTGCAATGCCATCTTCATCCTTGAGAAAGGAGAATTTTGCTGTTACTTTATCTGGAGAGAGAAAGGAATATAAAATTCATTTAGAATTGAAGAGGGAATTTCATTTCCTAAAAATAATCAGCCAGCCCGACACCTGTCTCTGATGAAACTCACCCTGCGATTTTTAATTACCACAAATGACCCAATCAATGCTCCTGTTCTGTACACAACGAACAGTACTCTTAAAGTAGCCTGGAGTGTCCAGCTAAACCTTGAATCCGTCTTCTGCATACACCGAAAGGTATCTTCTTTTGACGTTATAATTGGGAGCAGCAGATTTATGGGACAGTAATGCTCTGGAGCATAGAGCCTAGACCTGTACTGTTTTTTTAACCTAGCCTGGTATTTGCCAGGACCCGTTAACACTGTGTAAATAAATAATTTGTGCACCCCCGTTGACTCCCCAGCACTTTGCTCTACAGCCCTACACACAGCTCTTTCGAACACGCTCCAAGCCAAATCCCACTAGACTTCTGTCCCACTCTGCCTGGTTTGTGAACTCTAACCAGAGCACATCTCAAGGCGGCGTGGCCTCAAGCTGTTCACATCCCTGTGTTATTCTCTCTTTGACAAATGGTTTATTTTTGCTGCAGCAGTAAATCTGGCTGCCATTGTTTACTCCTATGTGCTCGTCAGCAGGAATGTGCACAGCCCTGCAGACCCCAAGCCCTCAGCTAACAAATGGCTGTGCACACCATTAGCAGTGCCTCTCCGCTGAGGAAATCCCTGCTCGTGGGCATAGGCTATGCAAAAGAAGCCTCCACGCTCAAGCCTAACAAAGGGGAGTCAGAGGCTCGGCTTCATGGTGCCCGGCCCATCCGGCAGGGCAGCAGGCACTGTCTATCGTCCGACCAGGAGAGCAGAGCCTACCATTAGACCCCATGCTGTACTGGCAACCCGTACTTTGCTTTTAGCATCCCCGGAGACGCTCTCCAATCTAAGGGAAATCCGCCACATGCTTAAGGATGACTTGTACGTCCAGTTATTAGTAATGCTAATATTGCTAAAGAATCAGTATGTTTTGATAACTAGAACTACTTTAACCCAGGGGTCTCAAAGCACGTTAGCAATGCCAGCCCTGTGGCATCTTTGAAAGGTCACCTGCTGTCATCTGCCCTTTGCATAAATGAAGGAATAGAACAAACACACAACACTTTGTACAAGGACATGCAGGAAACTAGTGACAAAGTGAGGGTTCAGGCATTCTAGTTCTAAGTACTTGCTGCAATGAGCAGACGATGTAGTTGCAAGTCTGGTCCTGCACAAGTTAAACGTATGAAGATGCAGAAAAACCTCAGCCTCTAGCAAGGCTGAAGGGAGGCTCGCAGAGCTGCCTGCAGGCACACGCGCATCTCTACCCAACACACAATTCTCGTTCTACATACGAGACACTCATTTCCCTGGAAAAGCTACCACTGACTGACAGTGAACAAATTGCAAGGTAGCAAGCACAGCAAGAAATTCACAGCAACGTGCACGACCTAGGAATAAAGGTCAGTTCTGATTCTCTCCTTCTCTATAATAGGGAACAGTGCATGGCATGCAGGACCCGGGATTCTCAGAGGGGAAGAAAAGTGGCATAATTCAGCCTGGGCAGCCATAAAGAAGGCATAGGACACCAGGACTATCGCGGTGTAGGTTAGGGACTGGGGAATGCACCTAGGATGGCTGCGCAGGAAAAGGTTTATATTATCATAAACCAGGCTGTAACACTCTCTGAACTGAACAGCTTAAAGCCTTGTTAAAAGCAATGGTGCAGCATTCTAACCGGAGGGGCCGTGTTGTCATACAAATGAGATGAGTTTATTTTCTGAGCCGTACCATTTGTTCTGACAGGCAGGGTGGCTGTAAAAGCTGGCGAGGGCACAGCAGGGGGCCCGGCTCTGCGCACAGCGAGAGACCGAGGCGAGGAGAGACAGAGCTGCACCAGAGTTTGGACCCTGCCCAAGTCCCTGCCTCTACCTTCTGTAAGCCACAGCCTCGCAAAGAGACTGAGGGATGAACCAGCCGGCTGTAATACCGTGAAACAAATGCATTCTAATGAGAGGTGCCTGGCAGCCCCACGGGCGCTTCATGTGTGCCTGTCTTCTCCCACCTTTGCCACCTCCTGGCTGGCTGCGTGATGCTGCCCAGACCCGCCTTCTACAGCCAAAGACCTGCACGCAGATACAGCACCAGGGAGCACACCCAAGGAAGCACTCTCCTGTGCTGCCCCATGCCAAGGCGCTGTGAAACTTGGTTCACCAAGTGCCACCTGTGTCACCCACCAGTGTCACCCTGCTGGCACCAGGCAGGGAAGACTCCTGAGCGCTGCTCATGGCAGCTGAGCTGCTGATGACTCTGGGGTGTTCTTCCTGCATCTAGGGTCTGTATCTTCCTGGGGCTCTTGGAAAGCCACAGGGCAAGAAGCAGCTTTGCAAAGAACAATAACTTATCTGTGCTTCTCAAGTAGGAAAGATAAACCACATAAAACAAGGTGACTAGTTTGATACTGAGCTAGAAAGATCAGACTGTCTTGGTAAAGCTTCTGCAGAACATGTCCGTGCTCTGGGAATGCATCAACTTTGCAGCACAAGGGTCAGTGTGTGTGTCAGGAAGTGTGCTGTGCTGGTGGAGACCTAGGAAACGTGGGCAGCCATGTACCCAGCTGGTGACTGCAGCTCAGCTGCTAGCAGCAGGCACATGGCATCTCAGCATCACCCACAGGGTGCCATTTGTACCTGAGAGACTGCTGACATTAATCCCACAGGTACTGGCATGTTCGCTTCACATCTCCTCTTCACCCTGCCAAACTTCTAGAGCAAGGCTTTTCCTTGCAGTGGTGAAAGGACTCCTGTTTAGCTGTTCCAGCTCTCTCTTGGTCACTGACACAACAAGGATGGAGGATTTGATTCCTCCCACACCTGGAATACGATGCTGGCCTGGCCCTCAGATGCGCAGTATCAGTAATCCACATCTCAGCTTGTCCTCTGTGGCAGTTAGCAGAAAACATGGGTTTTGTCATGTTTATCTATCCAAAAAATAAACTCAGCTTCTAGCTCTTTATTTCTCATGCTTCAGCAATTAGGCTGCAGAAACTGGGAACTTCTGTTCACTAACATTAGCTTTCCATTACAAGAAGGAGTTGGTCCATATGATCCTAACTGGTCCCTTTCGTCTTGGGACATTCTATGATTTTAAAAGAAACAAAACGTGCCACACAACCGCCTGCAGAAAGAAGCAGATGGCAGAATGTAAAGGATGGTATTTCCCCCTTAGTTGTACAACATTTTCTCCTAACCTTTCTAACTGAGCAGAAAGCCTCACAAGGATAGAATTTTTTTGCTTTAAGCATTTGCTGAAAAAAAAAAAAAGATCCAAATCTGTATTCAGAGGAATATCCATGAAGCCAAAGATATGCAGGCTTCAGATCCCTTTTGGAGTCCTGTGGAATTCTCATATCTAACCTTAAGAGTTGCCTTTGAAAGTACCATTAAATGGCTAGAAAGAGACTTTATTGCTTTCACCGTTCTAACTAACTCTTGCCTCTTGATATTGAGTACATAAAATGTGAATTAGAGTAAGCAAAATGAATGTAAAATTGGCTTCTTGCTCCTATTTGTATCAATTTCCCATGCATCTTTTTCAGTACATAGCAGACTTCCCACTCCTGTTACTAATGAGGACTTAATACGGCCCTGGAGCTATGTTCTTTGTGCAGTGATAGCAGCCTAATCCTGATCGGTGGTTTCGATCGGGCCTACTTGATAGAGGAATAAGTGAACTGACCAATGTGGTTACACTCAGCTTTGTGCAAAGGAGGTTTGGGATAATTCCCCCCATTATCAGCCCCTGACTATTCCTTCTCCTCACCATAGCGTGCCATCCCAATTTAATGGGAAAGGCAGGAAGCAAGGCGGGCAGCCAGAGAATATCTCAGTCCTGGGATGTCAGTGTGCTACATCCTCATTAGGCCAATACCCTAGCAAATGAATTGGGCTAAAAGCGCCCAGTTCAACTCTTCACACTCAACAGATAAGTAGAGCGAGGAACACGTAACAAGCGCTCTTCTGCACACGCATGCAGGCTGTGCCTGCATTTCCTGCTCAACACAGGCCAGAGGTCCTGAGTGCCTCAGGCCCCAGGTCTCTGTGCAAGCTGGGACAGAAGCAGAGCTCGCAGCAGGCAGTGGACATCTCTCTCCCAGTGGGAGCAGCGCCCTTAACCACACCGCTGGAGCTGAACACCTTCAGCACTGAGTAGGAGAGCAGCTTATTTCCAGGAGTGCCCTCACCAATCCCCACGTACTCTTGGGGTCTATTTTCAAAGAGAGATAAATGGTGCTTTTAATTAGCACCTTCCATTTTCATTTGAGCCTCAGGGTTTTTGGAGCTGGTCCTGAGGGGGAGACCAAGAATCCCAGGAAAAATCAATCTTAATTCAAACCAGTAATAAAAAGCAGAATGCTTGCTTCAGAGGGCTTGCAAAGAGTCTCTTTTCAGCATAAACTCCCCTTGCATAACCTTCGGCCTCTTAATGCAATGAGGAAGAGACTCTTAGAAATGCTTTCATTCTTAGTTTCATTCTGCTTTTTTTTTACATTTTCCACCTAAGCAGATAAAAGCAGGACAAAGAATTGAAGCCCAGAATAGCTGTGCAGAGAAAACTTCAAGGAGATTTGGAAAGAAGAACAAATCACCCAAAAGAATGGTCCAGAGATGTATAAAAAAACAGTAATAAAACAGAAGCCGAACTATCTATGATGCTGATATTCACAGAGATGATGGAAATACTTTCTTCTTCCACAACCAGCAATATAAGCATGTCTATCATCAAGGATAAGACATCAGGTAATTTGGGGTAATGAAAGTTAAATAATAAACTTGGCTTTGTAAGAAAATGATTTTGTAAAGCATACTGGAATAATCTAAACATTTTTCCATGTGCACAGGGCTAACAACTCAACACACTGGCAGGTAAACTATTACTCTTTGCTCCTTGCCTACCTCTTCCACCAGCGCAGAATACTGGCATGTAACACCGTATAACCCTGTGGTCATCACACTGCATATGAAGAACAGAGGCTGAAGGGGACTTATCTCACCAGCTTTTTGCTACACAAAAAATAGCCATAATCTCCCCTGCGGACAGGGCAAGGATGGTAACTCACTGTGTGTACTGGAGGTACGTATCTTAGAACGGAGTGACTCTCAGGTACCTACAGCAGCAAAGTGAGAAAAACGTGGTGCAGTTTTCTCAGAATCATGGAGCAAGTTTGTGCTTAAGTAGAAAATTGCTTCTCTTTACCCGAAAATAGCATCCTGACCACAACTAACCTTCTTTTCCCCCCCTCCCCCCAGCACAAAATGGAAGTTGTTCCCTGCTGTTTCAATCCCTTCTGATTCCATCTTTTTAGATGTCATTGGTCAGAGCTGCCTGCCCCAGGGATGCCTCTCTCAGCCACAGCACCAAGCTCAGAGATCCAACCTGTCCATGGGTATCACTGCAGGTGCCCACCACACACCTTATCTCCGCAGTTCATTTCAGATGCAGCAAGCAGTCACAGCCAAGCTCTCTGTATCCAGCCTTCTTCATTGTTGGTGCCAAGGGAGCCAACAAGTAAATCCTGCTTTTTCAGAGTGACTACAGCCCCTGCTAGCCGTCTCAAATGAATTTTAATCTACAAACAGTACAAGATGAAAGCCATCAGAAGAGACTGACAGGACTCCCAGAAGCCCGCTACTCAAGAGCTGCTTGTTAAACAATGCCTCCATTAGGTCAACAGTGCAGCAAATACCATCAAAAACAAGTTATAAATCTCAAAAGGAATGTTTATTCTCAGATGCAGAACTGGCATCGGCACAGCAGAAAACCAAGCCTGAGCAGCAGGGAAGCTACAATGACAATGAGCTCAGAAGTTTCCAGACTGGCAGAGGATTCACAGCTCTGCAACTAAGAAGCAGAAGAGCAGATAACGGGTAGGGCTGCAGATTTGGCTTCCTGCAGGCGAGAGAGGATGGCATCGCTGTCACTATCCATGCTGAAAATACAAAGGGTCTCTCAGAGACAGTGGAGTTTAGATATGAGAACACCCCTCCTGAACTTGTGGATCAAGACTGAAGAGATAGGATGCTACTGAGTGCTCGGTTCTGGAAGCCCTCCCAAGCACTAGCCAGGAGCTGCCACAAGCTCCAAGACTGCTGGCTCCAGAACTCGCTCAGGATGCCAGAATCCCGGCTGCGCAGCCTGCCACATGCCTGCAGAAACCTGCTTCCCTAATTTAGTGCAAGCTTGTCGAGTTTTGTTTCTGGAACCCATCCTGAGCAACAGCCAGAAACTGCAGCAGAGCCAGGCTCTATAATATCATACTCCCACAGTGTTCTAGCATGGCCACACACCAGCAGCATCCTGGTTCTTGAGCCCGCTGTGGATTGCACAGTGTGTTCTGCTGGGAAATGTAGAAACGGGTCAAATTCTGCCTGTAAAATCCTGTATCAGAAAATCCCTCCAGACAGAGGAGGACATCTACACTCAGCAAATTCATCATTTTGGAACCCATCTCCAGATATTTCCAAGAAGTCCTAGGAGGCTGCAATACACAGCACTGCATTTCCCCCCAACACACTCTTTACCATTATTAAAGTGAAACTGCAAAAATCTAGAGATCTAGTGACTTCCTTCAGTAGAGAGTGGCATCTGAGGTCAAACGGGAGATCCACACATACATATCTGCATCTGCCTCTTTAAATTTGCTTAAAGGAGAAAACAGCAGACAGCATTGCTCCGGGAGGCACCCGGCTGGCCAGCCCTTGGGGCCTCTTCAATAGGCTTTAGAGGCCAAATGAGGTGTAAGTCTATTAAAAAAGGAGTCTGCACACAGATCAGAAATCCTCAGAGGCTAGTGGCCTGTCACTCCAGGGCAGTTGGTTTCTCTCTGATATGTGCACTGGGGAAAGGAAGCATCATGAGAAAGGAAGGACAAAAGGAAAAGAGCACAAAAATAGAAATTTACAGCAGAGATGTTACTGCATCTGTATCTAAAGACTCCAGATATTTATTGCCTTTTCCCCTACATGCCCTGCTGATACAATATCGGTTATAAGAGGCCCTACATCCTAACCCATTATATATTCTGGCATGTCAAGGAATACTCCATCCAGGCCCAGGGAGCACAGCAATGGCAATAGCTTCCAAGCTTTTCTCACTAGTTCTTCATGAAACCTCTCCCTGGGGGATGCTGCCACAGTAGCCACCATTGCTTGTACCTACTTAAACTTCACCATGTCCTTAACTCTCACACAGCAATAAAACTGCTCAGAGAAGCCACTTAAAATACAAAAAAAAAAAAAAAAAAAAAAAAGGCACCTGACACAGTTCAAGAGAAGGGGTTTGCTCTATCCGGGCATTTTTATTTTACCTCCCTCTATCCTTTCCTTCTGTTGCTCGCAAAGGCCAAGCCCGCAAACTCTGCAACCCACGGGAGCAGGCAGAGAACTGCTGTTCCCAACACGGTGTTTCAGAGGTGCTGGCAGCGCTTGCTGATAGGAAGGTAACTGGATGAATCTGCAGCAATGAGATGTGGAGGGAGACAAAGACTAGCACAGGTGCAGGTACACCTCAGTGGGTGATCTAGACCTGGCTAAGATGGCTCCGCAGTGGCAAAGCACTTGCAGCGAGAGCTCAGCAGAGGATTCCCACCACAAACAGAGAGAAGCACGGGAGCACTCCTGCAGCTCCTGCATGGCCCCCCTTCCTGCTGATATCAGGAGACCCCTTGGGATGGGAAATCCTAACAGCCGAGTGTCAGTCATCCTCACCTGCTAGGGTGCCACTTGGGGACATGAAGCAAGCTAGCCAATTTCCTGACTGCCTTCAAGATCTCAAAATATGTGTTTCTACTGACCAGGAATGAAAATAAAACCTTTTGAATGTGACTTTTTTTCTCTCTCCCCAAATGGAAACATCCAATTGTCATTTGGAAAACAACAAAAAAAGAAGTCATGGTTTCATTTAGGTAATCATCTCTTTAGTCAGCGGGTACCTGGGGCTCTTAATTTAAATAAGAACCAGGATGAAAGCTGGACTGAAAGTGGTTTATCACTACAGAATACTTCCACTTCAGCTTATTTTGAGGAAATTGCATTTAATCAAAACCACCCTGTCCAGCTTCAGACAGAGGTTGTCAGGCTGAAGCCCGAGAAGCCCAGCAGCTCCTTCAGATCACTGATGAGGGACCAAGGCCCGGCTGCAGCCTGGTGTTCCCCACACCCTGAGCTGCAGCTACCTGTGCCTGGAAGCTGCACACAACCGGGACGCGCTGTCTGTCTGCACATCTGTTTCCCTTGCCTTTCGCTTTCTCCCAGCAAACCCCAGTACCAAAACAAGCCTCTCTGTGCAGAGCGAAGGGCTGGCACGGAGCCGTTGATGGGAGTGTGCTCGGGAATCAGGACCGCGGAGCCCCGAGCTGGGTGCCCGCACTCCGGTAGCTCCCGGCTCCGCTGCGGCAGGCTGCGGAAAGGCAGCGGAACAGCTTTTATCATGCAAATAACAAGAGTAAATGGGCAAAGTCCCTGGGGGGCACTTGAGTGAAATGCGGAGCTTCTGGCAGCGGGGAAGGGGGGGTTTATTTGCAGGTCTCTGTTCTAATTTAACTGAAATGGCAGCTAAAGGAGGCACTGGGGACCTGCTCTCAGCCTCGATGCTTCCCGCCGCCTGCCAGGGCCCCGGGCAGAGCACGAGGGGGAGGAAGGAGAGAGCCTGACACGGCCCGCAGCCGCCAACGCCAGGGCCTTTCGTCCCGTTCACCGAAGCACTGCCGGCAGACGGGGAGTGAGGGATGCGCGCCGCTGTCTCCTGAGCCTCCAGGGAGCGCTTATTTCTGCCTAGGGGAGCCCCCCCCCTCCGACCCCTCCAGTCAGCACACGAAGGTAACACCACCGTGAGCTTCTAGCTTCACCAGGGAGAGCTGCTCCATCAGCACTAACATCAAATCGATTGGTCTTTGGGCTGGCACCGGGAAAGACTGGTGGCCCAGCCCACATGGTGCCGCGCTTCCTTCTGCAGAATGGGAGTGACGGCCTCTGTGCAGTCTCACAGAACTGGCCTGCTAGTGAAACCACACTGGTTATACTGGGGTAGCATCTGAGAGAACACAGCTACCGTGCAGAGACAGAGAATTAAGGGTGAGGGAAAGCAGAAGCGTGCCGAAACCGTGCCAATGAAGACGAGCAGGTGTAGTCAGTGGCAGAGGGGGGACAGAGAGAGAAGGGGTGTTCAAGAAAACCTGTGACAACTTTACAAACTTTTCCTACTGCTTAGGAATAGGCCCTGCTACAACTGGAGTTGAATCCTAAATCATCAGCAGTTGTTTTCAGAGGGTATTTCGGAGGTATCCATCTCAGTAACTGCAAAGTCCTGAACCTGAGAAGAATCTCCATTTTTCCAAAGGATGGAATCGATGATCTTTTTTTACCACTCTGGTTTTCATCACAAGCTGCTCTGCTCAACCCAGGATCTCAAAACATTTTGCACCGTTTCCCAGCAGTTGAACTTTGCAGTTGCCTGGAGATGGTAAGAAAATGCTGAGATAGGCAGAAGGTAAGCGACGGAGCTAAAACAATGCGATATATCTGTGGCAAAGCTGAAGTTAAAAGGCAGATTTTCCTCATGATCCAAGCTACACATTTCTTAAGCTTTGAGATCTGACCCTCTCCCTTCCTCTCCCCCCCACTATGTAAAAACGAACAAACAAAA
This sequence comes from Lagopus leucura, assembly GCF_019238085.1. Taxonomy (NCBI): domain Eukaryota; kingdom Metazoa; phylum Chordata; class Aves; order Galliformes; family Phasianidae; genus Lagopus; species Lagopus leucura. The sequence continues at coordinate 16,447,926 of NW_024962255.1, read as the reverse complement.
AAAAACTACCACCAACAAACAACAACAACAAAAACCAAACGGAGCCACCTATCCTCCAGACAGAGGTTTGCTGGAGCTGTTGCACTTGGGAACAGGTGAGGATGCCTGGCTGGCTCCCTCTGAGCAGCCCAAGGCAAGACTGAGGATCCCTCTCTCTGGCCTCGGGGAGCACAGGGACAAGGCAGCAGCCACAACTCATTTGGCATTCTGAGAGGCTGGTGCGCAGCATCCCCATGGCAGCAGGGGGTAAATGAGAGCTCAGACATGAGTTATTGGAGCACTTACATTCCCAGATTCTCCCAAACGTCGGGAAAAGGACAAACTGTTTAGTTGTAAAGAGCCTAGGGGGGTGTTGATGGGGGAGGCAGGAGGAGGAGGGAGCTGTCTCAAGTCAGTTTCACAAAACACAGTCATGAAACATAAGAGCTATGGTGGGACAGGACACCGAGCCTCGAGGTTTACCCTGGACCGCCCAGAGCCTGCCATGTGGATTCCGGCAGCAAGCTTTGGACCTACCCAGCATCCCTCACCACCAGGCAGTGCAAACACAAGGCAGGGAACAGCACAGCCCATGGTCAACTGTTACCAGCCAGCTGCCTGTTGGGCTGCAATATTTGGGAGGTAACTTCAATTGTTCAGGAGAAGAAAGGAAGAAAGCTGAAAAGAAGGGTCTGTTGTGAAGGGGCAGTGTTTATGTCAGAAAGGAACTGTTTGCAGGCACTGCAAATACTACGAAATGGGGAGGTCCACGCACTGAGGGAAGGACAGCCTGTGCCCACAAGCACGCACAGGACATCCTAGAGGAAACGAGAACCTACTTCTGCTTCGATAGCTGGACCTTCCAATAATTAGAGCTGTATAAAGGCAGGTGAGACCCAACTTTTCCACAGAAGAACTATGAAGTACCCAGCAGCTAGCACTCTTGCACGACAGTCTTCATCATCCTCAGCATGATGCAAATCAGGTTCACATCAACTCGTGGTTTGTCTAACATACTGAAATCAAAGGAACCGGCTTGGAATCCCTCTACTGAACAGGGCAGGGAAAAGAAGGCAGAAAGCAGAGTCTGAAGGGGAAAAGATGTTAGAGAAAGCTTGCCTGAACTGTGACAAGCTTCTCCATGACTTTGTCTTTGTATTACCATACTGAGACAAAGTATCTTGTCATGATGACTTTTCACTGGCTACATACTTCTCAGAATCATAGTTAATACACTTCTCTAGCCTCACTGACCTCAACTGACTACATGTCTTATTGAATATTTTTGTCCAAACTGGAAGTGATGAGGATGGGATGTTTGTATTAGGAGGAATATCTTGCCAAAAAGCATTTTTGCAGCTCCTATCTTCCCCTAACAGCTTATTAGCCTTGCCAAGCTTTGATGTGTCCTCAGCCACAATATGGCTCTGCTGTGCCATGTCACCTCCATCACACTGAGGATCACGTCCTGATCTCTGAAAAAGTATTCCTTGGCAGCTGCCTCTTCTGTGCTCTCCTTGGAACGTGCAAAGTCTGTGCTTAACTGCAGAGCATCCCTGGAGGTACTCTGTACATATCTGGCAGAACTGGCCTGCAGACAGACTGCCAGGGAAACCTGGGGGACATTTTGCAAGATCACATCCCAGCTGAAAAATTACCCAAAGTGAAGGTCCAGCTTCTATGCATTTTAGGAAAAGCTAGGTTGCAGGAAGCAGTTTCACCACAAGAACGTCCTGTCAGATGCTATCACAATTTTGGTAACAATGGAGCCATCTTCCATGGGAGCACAGTCATTGACCTAAATGTTGCCCTCCTCAGTTCACAGACTTCTCAAAGCACCACCACACTGTAGCAGTACAGGAGAAGCTAGTTTTCATCTGGTACATTTCCCACCAGGTTCCTCAGACCTTTGAAGAATCTGGGCAAACCATCTGTTCTTTTGGGTTCACACTTTTTTCCTATTTTTTCCCTATTTGTAGATCAGATTTGAACGAGTTCTCTAAAATTTGTTACCATCACCACTTTGCCTACTTGGTGGCCTCTGCTCTCACCTTCCCTTTAGTACCATTCCCTGTATTTGTTTTCTCTCCAGTTTCTCTCAAGCTCCCGCTGCTAAGAAATTCCCTTTCATCCCTTAGGTGGTGGCAAAAAATAGAAGATCCCGATTCCTCTTGTCCCAGCCCTTTCTTCTCCAATTCAGTGCCCTCCAAATTCTGTGTCCCAAGAACACTCCCCTGGCTGCACCTTCAAACCCTCCTTTTCCCACACATGCACCCCACCCTGTTTGCTCATTCATTTTCCATCTGCATTTCTCTCCTCTCGGATTCTTCTCTAAGTCTCGGTGATAAAAGTGCCAGATTGGAGTTGCTGTGTAAAGAGGGTTCATTTGCCATTTGCCACCATATGGGCCCAAAAGCAAAATCGTCAGCTAAGCGATTAAATCAAGTATGTCGAACAAAATGTTATGAACTGACATTATGGGTATATAATTTTATGCCATTTGTTGCCATCTGTTTATCTAAACAGCCCCCTTTCCACACAAACACACAGAAGTCTCTGCCATGCTCACAAGGCTTCAGCACAGGGGTCACAGTGCCTCCCTTTTCCTCCTTTCCTCTGTCCATTATTCTGTCCTTCCAATCTCTGTCCATTCACATTCACCAGGGACTTCATCTTGGAGTCTGGCCAAACACAGATCTTCCACTCCACTCCAGTGGAAATTTAAAGGGGAAAAAAAAAAAAACAACAAAACAAACAGAACAAGCACAGTAATCAGGAGAGCTGCTGCAGAGAATGAGGTGCACTGCTTTGCCTTCCGAGTGTCAAAGTTCACTTCTGTACAAAAAAAAGAAGAAAATACTAGAACAGAACAGGAATTACAGAAAGAGCTGGGCAAACAAGCAGCAGACAGCAAAGGAGTGTTAATGTTGGCAGTGAGATTGAGGAGGGGCAAGAGAAGAACAGGCTATGACAGTTGCTCGGCCAAACTCTTCCCTTTATTTTACTTTTTGTGTCTCTACACAGGTCGCAGGCTTTTTTAAGGTTAGGTAGATGTGTCTGTAACCAACAACAGGCTGACCTGATGAGGCCTTAGCCATCCTGTTCTCTGTGATAACATGAAGGCATTAATTAAAGTTCTTACTCACTACTCTAGCAAGTTAGCACGGGAGGAAGCCACAAGAAGCTCTCCATCCTGTGCACTGGATTGAATCCTCGGTTCAAAGGCTGTTCTGAAGCAACTAGAGACAGATATCAAAGAGATGATATGTAAGCAATGTTTATCCCCTCCCTTCAAAAGCATAGAAGATACTGGCTCTACTAATTCAGCCAGAACAGATAGAAGATCCAGCACATCAGATTATCTTAAGTCCTTGGAAAGAGAATTCTCAGATTTGCATCACCCAAGTTTCTCTCATTCATGTCACTGGTCAAGCAGATGGTGCAATGGACCCTCATGGTGGGCACTGAGAGGGACAGGCAGGAACTTGGTCTGATCCAGGAGCAGATCAATGTATCAGGTCTGCTCTCAAAGGCTATCTAGTGAATTTCAGAGAGCATTGGCAGTCAGGCAAGTAACAGGCTTTCAAACACCAGAGTGTGGCTATAGTCATAAAAAAGCCACAGTGCTGCCTTTTTAATGAACTGCTGTAATGGGGTGCCGTCTCTTTCCTGATGTCCCTAGACTTTGGGGGACATCGTAGATCCGAATGTGACGGGTGGGTGGGGACATTTACTTCCCATCCTCCCCAAACAAAATCTAGCCTTCAGCCATCTCTTACAAAGAGATGAAGCAGAGACTATAAAGAGAGCCAGCTCCCTTTCTGTGAATCCCTCCATCTCTCTTGCATATCCTGGACCAGTTTGAAGGTTCTCTGTGGAAGAAGCAGCAGAAGAGGAAAATACAAATCTCTCTTCACCTCTAAATCTCCCACCCTCATTCACAAGGCTACTGAAGTGAACATATGTCTCTCAGCGTGGTGTAAATGGGAAGGGATTATGCCTCCATTACTAATGAAAAACAAGGTGCCAGGCATTTTTCAAATATTTGGAGCACAGGTTTTGCTCAGAAGCCAGCACTTGGCTTCTGAGGTTTATGTATTTCCTAAGCAGAGGGTAGATTTAGCTACAAGTGATTTGGCCAAGAGATACCACTTCCTCTGGGTTTGCTCACCACTGATGCTGCTCTGCTTATCAGCCCCAGGCCATCTGAGCACTGCATGCAGAACTACTAGGGCACATGGCAGGAGGCAGCTCTGCAGCCATTGCACTGCCTGCACACTGGAACACAAAAAGCCACTTCTGCTTCTCCCCAGGGAAGCTTCGCATGTAGGAGGAAAAATAAAATCCAACTTTGAAACCCTTGAAATTCCTACAGTCCCAGTGGATTTTTGGATAAGGCCCTAAATGCTGGCAGTTGACAAATCATTACACAGCAAACTCATACAATTAAAAGAAGGGTTCTTTCCTTTCCGAGATCTTTGCTGTTCTTGTCTTACTGCCCAGCAAAAGAAGTACAGACACACAGCTCTATTAACGAGGCACTCAGCAGCACCAGGTCTTCTATGGCCAGCTGCTCTGCTGGAAGCACAGTACCAATACGTTCAGGCCAGCTCTAGGCTGAACACAGGCAGCTGCCTGCCTAGCTGTTACTGCAGCTTTGCGCTGCCTGTGCACGACTCTATTTCCTTCCTGCTACAAGGGAAACAGTGGAACACCTCAGCAATTCATCTGCTTCAAAGCGCAGGCTGGCACAAGTACAGCCACCTGTGCTCTGGGTACTGCACCAGCCTCCCATCTGCTCCCAAGTGCATCTGAAGGTGGTTATTTTCATGTAGTAAGCATGTGATTACTTGCGTAAAAGGCCATCTCTCTGACAGAACGTCCCCAACTACTCTCCTTGTCAGAACAGATCCCTTCTTACAGGTTTTACACCTGCTGGGTATGGCTGTCAGTGGAAGTATGTTAGGCAATTAACACAGGTGATTACATTGCTCTGTGGACGGGCCTCTGCCTTAAAAAGTGATTTTCAGTGAGGATAGAAGGAGAGAAGTGTGAATGGCAGAGCAGCTGGTCACCACAGTGCCCCAGTATAAGCATAAGAGTTCTGCCATGCTGGGTCAGGCAGGTGTGATCAGACTCTATTGTGATGAGCTCTGCCAGCCTTGCCTTCCTGTCAGTGAAGCGAGATGCCTACCCAAAGCCACAGAAGTGCTGGGGCAGCTGGTTATATTCCAGGCTACCTCCCAAGGCACAGACCTGTTGTGTGGCACTGGATCAGACCTTGCAGGAGGGCAAGCAGCCGTTAGCACAGACAGGAAGAGAAGAGCACCACCAGCACTACAAACTCCTCCAAGCTGGTATGGACATTTTAAATGAATGCATCGCCAGCTTGACAGCAATTGAGACAATTTAATAATCTTCAGCTGGATGTCTGGGTTTAAGCCAATATGTTGTCAAAGCCATTACAAATAACTCCTTTTAAAAGCCATGAAGTAAAAGAGGGGAAAAAATGAAGGTAGATTTTTTACAGAGAAACCATAAATTGAAGGGGAAACAATTTGAGTAATAATTGTAATGCTGGAAGGGAAATAAATAACCGATATTGGAGGAAAAGCATTATGCTCTGTGGCTCATTGAGAAAATCTATTCACTGGGGAATCAGGAGGCCAAAACTACTGAAGGAGAGGGGAAGACATATTACAAAGAGTGAGAATGAGCAAAGAAACGTGTAAGAAAAGCCAAGCTGTTTGACTTCATGACATCAAAAGTGAAAATAAACTGTGAAACATAATGTAAACAAGAGTCATCCAAATGAAGGAACTGGTTGGCTACTGCAGGAAAAGGATGAAGAGTATCACTAATGTACTTGAGCTAAAAGGTAACTGGCAATGTAAAAATGAACATATATTATTGTCTTTAAAAGGAAAAATACTGAAGAGAGATTGCCAAATCTTCTACTACAGTGGCTACATCAGCAGGATTCAAAACCCAGTGCTCTCATCTACACAGGCTGCACGTTCCTTTAGAGAAATGCTGTTTCTGCAGACTGCCATTTGGGTTGTTACTAGAACAACAAACTGTTGATGGTATGGATACAGATGGCATTTTAAGCTGGGCTAGAACAGCAGAAGAAAATGATCAAAGGCTCAAGGCGATTATGAAGAGAGTAAAAGCTGCTGGGCTGAATGGGCATGAAATATGTAAATCCCTTTTAAGAGCGAGAACATACCCTCCAGCAAAAGCTAATGCAGAAAGCACACAGGTAGGCTACGATAATGCTGAAACTGTCATCAATATCCAGCCTTCAGCATACAAAGAAGGGGTACCAACATACCTCGACAGGGCGAGCTGTGCAAGAAGTGCATGCCCAAATTAGCTGTCTAAGCAGCAACCTTACAGCTGCAAAACTGTCCAATAAATGTGGGGTGCAAATCTCAGTAACAATCATAAGAAATTGAAGGAGCTAAAGGAAATGCACCTGTAGGCATGAGGATAGCGAGTACAGAATTCATCTCAGTGGACATGTCAAAGATGGCAGTGGCTGTTGTTTTACTGCATAACATTCAAAATCAGAAGGGGCAGCACATACCTCTGGTGCCAACAAGAACTACATTGCATGCAGCAAGGAGGCAACGGGTCAGGTTGCACTCGTGCTGTTGAGTTTTCTTCTCTCCTCCCTTTTTTCTGTTCTTTTTAAAATATAACTGGGCATTCTCTGACATGACCAATAATTCCATATTGTCATTGCCTGAGAAAACCTTTAAAAATAAAAGCACTCGAATAAAATTGGAAAGTTCTGCTGATGAGCCTCATTTTAAAAATAATAACATCATATCAAATGCATTTTGGACAGTTACTTCCAGGGCTGCTTGTAAGGCTGCATTTTGACTGAGATCATTAATACAGAGGTTGGGAAGCACACTTGCAACCACGAGCAGTTTAAGGTGGAGCACCTCCAGCACTAGGGGAGATTCTCTAAAAATGAATCATAGAATCACAAGACTGGAAAGGACCTACAAGATCATCTAGTCCGACTGTCCTCCCATCACCATGGCTACCACAAGCTACTAACCCACATCTCGGAGCTCCTTAACACAGATTACAGTAATCTGAAGGAAGGTTCAAGATTATTTTCTATCAGCCACAGGCGAGTGGAACTTCCAGACAAAAAGCTGCGACAAGAGAAGGGCTCGTGCAGATGATAGGGAAGAACTTCTCTATCTTGAAAGAGGTATGCACTTAAAGACAAACATTTCCACTTTCCTAGCCTAGCTGTGTGAGAATGTACCAAAGCCAAACACAGATGCCATAAGTAATTTCTGTAATCCCAGTGAACCTGACATAGCAACATCTGACAATTAACTGGCACTCATCAAGTAGGAACTGCAAGAATTCAAGCACTTTGTAGAGAAGTGCCAGGCATGTTAGCACAACGCATCGTCCTCATCCCTGGCCCAGTCCCAGGATGGCAGAAAACGCCATTAACCTAATCACACAGCTATTGAAAAAAGGAGAGAAGAGACTGACACCAGCCTGCATTTAACTTCGCTATGGTACCAGATAGCACTGGTAAACATGGCATTTTACCTCCTGACATTTTATGCAGAAGAAAGCCTTAAGAAAATGAATGATGAAATTGATAACTACAGGACCCCAGAACCACAGATGTGTGAAATACATATATAATTAACCTGAAACCCAGTATGATTTCCAGGGAGATGGTTTTCATTAAATGAAATTTTTTATAATTTCAAAGCAATTTCAATAATAATTTCAATCAAAATGTGAACAACAGCTCTTACAAAAACGCTGACAGTACTGCCAAAGCATTGTGAAATGCATCTGTTTGTAAAGAAAGCTGAAAAAATCAGTAAATGAGAACTTTCCTTGACACTATCAGATGTGTTATTCAGGCAAACAAAGATCACATCAAATAACAGCTCATATCCAGTGGGTTTTAGATTCTGCCCTAGCCATACAAAGACGATTTCTCTTACATAGAGAACTTGGCTACTTACACTAGTGTGGGGGCACACTGGAACAGGTTGCCCAAGGAGGCTGTGCATGCCCCATCCCTGGAGGCATTCAAGGCCAGGCTGGATGTGGCTCTGGTCTGGTGGTTGGCGACCCTGCACATAGCAGGGGGCTTGAAACTAGGTGACCTTTGAGGTCCTTTTCAAGGCAGGCCATTCTATGATGCTATGATTATACCTTTGGAGACTTGGCAGTTAATAGTAAAATTTGATCACAAGCTCCCAACATTTATTTTGTTTCAATATAGTGCTGGCAAAAGGGAACCCACGACCAAGACTCTGTAACCAAGCCTTTCATAACAGCATACTTAAGAATGCATTTGAAGATTCACCAAAGGTCTCTTTTCTCTACCCAGTGTCCACTGACTTGTGGAGTCCCCAGTTCCTCTCCAAAAATCCCTCCTCCTCTTCCTGACACAAGGAGATGGCTATACTTTCACTTCCACTGGCCACAACCTAACTATCAGAGTGCCACAACTACACTGTGAACCCGTCAGATGAGATGCAAACAAACTCTTAACCACCTCCCAAGGATGAGAATAAGATCAGAACAACTTCCAAGTTCTGGAATTCAATACAGATGGATGGATGAGAATATAGTCCCCTTCTACAGAATTCATCTCTGATGAAATTATCAGACACTGTAGGCATCCCATTCTTCTCAACACTGTCTAGGCTTTGTTTACATCCCAATTTTTCTGAGTAATTCAAGTGTCATAGCCTTTGGATCTGATACTACGTGTCACTTGTGAATATATACACCTGGCACATGTAGTGCTTTGCTAAACTCCTATAGGCATTTAAAAGCCGAGCAAATAGCTGGCAGCACTTGAAGTCTTGCTTCTTCTTCAAGCCCAGTAATAACCACACAGAGTTGCAATTTGACATTGAATGAGAATGAAAGGAAAGGAAGTTGGGCGATGAGTTATGAACCAGGAAACAAAGCATCCGCCACAACAACACTACCTGGGACAGACAAGCTGTTAGGAGACTTCGTAGACCAAGCTTGAGTGGTCTGTGCCCATTGTGGAAATGACCAGTGTCCAGAAAAGCTGACCGCCTAGGAAATCAGAAAGAATTGAGAGGTGAATCTACGTTCTTTTAATCTTCTGTCCCCTCCTGTAAAATGATGCGAGCACACACCACACCAAGACTGCTGAGCATTTGATTTCACCGCAGTATAGCCATTAGTCTACTTTCTGCACACAGGACTACTGCTCTATCACTCAGGGCACCAGTGGTTTCAGCAGTACTTGATTCTGGCCCTATTCTACCTTGTGCTGCATTGGCTGGCATTGGGAAAATGTCGCATGCTAGAAAAGACTATATATTACCCTTCCCATCAATGCCACATGGGTAGTGTGGAGCCTGGGTTGATGTCTCGTGGAAAGCAGGGGTCCTTGGTTTACACAGCAGCAACTGAAAAATACTTGCTGCACGCAGAGACAACAAAATAAGGGAAATTAAGTCAGTATCCATATGGTGCCTAGCAACTACTACTTATAGGATTAGGCCTTAACACAGCAAGAGTAAACAGATCTAGAATGAGCGTTGCTTACAAACTCAAGAGATCTGAGTGCAAGCAAGGCACCTCACAATGCCTTCCAAAGACGAAGCCTTGCTTCTCCAGCTCAGCTGAAGAAAGAACACTGACCCCCTGCCTTCTTCCAATAAGCATGTCCTCTGCTACTCTACAGATGCCAAATAAATGTCTCGAGTGATAGCCCCTCTCTCCTTCCTGTGGAAGCCGAATTGTATCCTAGCACAGATATCCTAAAAGGAAAGGGAAAAGATCTAGTGGGATAGATGGATGAGCAGAGAAGTAATTCCAGAGGAAAGCTGCTGTCATCCCATTAAAGATGAGGTTAAAGGTAGCAGCAATGAAAGAGTGGGAGATATTTCACTGGGGGAAATGGAGTGGCACCGAGCTTTGAAATTGCACTGCGTGAGAATATTAATAAAAAAGTTAATGACGCAATGTGCTTTTTGCTCCACATTAATTACACTTTTACATTCCAGTTTTTAATGCATTTTGCACTAGACTTTATTTTACATTCCAGGAAGGGGAAAATATAATTGCAGCTTTAATTTCTATAGCCAAATCCTGATAAGATCACAGCTGTGAAAATCTCATAAAAAGCTTTAAATTAAGTTAAAAAAAACAGTTCTCTTTCCTCCTCCCTCTGCTTCTCTTCCTGCATGAGGTACCATCAGCAGAGATGGTGAAAGTGTTGGTTCAAGGTAGTGCTGCTCCCTGGCTTGGAAAGCCTTTCTGAAGTCAGCGCAAGTTAGAAGGCCTGGCCACCCAACACCAGACAGCACTACAGGGCTCAGCTACCTTCTGGGGAGCAGCGGGAATAAAGCCTCCTGCAGAGACCCTCAGGTGTGCAGGGCCCCCAGCTCTTCCACTTAGTAACCTCTACTGACCTGAGAATCTTGTCCTATCACTTTGATTCCTGTGACAGATCCTCACACCAGGAACTCCAGGACAAACCACTGACTGTCATGTTAGAAAAGGTTCCTAAATTTCTGAAGATCCCTAACATTGAACTGCAGGATCATAAAAGACAGGACTATGGGAGACAAGTGAGAGATCCGACAATCCATGCTCTTCCTCTTGAAAGGAGCACTTATCCAAGCATCTTCCTTGACGGGTATTCCTGCACAGACCCAAATCGCTCCTTGTAGCATCACAGAATCACTAAGGTTGGAAAAGACCTCTAAGATCTTCTAGTCCATAACTCATCACCACCATGCCCACTGAACCACGTGCCATATCTCCGTGTTTCTTGAACACCTGCAAGGACAGTGACTCCATCACCTCCCAGGGCAGCCTGTTCCAGCACATTACCTCTCTTTCTGAGAATAAATTTTACGTAATATCCAACCTGGACATCCCCTGGCACAACTGCCACAGACTGCCCCTCATCCACTAGATGGGTATCCTGGTGACAGAAGCCTGTATCCTTATTGAAACACTTCTCTTTGGATTCTGCCCTCCTTCCCTCTAAACCTGCTAAATCAGATATTCTTTATTTTGCATCCCTAAGGTCAAACCTGATCTTCTAATTAGACTGTTCTCCGTATTTTCATCCACCACTGCTACCTGTTCCTGTTCTTATGACTTTATTGAAAAGAGAAGAAATCTCACCCATGATTGTTTCTGTAGTAAAAGAGAGTAGTCAGAATATCTCACTGTAAAACTCCACTCAGACCAGAGCTGAGGAAAGGCTCACTTTTCCATAAACGTTTTGCTGAAGCTCTTAGGCTCTTTCTCCAGGATAAATTCCCAATTTACACCTCTAAACAAAAGTAGAATCCATCACTCACAGCCATATTATTTTAGTTGTTCCCTATATGCAAAAAGCAAAGTGGAAAAAGAGAGAGAGAGAGAGAGAGGTGGGAAAACAAGAGAAATTGAGAGAAAGGCAGAGAGAGAGGCTCTAAAACCTCATTTTCCTGGTAATTTACTCTTCTATTCAGTTGAGTCCTGCTGCTCGTAAGCCTATTCCTGTTACAATATTAGATATAAACAAGTAAACTGTGTAATGGATCACATTAAGCAGGCCCTGCATCTTGAGGCAGGATTTAATTTGCATGGCAGATTATCTTGTCTGCAGTAGGAGAGGCACCCTGGGGCACTGACTGCATTAATAGGATCTACTCTCTTAAAATCCATTAAGTCAATTGAGTGGACCAGTCTATAATCTCATTTCAAATCCAGCGTGAAAATGCTTAACCACCAGCCCTATGACACCGACAGTGGAGAAGTGACTAAAGGGACATTGGAGACTGCACTGTGCCATATTGCCTGCCTGCTGGGAGCAGGGCAGGGAGGGGAACTGGGTAGGGCTCATTCTCTTGCAGCAAACTCCATTCAGAAAGATGCTGACAGCAGGAGCGAGGTGAGCAGATGAGGCAGGATCTATACAGGGGAGAGACTGCAGAGTTTAGACCAAATAATGACAGTGGGTTGTTAAGCAGTGTGAATTGGCTGATCAAGTTCTGGATATTCTGTTGTGCAGGCATGGTCAGAAATACTGGACTGTGAAGGGGGAATACATCTGTGGGGACATTCTAGCATGATTCACCGAGAACAGGGATTTCCAAATGGTACAGAAATCATGACGGGTCTGAGAAACGTGGCATGACAACTAAAATGTGGGACTAGAATCCAAGATGTGTGAATGCAATTCCCAACATTCCTTCCGTTCAAGTTTGTTCCTCAGTTCCTCTGTTCCTAAAAATAAATATAGGATTACTTCTTTTCCAGGAACAACAAATTAACAGAAACATCTTTTTTTCTGAATGCATGTTCATACAGGAATACATGCAGACATGAAGAGGAACATACAGATACAAGTAGGCTTTCTTTTTAGAATTATTTAAACGTTTGGTAAGACGGAGAAACCAAAGAAAATGAGGAGCAGAGAATTTTGAAGCCAGGCAACTGATCCCATGTTTCAGCAAACGGATGTCAGTGCTGCAGGAACACAGGCTGGTGGCCTCTTTGCTCTTGATTGCCATCCATGGGCAGCATTGCTGAGTGCAGACAGGCACCTTCCAGCAAACCTGGCTCAGGTCAGATTGACTAAGAATAAGTTCTCATATGCCCTTGTAAGAGCAAAATTAGATAAAGGCTTTGATAGCCCTTAAAAGCTGGTCCACAAGTTCCCTGATGTAAGGACTGTTTCTGTTGTGGATAAACCAGGTCTATATGTGGAAATCCAGGTCTATAAATATCTAAGGTGTGGGGGGCAGAATGGCGAGGCCGGACTCTTTTCAGTGGTGAGTGGAGACAGGACAAGGGGAAATGGCCAGAAACTGGAGCATAGGAAGTTCCGCACAAACATGCGCAAGAACTTCTTTACAGTGAGGTGACGGAGCACTGGAACAGGCTGCCCAGGGAGGTGGTGGAGTCTCCTTCTCTGGAGATGTTCAAGACCTGCCTGGATGCCTACCTGTGCGACCTGCTGTAGGGAACCTGCTTTGGCAGGGGGTTGGACTCGATGATCTCTGGAGGTCCCTTCCAACCCCTACAATTCTGTGATTCTGTGATTCTGTAATAAACAACAGCCTAGGGATTTCTAGCCTGAGGTCAGGGCACCCTGACCACGTTATGCTAGCCCTCTAACAGCACGACAAACAGCAATAACAGTAGGGAAGTAAGTCAGATGTACTGAAAAGACAGACAGATAAAAACTCTAAAGGAAGAAAAAAAGACGTAATAGTGTAATTTAAAAATTGAAATGCTAACAAACCTCCAGGACTGGGTGGCATTTATGCAAACACTCTAAAGAAATCAAGGTATGAAAAAAATTACTAGCAAAAAAAACCAATTTATCATCAAAACCAGTCACTCTCCCACCAGGTTGGAGGAGAGCCAACACTGCGCTTCTTTTAAAAGAGGTGCTAAGGGCAATCATGGGAATTATAGACCTCAGTGAGCCTTACGCCAGTACCTGGAAAAATAGCTGAGAAAATCATTAGGGACAGAGTTATAAAGCACCAGGCTGGGTGAGCATAATGTGGTGAAGAAGCAGCTCAGCTTCTACAAGCTGACTTTCTGACCTGCTAGTGTTCCTTGGAAATGTCAGCAGTGCTGAAGAAGCAATGATAAGTAGGAGTCACCGAGCTTTTGAGGATTTCACCAAAAGAATATTCAAAAATTTAAGGACTCCTCTCCGTCTTACACATAAACCACAAGGCTGAGATTTTGGAGTATATCACTGGTTTCAAAAGAAGAAAATTGAAGTGCTTTCATTTTAAGAACACCATTCTTCATAAACAGTAGCGTCATCTCTAGCAGGGATCAAATTTAGACACTAAATGCCACAAAACCAGCCTCTCCCACAGAGACCAAGGACGAGCTGTAGCAGGTGGCTCCAGCAGGATGTTACAGTGCCTGACTCCTGGAGAACCAGGAGCAAGTGCCCTGTGCATCTAAGAGTGGGCAGTAGATGACCAGAATAGGCACGTCCCTAATGCTCAAGAGTGTTGGGAATGGATTACTGCTGAAAGGGCTGGAGCAGCTTTAGTCCATAGCCTTAAGTGAGCAGCAGCAGATATCGCTCAGAGCCGTTCCAAGCTGCCACGGAGCAAAGCTGCCTCGAGAGCCTATGGGAACAGAACTGATCCTGTTCTTAAGCTCCTGGCCAAAACAGAAAAGGCCACCTGCAAGGAAAACCTGCTCCATACCAAACAAATCGCCGCTTTCAGTCCAACAGTCACAGGCTTTGCCCTGTGCTGATGTGCCTTGAGCAAAGCTGATTTACATGCTTCACTTCTGCTGATATTCCATCTCGGCTCAGCAGCACTTACAGCTACAGGTCTTAGCAGCAGTCTCTGCCAGCACACAGCATCTCCTTCCTAACCTTCTCAATGCCACCAGACCTCTGCCCAAGGCAAGCAAGTCATGGGAGCTTGAGTACCAGCCATAAGCCCAGTGCATTTTCAATTTCAAGAAATCTTCCAGTTGATTGCTAAATGCTGCATATCAGAGACAAGTATTTACCTACCCTGTTTTTGTTCCCTTCCTTAAATATTCACTTTGTAAGAAGAGAGGAACCCAAGAAAAATGGATCTTTGGCTTGATCCGCTGCACCAGATTGTATATTGAGTGCTCTCAATATGAGTGGACTCTCACACACCAGAGCTTTCCCACACTTGCATGGCCACAAGCACAGCCTCATTCTTTCATTCAGAGCTGCTTACTGAGCGTCACCCTCCCCAAATGCAGGCAAGCACTCACACAGCAGTTTCTGCTCAGGCTCAGCATTTTCTCAGCAGCCCTCCCTCAAATTACTGAACATAACCTCCAGGGTGAGGAGGGATAATGGCAGTCACGTTCCTTTGAAACCTAAAATTGCACTGGCAGTGCTACAGATCCCGTCTTGGGTTCATTGACTTCAGACCCACGTACCCTCTGCAGACAAGTTGAGATTAGGAGGAGGAGCACTTTTGCCTGGGGTGAACAACTGCTACATGCCCTAGAGGGATGGAGAAGGAAATGTTCAGCTCCTGGGGTTTTATTACTAGCTTTTGAGCGTTTCCTGCTGCCCCTAAAGCAGGCCTGTGGCTTAAAGACACAACAAACGCTATCACTTTGCTTAAGCATATACCATGACACAAGTAAATTGCAACTCACAGAGCAAAGCACATGCTTACTCTGAGCCACTCATGCGATGTCCTATGCTATCTTATCTATTCTTCACTATTCTTATCCTTGAAGGAAAAATGAGAACCATCAGTTGCTTGCAAACCACAATATCATCTACCTCTCCCACACAAACCACAGATCAAAGGTCTCCCCTTCCCAAACCACAGATGGGTCTCAGAGGCCTGAAAAAGCAGATGTTTAGCAGTTCATATTCTGCTAGAACGTGTGCAGGAGTGTGCAATACTATTGTACACAGTAGAAAGGAAAGCATTTCCCTTAAGATAACCCACTACATTCCCAAAACATTCACTGTTGTCCAGCTGCTCATATCTTATATCACACACACTCTTCCAAAGCCACTGGTATTTACTAGAGTCTAACAGAATCTTGAAACAGCAGATCTGAGAAGTGCAGACTCCCCCATTCACCTGCCTGAATGGTTCACTTGTCTCCAGATGACAAACTGAAATATCTTCATTCAATTAGTCCACTGTTCCTTGAAGCAAGCAAGAATGTAGTGTGAAGACTCTGCTAGTAGTATCCTTATATAAGCTACGCAAAGAGACTGTTCATTGTGTTGAAAAGAGAGCTGGAAGTTTTGGGGTTGCCTCAGCTTTTCTTTCCTTCATCAGGAATAATTCAGATTCATCAGGCCAAAAGGGGATTAGAACAGAGAAGCAGAAGGAAACAAGGTTCTTCAAGGTACCCTTCAGAGAGTGACCAGGTAGATGCTGAGGGCTTCTGCTGTCCTTCAGAGAAGGATCTGTCTGTATTTAGGGGTGAGAGAGGTCACGGATTACACATAACAGGATGCAAGGGAAGCACGTGATTTCTGGAGACTAATATGAACACTAAGTGTTTCTCGGTTAGAGGAGCGAGGAATATATAGAACATACATAAGTAGGAATATGTATAGAACAAAGCAAACAGGCCAGAGGAAATAACTTCGAGTATGCATCCCTAAACAGAAGGAAAAAACAAAGAACAAAAATAAATAAATAAAGAGAGACACGAGGATAAATACTTGGATGTAAGTCAAGTGTTACCGCAGCACGACAAACTTTACCTAGGACTGGCAAGTGCGTTGAGAATGTGCAGTGAAGAGTGTGAGAACAGACAGTAGGATTTGGCATCCATGATGGGAGCTTTATTTAAGGTGAAAAGAAAGATGGGTTTCCATGAGCCTTAGCAAACCAGAGATGAGAGAAGAGCTTCCATCCAAGTACAAATTCATTAATTTTCCCTATCAAATGTGCTGAGCCAAGACATATCCCCCAACCAGGAAAAAACTATGAGCTGCCATCTCCTGGAGTGTCACTGTACAGTGGGTTAGACGCAAGCAATCACTAAAGCCTGACAAAGGTATATCTGCTGAAGATGAAGGACTGAGTGATCAGAAATCCAATCCTCTTTCTGGCAGCCCAGTGCACTGCAGAGAAACAGATGTGAAAGATGCAGTCTATGGGCCAGGCTCATTCGTGGGTAACGCCACAGAGTTCAATGCATTCCTCAGAAACATCTTTGGCCCAACATGCCTGAGACTAAAGCAGGTTTGGTCTACAGTAACCTTTGGTTCAAACTCTGAATGTGATTGTCTAGAGTGTCTTTGATTAAAATTAAACATGAAGATTATCAGCTTGTAGAGAAGGCAGAAAATAAGGTACCCAATCAGAAAGGACAAGAAAAGGTCACTAGCAACCTATCCTTCATGCTCTGTATACCAACACTTCTTTCTCTGTTACCATCAGGTTGGTTCTTCTCAACTTTGTGTTGCAATATCATAACATACATAACTTCATTCACTGAGACGTTTCAAAAGGAGATTCCAAATGGATGAAGGTGCCTCACTCCTGCGGATGCATTCCTTTGCTTCCTATCCCACAGCACACTGCTTCTGTATCTCCCAAGCACATGCAAAGCTAACTTTGTGCAGCGGACGCCTTGTTTTAAAGAGACACTTTTCTCTTTCTATGCAAAATGACCTAGAAAGGTAATATGAAATCAACACGAAGTTTCATTTCCTTTGTAATGCTGACGTTTTAGCACATGGTAACATCTAATGAACTCCCAAGCTCAGGCAGAAACCAGTAGCACTGGAGCCTAAGGGCATCCGGCTCTAGACTAGAACGTGCCCATCCAAGAGCACAAGCTCTCCTGGGCCTGTCCCTTGCAAGCACTCCAGGCCCCCACGTATCAGGGAATCCAGGCACCAGGCTGCAAGGTGGGAAAGATGAAAGCGATCGCTGGTGTGCAGCTGGAGAGGAGATGCCATTCATTCCTTCCCCTAGGTGCTGCTTCTGCCTTCCTATTCTTTGGAGACTATATTGCCTGTGTAAATCTGAAGCCTCTCCTTCCCTAACCACAGACTTGGTGGTCCCAGATTCCCGGGAAAAGGATTTTCAACATGTGGCAAGGCTGGAGTTGAAGGTGGCTAAGCTGTTTATCTTCTTAGTGCTGCAGTAATTTCCCCATTGATTTCTGAACTCCAGAAGAAAGGACGAGGACAGGAGGGAGGAGGGGAAGCAGAGGAAACGATGACTTCATCATTCAACAAGAGTTTGTGAGAAAGGAGGTTATGTTGGAGGACCACCAAACGCGACGCCTTTCATTGCCCCACCTCCCACAATGCCAAGGTGCAGTGTTACCTCTTCTCCCACCCCCCATTTCATCTACCCCCAGCCAAAGTTTTCCCGAGCTCACCATATAATGCAGGTTTTCATGGCATGCCTGCTTATCAGGGCCCTGAAACTATGTGAGACATGCCTGCAGACAATGGGCCTGTCTCTCAGCCACGGAGGGCTCTGAAGGGATCCCTTTCAGCGCTCACAGATTGCTCTGTGTTCCCTTAATTGACAGACCCGGCCAAGTCTGACAGCAGTTGCGTGCAGCTGCTGCTGGCTGCCCTGTCTCAGGTGGGCCACCTTTCAGCAGGGAAATTGTTTCGATTGGCTTTACTGCAGGTAGCTTCTCCTGTTCAGCTGGCAGAATTCTCCTGGATCCTAACAGCTGACAGTTCAAGGCCAAATTTTCCCAGAAGGTTCTCTCTTTTCCCTGTTTCAAAAGCCACTACACCTAAGTAAGCTACCTTGAAAACGACTGGTCCTCAACCACAAGGCACGACTTCACTCAGTCAGAACTGCTAAGAATCTCTTACTTACAAACCTCCGAGGTTTGGCCAGGACCTCCAACAAAGATCACAGAGCAAGAACAAGTGCTAACAACAAGTTCTTGAGCTTACTGAATGCTCTGGAGCCGCAGTCACAGTATCATAGATCATAGAATTGCTCAGGTTGGAAAAGACCTTAAAGATCATCGAGTCCAACTGCAACCTAACCATACTAGAAGGGCTGCAGCAGTTGCTCCTAGCAGATGGTAGGGATCCAGCAGAGGCTGGCTGTCACATTCCACTCAGGCTGCTTTCAATCTCAGGTACCGGTGGCGTCATTTATATAGTTATATGTAGTCTTTAATTGTGCAAATGAGCATTCTATGATTTGCTTGTGGAGGGGGTAAAAAAAAAAAAAAAAAGAGAGAGAAAAAGAAAAGAAAAAAAAAAAGAAAATGAAGGTGGGGGGGGGAGGGGGAAGGGGGAGAGAAGCGATTAAGCTCGTATGTGCTCTTCTTGAATTCAGTAGCCTCAATCTCACCATCCTGGCTATTCCTCTACTCTCTGGTGCATTAATAGGCCATAAAGGCCAAGATAGCACATGCTTATATTACAGCTACCAGCACAGCTCCTGGTTCTTTTCAGCATTCAAGATGAGAACTGGATAAGGCTTCAGATTTATCAGGGAAAGTATAAAAAAAAAACATTCCCAATCCTTTTTCACCGTTTACTTTTCCAGAGTTTCATTGATTTTAAGATTATTTTTCCCCTACATCTGCACTCAGCCTTACGCTGCTTTTTATTACAACCCTTCTGCCAGACTTTGCTAAAGACCGTATAGAACCAGTTTCAATTTCTAGGGGTCATTAATAAAGACTATTTTGAGAATCCACTCAGAAATCAGGGAACATTAAACTAAACTTCTGGGGCGCTCAATGAGCTATGCTTCTCCACAAGTGATGAGTCAAATGACCTAACCAACCGTTCTTCACTGAGAGGAGGAAAAAAAGAAAATGAAAAGAAAAACATTAGATTAAGTAATTACCAACTCCACCTTTCCCAGAGAACAGCAGAAAGAAAAAGCTTGCCTCTCCTGCTTCTCAGTGCAGAACAGGCGGAAAGCCATTTTTAGAAAAGCTTCTTTCCTTAAATACAAAGCTTTGGCATCTCAGGGCTGTAAAGCTGGACTCCCATAAGGCACATTCAGTCGTAATTGTTTTGTCCAGATTCATACGCAGTGTTGCAACTATATAATTTCCCCTGTGTTAAGACTGTATCTTTTTAGAATGGAAGCAACGGACGTGTAAAAAAACAAAAGCAAAGTAAAGCCGTGCATCCCTTTCATGGAGCTTTTCAAGACTCCATCCTTCCATCTCCATGATCAGACACTTCTCTTGAGCTCTCAAGCTGCTAGAAATGGGATCCCACTCAAGAGATGGAAGAACATCAAAGGAAAGCACAGATGCAGTTGCACTAGCCTGCACGCTGGAGAGTAATTTCCCACTTTACCCAGCTACGCCATTCCAGCTGAAGCCCCTAAAACTAGCCAGCAAGATGAGGACTGAAGGCTGCACCCATCAGGATACAATCCCTGAACGTTCTTGTCCTAGCCGTGTCCAGGTCACAGCCCAAGAACCAAAGCAAAAGGAAAGCTGTTATGTGACCAAAGTACTGAACTTGAGAAATCTGCCCTCACTTTCAAAAGTGACATACGATGCTCTGAATTTGTTTTCAAACTCCCATACATTTCCCCAAAATGCTCAAGTCACAATTGCTACAGGATTTAGGATTTCTGGTGCCACCTCTTAGCTGTGTAGGGTATTTCAAAACAGTGGCGTTTAGCCTTTTACATACTATCAATAGAGAACAAGAATCTCTAGTAGAAGGCCCACACATTAAAAGATCAGAAATTCAGAGTCTTTACAAGTTGCCCTGTAACAAAGAAGGGAACAAACTCTTTTGGAGATGGGGCAAGGGGAAATGGTTTCAAACTGAAAGAGAAGATTTAGACTGGATATAAGGAGAAAGTTTTTTGCTGTAAAGGTAGTGAAGTACTGGAACAGATTGCCTGGAGATGTGGTGGATATCCTGACCCTAGAGACATCCACGGTCAGGCTGGGTGGGGCTCTGAGCACCTGATGGAGCTGCAGGTGGCCCCGTTCATTGCAGGGCAGTTGGACCAGAAGCCTTTAAGGGTCCCTTCCCCTCAAACAATGCTATGATTCTACCTATAGCTCTCCTCCAGCTACAGCATCTGCACATTTCCCATGCGACACAGGTCAAATCTTCCCTCATTTTCTGGGTACATCTCTGGATGATGTATTGCTTTTAATTCTTTGTCCTTTTTTTATTTTTATTTTTTAAATTGTTAGTTGGCACTTTCCTTTACTGAACATTATCTGAAGTGGTACTTGAACAGAAGGGGATGCAAAGTCACAGGGTTGTTTGCTTTTTTTCCCCGCATTAGACTAACTTGTGGGATTTCCTGAAGATGCACAGAAGTTGGATTCATCTGCTCTCTGAAATCTGATCTCCCTTCCAAGGAAAGATCTGTTGCATCTCACTTTTGCATGCTCTGTCAAAGACTCACTGCAGTAAACACCAGATTTTCATTCAGCTGTTAAGGTAGCATGCAACTTAGGAAGAAATCACTATGGCTGGAATCTGCTTGGCTGAAAACAGCGTCAGTGAGACCATGGACAAAAGGAGCAGCTACAGGCTCAATCACAGACAGCAGAAGCACAGGACAAATAGTGGAGGCCTCACACTGAACATCCCTAAATTCAGTGCTGTGCATCCTTGTGCTTTTTTTCCCGGAACAAAAATGCTTCGTCGGGAAAGTCTCCAAAGCCAAAGAGGAGAGGCCCAGGGGGAGGGAAAAGCAAGAGGCCCTGAGAACAAATGATTCTGACTGTATTAGGTGACAGCCAAACAAACAGCTAACACCCATCTCTCTTGATGATACCTAAGCTAAGGAAGCAACCAACCACCAAGGATTTGAAAGGACTTCAAGTGACTGCACTGGGAACTCACAGATCTTGATCCTGAGCACTCCAGTGAGAGTCTGGTCACCAACATTTCAAGAAGCTGTTGCTCCCAGTCTGACACGGGGCTCTGCCAGGCTTTTGGTGCTGCCCAGGCGAGGGCAGGAGATCCAAGGGACAGAGCTCACAGGGCAGAGGCTCTGCAGCTCTCCCGGTCCCTGGGTCAGATCAGGATGGGAGTGCAGAGAGTGGCAGGGAAGGGAGATGATCCAAGGCTACCTGCAGCGTCCTCCATGGGGCCATGCACACATACCCAGGGCTCACGAGCAACCCTTGGAGGGCAACATCAGTCACTTCCACCAGAGGGGGAGGCGTGGAATATAACTAGGAAAGCAGCTCAGCTGCAGGAAAGCCACACAAAGTTGGTCTGTTCGGCTGCCTTTGTGGCACTGTTGTATTTATTGAAGGCAGCAGCAGTTTGTTCTGTCCTTTCAGTTACAGTACGGGACCCGATCAGGGTGCAGATGGGACTACAAAGCAGCCCTTGTTGTCAGTAATGTGACTCACATGTCAGGCTCTTATTTGCTGTCAGTGGCTTTATTAAAGTCTACAGTTTCAGACCCTAGACCCTTGCCTATTGTATCCCCTGGCCCCAGAGATTCTCTTAGGGAGCACTCACAATTACTAACTCTCTCACAAGAGCACACAAACACACAGAGCTGGCATAGCAACTGTGCACTCAGGGGTGATGCCCAGGCTAAAGACAAGCTGGGTGCTTTTCATCTTTAGAACTAAAACATGTGCAGAAATGGACAGTAAATTCTGGAGGCAGTTTCTGGAACAGGATCTCTTTCCTTGAGACCAGCTGGTAACACATTCATGTTTGTTTATTCATATATTCTGCAATTATGGACATGCTAACACACTCACACATGTATTCATTGCTATGTTCTCATCCACACCAACATACTCATCCACACTTGCTCACTTGCATGTTTGCACACATGCTTGCATGCTGCTATTGACATAGAGGCGTCCAGCCACCACACACTCCACAGCCATGCTGACAAGCCCTGCACACATACCCAGTCACACAGGTGGGTCGTGCACCCCCACCTCTGCATTCTCACACACTACATGCAGGTTACAATGGCACGATGTTATAGTCTGTATGTATTTTCAGAGACTCAGCAGGCACTAATGGGCTTGAACATCCACTGGTAAACACAGATGAGAATTCCCATGAAGGCACTCACATTTCCTCATTTACAATTGCTTCCTTAGAACAAAATTCCCATTTCAGACATATGGTTGAAGCTAAAGATGGATCCTGAGCAAATCTTAGCATAAAGGGCTCAGGACCTAAATGCTACATAAAGGACAACTCCTCCAGCACCACCAGAACTAGAGCTGATGAGAGCAGAAGCTTCACCTCCTGAAAAGAAGTTACCTACCACTGCCTCATTTCTTCCCCTTCATAAAAGGGTTCTCTTTCTACCTGCAACTGGAAAGCAGGAGGCTTGCCAACAGCCACGCTGTACTGCACCAAGGCCACACTTTGGATCAGACATCTACAGGAGAAGCCAGGAAACAGGATGTCAAGAACACTAAAAGCTGCTAGAAGAAGAATGAAGATAACTGGGAGATAAACAGGAGCTGTGACAAGAGGAGGACTGGGTGGACATCTGGAGATAGCAATGGGAATCCCCTAACTGATTTCTGCATTGGACTAGATATGGTCTCACACAAGCTGTTCTTGCCCAAGTGTCTTCACCAACATCCATGAAATAACCACTGCACACACACGTGTTGTGCACATGTCAGAAAGGTCAGATAAGTCTATACTTTTTGTTCAAAAAAGAGCTTATGTGTATATTTAACATTAATAGCAAATTAACCTCAGCAAGAATAAAGTCCACAATTTCCTCTCATCTAGCAGGAATGCTGTATCTGTATTTGTAGCAGTGTAAGGACAATGTTCTATAATATTTTTAAAATGAGATCATGGCTGGTGGTAAGCACAGAATATCAATCAAAACAATGCAGACATACAATCGTACTACCACATAGTTTCTGTAATAATTTGCACAGCAGTTTGGGATCTTTTCAATGTTCTGCTGTTGCTTTGTGTGACGGTAAACCCCAGTGGACTCGATGAGAAAGAAGCGCCTCGGTGAGCTGAGTGTAATGAAGATGCTTTCACCCACCTCTAGAGGCTCTGGGGATTACAGTCTGAACGCCCTACAACCTGTGTTTGAAAACACCTTTGGCTGCTGGATGTTTGCTTGTGTACCACTCTGCCTTTTTGCTACCCATCTCAACAGCTTGATCATGTGCTTTTATGTAAGAGCTTGTTAAGATCACTCTGACTCTACACAGTTCACTTAAGTAGTAGCCTGGCTGCCATTTCAATCCCTCTGCTGTGCAAATTATATTCAGCTCTTACCAAGCTGCAACAGGAGCAAAGAAAACAGCATAAGGCAGGGCCTTTAGATGACCTGAGGCACAGTTACAACTAAGCAGCCCACAGAACTACTAAGCTTTATAGCCATTTCTTCCCTGGCCTGGAAACCTTGCCATGCTCTGCTGCCCTGTGACTGCATAGCTGCCCTCCCCAGGCTACCTGCCAGCACAGATCTCTCTTGTAGTAAGTGCCCACTGCTTTTCTTTTACGCAGCAAAATGAAGCTGCTTGTCTTCCCTCTCAAGAACATCCACAGGTGGCTGGACTTCAATATTTTCCATTCTGGGCAAAGAGCTCCACCTCTTATCAGCCTCTCCCTCCTACACCCTCCACTAATTGGTGCATCTCTGTATCAACACCCTTATGCCTCCTCCCAGGATGTCCTTTATGAATGAGCAGAGCTCCTTATAAATGCCTCTAGGTTGTTTTTGATGTTCACCATGAAATGTCTCCTTGAAAAGTCCTTTAGGATGGCATATTCAAAAAACTTGGTCCCATTTGCTTCCCTGTCTTGTAAAGAGTCTCCTTACTTCCAACAGCATTAGCCAGATGTGCTAAGTATGAGGGCTGTTCCAATAGTAACACCTCCTTTTTTATTATGTTGGTCCAGGATGCTGGAGGGAACTGTTGGGGGATGGCAGCAGAGGCTGAACCTTCCCACCAGTATTCCATCCCATTTTGTTGCTGTGTGATAGATGGCAGCAGAAGGGCAGTCTGACAAAACGGCATCTGAAGCAAAGGTGTGTCACTGAATTCCTCCAAGCAGAAAGAAATGGCACCCATTGACATTCATCAATGCTTGCTGAATGTTTATGGAGACCAAACAGGGGATATGAGCACAGTGAGGCAGCGAGTGGTGCATTTCAGAATAGCAACAGTGGGTCACCTCCACTGGTGCAGATGCTCACAAGCACTGCATGCGGGTCTTGCTCATCACTGGCAAAAATGCATGGCTAATGGTGGCAATTATGCTGAAAAATGGTGTTTCGTAGTTGAGAATTTGCTCTATCAAATAGCATTACTGTGCCCTTTGTAGCTGTTGTCATTTCCATGGAAATAAATAGAAGGCACTACCTTCAGAGAGATACACGTATTATGAATTAAAGATCAGGTCCCACAGATCTGATCCAGCTTAATCTCAAGCCAAACTCTCACCATCAGAGTACATTCCACTGCGTGGTCTAGTCACAACAATCACAAACAAGTTCTTGATCCACAGATGCAGGATGTTTGTATTCTTACACATTCACCATCACCATGCAATGAGATTACAGCAGCAGTCCACATGTCGGTGTAATTTGCAGCCCCCTGGGGTAACTGCCTAACCTCCTCTGGTGCTGGCTGGGCAACACATGGAAAATCAGCAGCCTGCTGCAGCCTCTGCTGAAAAGTTCATCTTCCAGCTCATGAGTTATAAGATCTGCAACCCCACCCTGGCAGCTGGCAACACATCCTCAGCTGCATTACATAAGAATTGTAGAAATACATGGTATTGAAGCACCTAAAAATGTAACAGCATTTCCTCCAATTCAGGCACATGGCCCAATTCTGGAGAAATTTTCCCCGAAGGGTTTTTATCTACCGACATAGCCTAGGTCTGAGCTGGCTCCCTCTTCAACTTTCTATCTGTTGGCCCTGCTTGCTAGATAAATAGCTATGCTCATTCAGAGAAACCTGCACTAATAAAAACTTAGACAGCCAGAAATCTGCTGCCAACAAGCAAAATATCCTATATTTCACTGCTCTGTCATGGGAGAGTCATATCTCAGTGAACAAATATTCATTCCCAAACAATGTGCTATTGCATAAAATATCTCCAGTACATCCTGGAAAAATGACTGCAAAACAAGGCAATCTGAGCTTCAGATTCTTCTTGCTTTTTCTTCTCCTCCTTCCTCCTCAAACACTTGGGACTATTTGAAGAGGAGTTTAGCTTTTTTTTTTCCATGTGGTTATGTTCTTTAACTCTTTCCTCTCTCCAATTAAGTGGAACAGTGCTTCAGCCTGCACTTTTTGTTTTCACCGAGCTCAATCAGTAGAAAATGCATTGGCTTCTCTGGTGCCAGTCGTAATCATCTGATCAGGTCATAATCTTCTGCCTCAGACTGCTAGAGCCTTGAAGCAAGAAATCGCCTTTTGTTCTGCATTCCTACGTTGCCCAGCACAGCGATGCCTTCACAGGTAATGCGCCTCCCTGGCATTCTGGCAATACAAATAATAAACACTGGTAAGTGAGGCTCGCAGCACTGAAGGTGGTGGGGGCGTTTCCTGATGATGTTAGTGAAGTCAGAAAGAGGTTATTTGTCCAGCAGTCACACTCTGTGGGACTGAGTTCTGTACCTGCAAGGTCCTGATGCACAAGCAGGCCTCCCCCCAGATAAACCTTAGTAACACAGAAGGGATGGGCTGGAAGATCCCTTAAAGACCCCCTCAGTTCCAAGCCCCCTGCAGGGCTGCCCACCCAGCAGATCAGGCAGTGCAGGCTCTCATGCACCTCCCACAGCCTGAGCTCACCTCTCTCTGCGTAAGGAATTTCCCCCCAACATCCAACCTAAATCTCCCCTCCTTCACTTCAAAACCCCTTCCCCCTTGAAAAGGGAAACCCTTCCCATACCGGGAGTCGAACCCGGGCCGCCTGGGTGAAAACCAAGAATCCTAACCACTAGACCATATGGGAAGCACTACAAAGAGAAAATGAATACTGGAAAACAATTCAGCTTCTGGGTTGCTGAGTACCAAGACACCATTTCCATCAAACAAGTAAAGCAACGTCCTTATGGAATTTTTTATAGCTCAGGGCAAGCGAAGGTGTAAGATGCAGTGCAAACATGAAGACAGTCCTCCTAAAATTCCTTTTCTCATTTATACCAAATATAGAATTCTCTGCTCACTCACTAAAACCATCACGTATTCCTCATGCAAACTCTTAAGCAAATCCACCTTGTAGGTCAGCACGAGCTCTATTTCTTAAGGATAGCTTATCAGTATCTTCTGATACTGTTACAGTGCTTCTGTACAGTAACTTCTGACAGTTACACGACTGCATTTGTCCTCACAACTCTGCATGACTGCACGTATGCTCTGAGACCCTGCAGTACAACAAGTACTACTGTGGCACCAACTGATCATTGTTATCTCACGGATAACATTTCAAGAAGGTGGCTTCCTATTAAGGACGCAGCCCTATAGAAGGCTTCAGCACTTGGAGAGCTTGGCTCATCCTGCTGATCTCAAAGCAAACCAATTCCAGGTCAGTGAGTCCTTCTCACTCCAGATGGGCACACACCAGGTCTTGGGGCTTACAGAAGAATGAGGAAGCAAAGAAAGGAAGACAAATGTGTCTCGATAAAGCAGGTTTTACTATTCCGTCACTTTCAAAACTCATGTTTGTGAGAGCATGGAGCTATGGCATGTGTCACTGAAGTATTTCAAAAGAGAAAAAATCCACAATCATATGAATAGAGCCACTTGGTATACAAGAGAAGAGGAGGACTGTTCCATGGCTAGGATTAGGAAAGGACAGGCACTGCTTACATGTACCTGCCTCAGCCCCTTTCTGAGGCCCTGCAGAGCTCAAGAGTGCAGCAGAGACAAACAGCCAGGCTCCCTGGAGCTAACCCTCACCTCCCTCTTCTCCCAGCTTGCATATGCATTCAGCATATACATATATATATATATTGTGGGCAGCATTAGGAAGGTTGATTCTAGCTCCTGTAGTTATATGCATATTGCAAATACCAAGACAGGCACTGATCTTGGATACATTAGAATTAATATTCAAAACAGCATTACTGGACTTTCCATGATTTAGTTTTTCTAGTTGGAGTAAAGAATAAAAACATCAAATCTTCTTCCAGTTCCAAACACAACTCCACCAAGAAACATGTTTCCCATCAACAAATGCTAATAGAAAATGTTCCCCACTGCTCCCCTGAAACTGTTATGCAGATGAAACATGCTTCCTGCCAATAACGACAAGTTACCTGCAGTTAAAACAGCAGCTAATCAGCTTTACTCACCATTAATGTGAAATGAACACGATGCTAAGACTACAAACAACCATGATGGTTGTTGGCTGCACCAAGAGAGTGGTCCTTACCACGTTCTCCACGCACAGCAAAAGGACAAGCCTTTGAGGACTGCTTTGCTACAGGAAGGCGTTGCTGGTTTTAATTGATGGAAGATGCACAGTACCAGGCTGGAAAAGTTATCTGCAACCTCCATTTTCTCTCCAACTCAACACACACGTCCCCTTACTTCACCTTCAGTAACATCACCTACCCATGGGTTGGCCCTGCACAGAACAGGCAGTGACCAGCAGCCTCTCCCACTCAAGCCTCTGTGCTTATTGAAAATAAAGCGCTCCCCAAATACATACGAGCAAACTAACGTCCAGCCCAGTTCCCTCATTGGCATGTAAGTTACAAATATTGCATACATCAGGCAGCACTTTGTCAAGACAGACAACACTTACAGTCATACAGTAGGAATCCTCCATAAATCTACAGCTTTTCCTTAATTCCGACATCTCAAGTTCCCTGCTGCAGCAGTTCACGTCACAGATGCAATCAGTACCACTGGAACAATTCATGATCATGGCAGTTAGTGCCAGCATACTTGATGTCAAATTAAAAACATCAAAAGACGTGCCATCGCTGCTTCCACATCCACACACCACAACTCCCACCACATTCCCAAGATGCTATTCCCACTTGCTAACTCGCTCTCCAGCCAGCAGAAAGCTACACAAGCCTGCAGAGCACTCACAGATAGAGGCAACAGAACACACTGCTTGTACAAAGGTTTGGACATCTACTCAGCAAGGCTCTATGCGCATTATAGTACAACAGCATAAGAATTCTTCAGCTCTCACAGAAAGGAAGTATTAGACTCTTTTCTACCATGAAACTACATATGTAGCCAGACAGCCAGCACTCAATCAGCTGGTATAAAGCTGCATGGTTCCCTTTGAACTCAAAGAAATTACCTCATTTGTACAGCTCTCAAGGGCGAAGATCACTGTAAGTATCTGGAACACTGAATTTTCAGCTCTTTGTAGCCAAACCACCAAACACAGACAGTCAACCACAACACTCAGCTCAGGTTAGGTAGGACCTTATCCCACGTGCAAGGCTCTCCTTTGGCAATGCAGACACAGAACTCTGGTGCCAGCAGACTCAAATATCTTCTTAATTTTAAAGCTAGAGGAAATGTTTGAACTGTAGAGAATGCTGGGATTTTTGTTAGGAGCAGGATTTAAAGAGATATGGATACAGCAAAGGATATTTACTGAATTTTGCAAGAGAAAACACAGTTAGCACAGCTGGAATGGGGCTGTCTGGTCGCAACAAAAATAGAGGGTATAACAATGGCATGTTTGGGATTTGAGCTAAAATTAGGATCTGAAAAGCCATACTTATTACTGCCCTCTGCCAAACGTAAAGGAAAGCCAAGCTCTGATACCAAGAGATGAAAACATTAGATCCTGGGTAGCAAACCTAAAATTCAAAGTAGGGTAGGGTTGAGGACAGAGACTGGAACAGAGATTAGATATGCTAGGCATGAAAGCTGCTTGAAAAGTAATGCCTTCTATTTTGTTCTGCTGGCCCAGAACATCAAAGTCAGACGGTGGTTCTATGGCAGTAGAGATTGAACCCTCTCACCAATATTCCATTCTATTGGCATGTGACATAGGGGCAGTCTAACAAAATGGGTTCTGACACAGAAGTGAATATGAAGCAAAGATGTATCACTGAATTTCTCCATGCCGAAAAAAAAAATGGCATCCATTGACATCCATCAGTTCTTGCTGAACATTTACAGAGACCAAGCAGTGGATGTGAGCACAGGTAGATGGTGGATGCTGTTTCAGCAGTGCTGACAGCGGGTCACTCTCACTGGGGCAGATATTTACAAGGACAGCATGCAGGTCTTGTTCACCACTGGTGAAAATGCATTGCTAATAATGAATAATAATAATATTGATGATGATATAATAATGAATTATAATGATAATGAAATATGAATATGAAACATAAATATGAAATAATAATGAAAAATGTTATTTTGGAGCTCAGAATTTGCTCTATCAAATGGTGTTATTGTGCTCTTTGTATCTGTTGTAATTTCCATGGAAATAAATAGGAGGCACAGCATTCAGAGCAGCCCTGGTAATTGTGTAAATGAAGACTCACAAATCTGGATGAAAGTTGGTGTACTGCAGTCAAATATTTATTCCTAATTTTCCACTGGTGCCTGGGCAGAGGTCAAGGCAGGGTTAGTATGACAATTAGGCTCCAGCTTAGCATTCCAGAAATGAGGTTCCACTAAACAATTTTTGTTGCTTGTTTCTGCAACCTGCCCAGGGATAAGCAGACTAAAATGTACAATATTTAATTGTCAGACAGAATGGGGTTACTGAGCCATGATCAACGCTGGAGCTGGAACTGCATCATTACTTGAGGTAAGATAAGTGGTAAAATCAGTATCAGCATATTTAAACATCTTCTGATTAACTTCTGGACATAACTGAATTCCTAGGCCATCATCCGTGCCAGGAATAAAGTTAGGACTAGAACTAAGATTCAGCACGCAGTTTCGTGCACTCAAGTTTACTGGTAAATTGCATCCAGGCTGCAGCAGGATTGCAGCCTGCCCCAGGGGATTCGAGTTTTTCCTACCTAATGTTCAGAGATAACAGTTCCTTCAGCCATAAATGACACTGAGGAGCTCACACCTAGGGCAACAGTGTCCTACCACCACTGCTGAACTCTCACAGGCCCTCAGTGATAAGACAACAGACTGACAGTCAAACATTTGGTGTTTGATTTCTGGTCTGTACTACACCCCTGCGTTGCAGTGATCAGTAAGGCTGGTTATAGCTTGGCTTGGCATCAGGATGGGAGAGCTTTGTGCTTAGTTTTACCTGGTCCTTAAAGAAAAAACTAAGGCAGAAGGTTGGAATGCACAGTGCTCAGCTATAATGAAGCTAGGGCTACATGGGCTTTGAGCAATTCTGGGCTTAGAGATGGCACTAGGTTTTGGATCCTGGGTCGAACGTCACGCAAAGGCAGGCTTATTGCTACGTTATTCTAGATCTATGGATAGCTAAAGAGCTGGGATCGGTAAATTCACGCACCTTATCCTTAATTTCAGACACAACTAGATTCACACACTGCAACTGAAGCTAAACAAAGCCTGGTGTTAGGAGTGAGTTAGGAGAAAGAGGCTTAGCAGAGAATGCTGTCAACCCCATCAAGATAAAGCGAGAACCATCAACAGCAGATCCAAGTGTGCTCTACCGAATGGTCAGGCAGCTGCTGCTGTCCCTCTCTCAGGCACTGTTCATAGAATCACAGAATGGCTTGGGTTGGAAAAGACCTTGAAGATCATCTAGTTCCACCATCTAGCCCCTGTTGCCTGGGAAGGCTTCAGCATAGGGCTTCAGACATGAAGTGCACAAAACAAGCCTTGTGATAAGAGTCACAGTCACGTTCTGTGTCAGCACGCTCAGACTGAAGAAGCAAAAATGAGTGGCAACACCACCCGATTTGAATCTGTGCTTAACTTGAAGCTAAGCATGCCATGAACAGCACTACGATGGCGATCACAAGGATTACTGCTTGGGATAGGATGCCCCGTGGTGCACGGGGAATTGCTAAATTCTGCCTCATCTGCAGAGGTAATTTCACAGTCAAATGTGGAAATCTGCCTTCAAAGAAAAAAAAATTAAAATAGAACAATGGCCCTTTCCTGTCCCTAGTGTAAATATGGGGCTCTTGCCAATCATTCTCCATTTCCAGAATTTCTACCGTTTTCTTTGGAAATGCATTTGAGAATATTAATTTAATCTCTGCCTTGAGCAGAGCACTCTTCTAAGCACTCTCTCCTTCAGTGTACAGTTGTTGCCTTTCACAGTCGGTGAAGGTTTCACACATCTCACTGTGATGAGACGTTAGAAGACAGATCTATGCAGGAATCAATAGCAGTCTGGCTTACTGCTAGTTTACACCTTGTTTCCTCGTTGAGATATATCTCATTTTTACCTGGCATCCCAAGCTTTGTTAGGTTTGAAGGGAGGTGTTTCTTCCTCAGCAACTTACAAGTGAGGTAGCGCGTAATGCGCTTACGAGTTAGCGTAGAGTTTGAGTCTAAGCAGAGAGCAGGCAGGCAGGCAGGCATCCCTCCCTCCATCCCTCCCTCCCTCCGGCTGAGACACCCGCTCGGCGGTACCGTGAGGCACGGAGCCCGGCGCGCCCTCCCCCGGGGTCTCTCCCTCCCCTGGGGTCGCTCCCTTCCCCGGAGTCGCTCCCTCGGACCGGCTGCAGAGCTGCGGCCCGGCCCTGCGCTCCGCCAAAAGGCGGCCTGCGGCGCCCCCTGGCGGCCCTGTGCCCTGCGGAAAGCCCCCGGCCGAAGGGGACGCGGAGCTCCGCGCTGCTCGCGGCCCCCACCTCGTTCTCAGGGTGCTAAAAGAGCAGGTTTGCATGCAAAAACCCACCCGGCCCCATTTCAGCAGATGCACGTTCATTTCTATTCCTTTTCATTCTTCACAGAACATGTTATAATCTTTGATCATCATTTGTTTAAATTGTATAAGTAATCTGCCCGGTTTTAATAGGATTTTTCTATGAATCTGCAACAAACCATGAAATGTGATATTTTCACCATGACCGACCCAGGAAATTAGTCAACTTTGTCCTTGATTTACATGGGGCCTGGCCAACTCCTCCTGCAGCACAGAGGCAGGAGCTCACAGCCTGCTCCCTCCGCTTTTCTATTCTCTGTTTCCTTCCCCTCTCCAAGCAGTTGCGCATACAGCAGACGCCCAGCCTTACAAGCCATAAGCAGAGCCTGAATTCAGCAATGTCACAGTCCTTCCGACTTCTGCAGTAGCGCAAATTGACGTGTGAGGCCCCAGAACAGACGGGAGCAAAGCTCCAAATACACATCATGTTTAATAATAATAGTAAACATTTGGGAGATCGTATTTTCAGTTTCCTTCTGATCCTTTTGAAGGCAATGGAAAGATTTCTTGGAGTTCTACACAGCACACACGTGAACCCTTAAAATAAAACTAAGATTCCTATGCAACAATTCTTTCTATATTATAGGAAAAAAAGCCACTGTGATCAGAGTTGAAGACATTGAGCTATTTCTGGGGCTGAAACAAATCAGAGCCATTTGAGCCGGTTCTCCTATCCACCCTTTGTGCGAGCATTTTGCTTTGTTTTAAATAACATCTATTTTCTTTCCTCACCTTTACAGAAATCACTTCATAAGGATTTGAGTCTGTGGGCTTGATTTTTCACTTAGTTGTTGATGAGAGCATGTACATGCGAGCTTTGGACAGAAAGTGAAGCTGGAAGGCAGCAACTAGGCACTGGAACTGAGATACAAAAATGCCTGACACAGTCCTTTGTTGGATGATGTGTCCTTCAGCCCAGGCCCTGTGCTCAGTGCTTCCCATGGTGGTGGGCTCCCTGTCGT
Source organism: Lagopus leucura (assembly GCF_019238085.1). Lineage (NCBI taxonomy): Eukaryota > Metazoa > Chordata > Aves > Galliformes > Phasianidae > Lagopus > Lagopus leucura. Next base: position 16,414,716 of record NW_024962255.1, on the reverse strand, counting down.
GCCTTGCTGCTCTGCAGGAAGTCACGGCTACAAGGACTTCCATATGCCCAGATCTCATAAGACTCTACAAAACCATGCAGATGCTGCAACTTGGGCAAACACAGCAGCACGGCTGTGCTGCTCGCTGCTGGTTAAACAAGGAGAAAGGAAAGCGCCCATCTCCTGTCCTGAGCAGCCCCGGGACGGCACAGCCGTGGAGACACGTGGACACACTGCCACCTATGCACAGCAGCACTGTGCCTCTGTGATCCCGCCCAGCAGGCACCAGTGTGAGCGTGACACTACGCCCTGATACAAAACACGCAGATACCATAGCGTACAAAACATACTGCAATTGAATTCAAAGCTTTTTTCCCCTCATCCCACAAAAGCGTGGTCCCTGTGCACACGTAAATACTCAGCATTCGCTATGGGGTCCCCCAGTGCCATCAGGATGCTGCATTCCCACGAGAAGCTAGTAGCACTCAGGAAGCCATGGTTCCAAGCCATCATCATTGCTAAGCCACCTTCCGACCTTATCTGGCCATCTCCCCAGCTATTTCAAGTTAAAAACTCTTGCAGACAGAGGCTGCCCATCACTACACAAGCATTTGCTATGTGGCAGGGTAGGGACCTGACATCAGCTGGCTCCTGGCCTGTTCCTCTTCTCCCTGCAGCAACGCTGCATTTTGGCACACCCAGCAAAGCCATCGTATTTCCCATCATCGAACTGCTCAAGAAGAATTGGTACCCCTTCCTTCCCACACTCAGCCCCAGCATCTCTGGGCAGCCAGACTGTGTGCCCTGGAGGCATTTACACCCAACTTCCTAATCGAGGCTGCCCAGCCTCCCTTCCCCCACGTCCCCAGTAACCAACCCTCTCCCCAGCCTGCAAACAGCCCCTAAGGTTAGGTTTTATATTTCTTATCCACTGGCCCCTCCACTCCCACCAAGTCAAACTTCAACCAAACAAAAAAGAAAACAGAGAGAGAAAGAAAGAAAGAAAGGCCCCGAGAGGCTCCCGGTTGTTCCAATCAGGTCACTGTTTCCATACCAATTAGGACAGATGCAAAGCACATTATTAAAAATAGGTCTGCAGACCCATCTATGTTGATTATTGTCCTCTGTTTCCGTCCCCAGCCAACTCCGTTAATTAATAAAGAAACTGCCAGGGAAGGAGGGGGAGAAAGGGTGGCAGGGATTCCCCTGACTGGAGCCTCCTGTTCAGAGAGTTCAAGAGAGAAATTGGACACTTGAGCCCCTCTGCCATTTTCCATTGTGTGTGTTTTTCCTAATGAACGGTTTAGTGATGCAGGGCTGGAAGTCAGCTTTCCCCCACCCCCACTATCTACCATCCATCATTAAGTGACCCAGTAAGAGGCACTGAGCACTTAACCCTCTCTAGAAGAAGTCAGATTGTTGTGGGGCTGGCTTTTCCTCTCCAACCATCCCTTCACTCCCCGCCACTTTGCCTTTCTCTAAAGCCATCTCAGCATTTTCTGGAGGGGATTGCTCTTCCTTAGAGGAGCCCTAAGAAAAGGCAGCAGGAGTGACCCAGAGCCAGCCTTTGTACAGAAGAGGCAGCACTCATGGTGGAAAACCAGGGACGATGTCCTGGCTTTGTTGAGACCAGTGGAGGCAGGATTTTCCTCCCAACTGTCAAACTATCAGCCTCAGAGGGCAAAGAAGTCGATGGGGAGATGGCCCTATAGGCTGTGTGAGGGACTGTGCTGATCAATATACATGCTGGTAATTTGCAAGAGGAGAAAGAATACAGTCAGTAAAAGTCAAAGAGGGCTGAGAGAAGCACAAGTGATAGATAATACTTGCAACAGAGAGAACGCTTGTCTCCTTCTAATTCTGCTAGCCCTGCAGGACTCTTCTCCAGCCAAAACTAATTTATCTTCATAATCCTTCCTCAAAACGCAGGACGATGTTATTAGTCCCGTTTTGACAGTGGGGAAACTGAGTCAAGGACAAACCAGCCTGACCAAATTATTAAATGAGTCAGACAGAGCTAAAATTGGAACTACGCAGTCCAAGGTTTCTCAGCCGGTGCCTTTGCTTTAAAGCAGAAGTTAGGGGGAGGCAGAGAGGTTAAATGAACCATTATCATAATTAGACTTGATGAAAGCAAATCTGGGGTTGGGCCCAAGATGGCAGATCACGTTTACCTTGGATGAATGTGTGTCAGTGAGTCTCTAAAAGTTATCTAAGTATTAAAATACCCTCATGAGCTCTGAATCTGTGAGGTGTGAGTTCCAGATGTAATTCAGAGTGCAGGTTCCTGTAAGGTCTTGGTCCTGTCACTTAATCTCTAATGACCTCTAAAGACTTTCTCACTCTCTGAAGCAAGGGTTGTTGTGCCCGTGTGGGTTGTGAACTATTTTTGTAGGGACTGTTTTTTTACAAACACACACTTACAGTACTTACATAATATTGGGATCTGCTGATACTTTTGCAGCTGTTCTTATGCCCAATGGCAGCTACCTCTGCATCTGTGAGGTGGCAGACAGAACTCATTCACAAACATGAGCAGAAGAAGGAAAGCATAAGCAGAACACCCACCTGCAGACGCCAGCAAGGCTGTTCATCTGCAGACTGACTGCAGTCTCTAACTAAATACCAAGCTACCGTCACACAGACTGTTCTTTTGTTAGACCAAAGGGTTTTTTCCTATTCCTGAACCACTCCTTACCACCCCACGTTTTATTTTTCACAAGGGTTCCAACGCACCACATTACAAGCACTCCCTTCATCCGTTCAGAAAATCCACATCGGGCTTCAAAAACACACACACAAAAAGAAGTTTGGATTAAAAGGAGGGTGCTTTGGTTCTTCCCAGCCTCGTCGTTTTTAGGACATTTCTCACCTGGCAAATTGAGTTGCGGGAGACATCAGACAGCGGATTCAACACTATGGTGCAATAACATGCCTTCCTGTACAGAAGGACTGAGCTTCTGCTGTAGTATCAGCCTTACTGTCATGGATGAAGGACACCATGAACAGAGAATCTCTGAGCCTACTATCCTCCTTCCAGTAAGGATCACTAGATGTCGGATGCCAATAATCAACAGCCAGCATTGCTACATTTCAAATTCATCAAAACAGCCCTGATGATGAGAAATAAGGTACTTGGAAATTGAGAGCATCTGCACGATGCTATATTTGTGAGAAGAGATGGGAGAAAGCAAGTGTTGCAGTGAGACACGTGCTGGAAGTGAATTTCACTTGTGTATCAAGAGACTTCTCAGTATACAGATGATAAACTGCAGTCAACTACCCAGTCACAGAAACAAAAGCTGCAGGAGGTCTGTACATGCAAGCAGTCTTTTGATCCTACTGTACTAGGAACATTGTATTCTCAATCAATTTGGAGTACCAAATGCATGCAAGGCCAGGTACTACATCTTCACTAACTACACTGGACATGTGCCAGCTTGGCCAGCACACCTGTGACAGAACAAAGGATATCTAGAAATAGGACCTGTATTTTTCATGGGTCAAGTCCAGAGGAGAAAAAAGTCTGCAACACAGCCAGGGGCCACAGAAACACGGACTATTTTCTGTCCCACCTGAAACACATCCTAGGATTTGGCAAGTGCCTTTTACGTTTGGATCCGGCTCCAGGGAGTAAAGAATGTTTCTCATTCCCTCCCTGATGGCTCTGCTCCATCCACGGGTTGCTGGGTTTGCCACTGGGCCAAAGTTCCCAGAGCACCCTTTTCCTTTTCCTCCTTCCCACAAGTAAAGCCATTGCCCCCTGAGCCACCCAGTGAGTAATTTTCTTGTTAGCTCTCTGCAAGGAGCAGAACTATGGAAGAAACACTTCTTCACTGGGAAAACTTTGCACTTTGTGCCATTTTTTTTCTTGGAGCTGAGATCCAAAGCACCCAAAATCCCACCAGGAAGTAAGTCAACGGGAAACCCCACCATCTGCAAAAATGCCATCACCCTGCCTCACATTTATCTTGTGAAGCTGATTCCAGAGGCACTTCACTTCTGAAGCACTTTTAGGCCCCAGCACAATTTACGCAAGGCACGCTCTGCTCTACAGCTAAGCAAACATTGTTTTGTTTTCTTTAGCCTTTGAGAGCTCTTGCCTCCAGAATCCCCCAAGGGGAAAAGAGCAGAGCCTCTTGTGTCGGTTGAGTGCTCACATGAGAGCCTGGTAAAGCAAGTGGTCCCTCTTGGCTCATATACAGAGGAAACGCAACCCGTGATGCAGCACAAGATGCAGAGTTTATCCGGTATCTGAACCTGCTCACTGTCTGTTTGCTCCCCCCTCCTTCTTTGCCAGTATGCAAGCAAATCTCTGACCTGATTGGAACAAACCCTTCAGCAGATGTTCCCCTGGCTTCCACTGTGGGGCATGTTGGTGGCTCCTTGCTGGAGAGCCCTTAGATCAGGCTGAGAGCCTCCATGTGAGTCTAAAGCAGGCAGGAGGGCCCTTCACCTGCAGAGAGCCCAGCCATCCTCCAGCTGCTAAGCAAATATTAGCAGAGTGACAGAAAACCAGCCCTCCACAAACACATACTACTGTGAGATTGGTCAGCAAAACTCTATACTAGCAAAAGCACAGTAGTGCTGGGGGTTAAAGAGGCAATATTAATAAAGAAAGGGTAAGAGAACACAAGGAAAGAGCAATGGTACTACCAAGAGGCACGTCAGTGCTGAAGGGGAAAGAGTAGGCTTAAACAGAAACCCAGTAACTCTGAATGTGTCTCTTCTCTGCCAGCAACCTGCAGCCCAGCCACTAAAGAAATGTTAACTGTAGGAACAACTAGCAACAGAGAGCTAAAAATAAATCAATAAAGAAAGCCATAACAAGTAGAGACCATCCAGACTCCACCCAAGGTAAGGCCTGGCTAGTGCTGCATTCCTGAACTAGAACAAGAAAAGCCAGAGCAGAAGCAAACCCAATCCAAAGAACCCATTAGCATCAAACACAACAACAGAGTGTGTCAGCCAACTCTGTGCACCCGTGAGTGGCGTTCAATGAGACAGGCAGATGCGGACAGGCCATCGTTCCCAAGACTCTCCTCGCTCATGGAGCAAAATGATCGGCGTCCATCAGCTGCTGTACAGCACGTGAGTACCTGGCTGTGCCAAGTTTTCTCCTCTGAGTTTGCCTTCCCCTCAACCCGGTAACTTCTATAGCCTTTGGCCTACAACACAAGTGCAGAGCTTTCTTCTATGGAATATTTGATTATTCACTAAAAATACAGAAGATTTTCAACAGAAGTGACTTAGGAAGACTTAACCACCCAGCACGGTTTTGAGTCCTGTACTGATAACCGAGGGAAAGCAGACCTCAGCAGGAAGGCATCCACAGGTATGAACCATAGGAGGAGACAGGCATCTCTCTCCACGCACAGGGGAAGCACCCAGCTGCCAAACCACATCCCACCCCGCTCCTCAGCTCACACAGATCCCCACCCCATGTGCTGCTTCTTTGTATGTATCCGTATTTAATTCGGACGTCTGAAGTGCACTGCAAACATGTTGCCTGAAAACTAAGCAAGGTCTAAGCTCTTCTGTGTATTCTGATCCTAAACTTAGTTCCGTTTTCCCATTTCTGAAATGGGAATAGCAGCAAATAAAGATAATAAAGTGCTCAGGTACTGCTATAACACAACATAAATCAGTAACCAAACCACCAAGTTTGAGGAAAAGAAAATTAAAATCCCTATAAAAGCAGTCAGTGGAAAGATATTTCCTAATTCTTCAACCACACCACAACCCTGGCAGTTTATTGTCAAATATGTTACATCCTCCCCAGCACTGCCTCCACCATACGCAAAGAACCACAGTTTCCTACACTACTGTAACAAAATTTCAGTGATAGCACAAAATAGATGGGAAGCCAGAGGTTTTATTGAGCAAAGTATAATGGCATTGACTCATGACTCATTTTAGTACTCTATTCCAAACAAGCCTCTGAAGGCAGCTGCTTTCCTAAAATATATTATTTTGCCCCATGTTTGCATCTTTTCTCTGCTACTGCCAAAAACATCTGCACCACCCAAAGAGAATTAGCTCCAGTAAGCACCATCATCACTAACACTTACATTAAAGGAAATGTGCTTTTCCCTTCCTCCATACATCGTATCTTTTTCTTCAGAATTTTCCCTATGTTCCTGTTCTTCCACAAGCACCCACCGGTCCTGACACCATGCCAGAAGACACGAGGCTCAGCTATGTACTGCCTACACAGCAAAGCCCCAAAACTACTCTGAGGCTTCATCCTACTGCTCCCCACCATCATCTTCCCCTCCAACCCCAGCAAATCTGGTGACATAACAGCTGGAACACGCTCTAAATCTTCACTAATTATCCCCACAGACTTCAGCGTCCTCCAAAAGCATTTGGAGGATCTTCCTAATTACCAGCCAGACAATGGGGAGTGGAGCTGGGTCTCTGGGATCCTCCAGACTGCCAGTGCTGGCCATGCATGTGTCTGGCCTCTGGGGCCAACTGCTCCACATGGAAGACCTCCATTCCATCTCCACCTAGCTCCTTCCCTGCCCCCCCGCCATCACCACCCCCAGCATGTGGATTTTATGAATGAAACTTTCTGACAGTTATGAGGTTGGCAGAGGCCTATTCAGCAAGCCAGGGAATGTGTGAACATCAGGCTTCATTAGAGACTTCTCCCAGTCAGCTGATAGCTCATTAACTTAAAGTGGCCTCTTGTTTTAAAACCTCAGAGACCAGGAGGTGGGGTGTAGAGGGGGGGGGGATGGTCCGCATTGTTCTCCTTGCTTCTCTTCCCCCTTTGCCCCCTGTGAGATTAGGCGCCCTCGGAGGGGAAAGAGAGAGGCTAAAACAACTTTAATTAGTTATTTTCAAAGATTTTCTCCCCCTTTCTTCCTTTTTTTGTGTGTGTGTGGAGCAGGGGGGGTCTCTCAGCTGGGTTTTTCTGCATGGAGGAGCTCACGTCATTATGCTTAAATCCAGCTCCTCCATCCTTTGTCTCCAGGCCAACAATAGAAGAGGGCTTGTAAAAAGCCCCTTCCAAAACTCCTGGAGACTGACTGAAAAGGAAGACAGGGTGAGGACTCCTCTCTTTTCCCCCCTCAGACACAAAAGTGACAGTTTGGTGCCTATGCCAACAGCTTTCCTGTGTCAGAAGGTAGCACTGGCGTAAGTACGAGAGAGTGTTTATTCCTACACTGCTGCTCTGTCAGATGGAACACACAGTCCAGACTTGCACCACAAAGTGTCTGGCAAATGTTCTCCACGTGGTTTTAAGGTCAGATTGGAGTTCTGGATGCTGAAGTCATTTTTAGGCCTTTAACCCATGTCCTGCTCCTCCTCTGTCCTTTAAACTGACAGTGAAATAAAAGCAGAAGGACAATGTTTCCTTCATGGCCCTGCTTCAGAAGAACTTGAAACAGGGAACCACCATTTTGTCATCCTCAGCACACAAGCTGCATCTAGCAGATTTACTTCATAAAGGTAACTGACCTGCAAACCACAGCTCCTCGAGTTAGGTGGATTTGAGCAGAACAGAGAAGAAAGGTGCTATAAGATGCCCAGAACAGTCACCTAGAGCAGTTACTACAGTGTCAACTTCCAACTTCTCTTATTGCTTTTCTTTCAGTACTATAAGGAAATATTCCATGTCATGAATTATCATCAGGTCCATTCACAAAGCAGATGTGCCTCTGAACAGCTTATCAGTTGAAGTTTTAGAGAATGCATGAACTCAGGTTTGAGGCACTGGGGTGTAGAAAAGTCAGTCATGAACTGTGATATAACTCATTTACGCACTTCGTAAAACACATTTAGCAATACTTATTTGCCTGTTTTTTAATCAAGAATCCCCAAGCATTTAGAATAGCAAACTGATAGCTCTCCAACTTCAGCTCTGTATGTCTGTGCTGGAGTGCAAGAATGATGACGTGGGAATTACAGTTTCAGAGGATACCAAGGAGTGGACACAGATAGCTTCATCTATCAGTTTCAAAGTCTATAATTTGGTCTACATGATTTTCAAGGCAAAGATTTCTACTGCAGATTTCAGTATTTGGCCTCCAATCCAGTCAGCTTTCTTACAGGAAACTAAAATCTACTACAAGTTCCCAGAAACAAGGACCACTGCTCCCCTGGCGACCTCTGCAGAAACAGGGCAAAAACTCACTCCCTTTCAAGTTGGTGGCACCAGGCCATCACCTTTCTGGAGAAACAGAGGGTGCAGGATTTCAATCCTGCTGTTTAAGCACCTACAAGCCAAGCAGCATGGTTTGAAGCACTTTGTGTTGTGCTCCTGGCAGCTCTCGTAAGTAGGACTAGCGGGCTCACTGCTTTGCAGTCCTCCAAACAGAAGCCTTGTTGCATTCAGCAGAATCAGCAAAGCAGTGCTTGGTGCCAGAGCCCAGGTCAGCAGTGAACTGGTGTCCCTGACTGGAAGCAGCAGGCACCATTCGGCAGGACTGTAAAACAGAGGTTCTCGCAACATCTTTGGCAAGGGTTGTAAGAATGATTACTCGTTTCCTGTGCTGTATCCCTTCTGTCCTCTTTTCCCTGCCCTAATTTTCCTCCCTTCCCCTTCCCCCCAGTCTGTGGGGGACTTTCAAAGTCAAAAACCTTCAGCGGCTCATCCTAGAAGCATCTGCATTTCATAAGTAGTAAACATGATTCTTACTAATCAGAGTGGAATAACGTTCTTTATGTCATCAGTTGTCTAATGAGTCTGGAATCCTTGAATTAAATAAACTCTGCTAGTATTACTTTTTATTGTGCTTTCATTAAAGCAAAGAAGTTTCTTCCCTTGCTGACTGCAAGGGTTTTTAAACAGATTCACTTATGTTTGTGGGAATTGTTAATTCTCTGCCTTCTGTATTAAAAACAGAACTGTATTTTGAGAAAAGTCTTGTCAATTCTGTCTTGCCACGAATTGTTCTGCACAAATGTTTCTAGGCAAGGCCAGTCTGCGGAATTTATTCCATAATTATTGACTTTAGAGCAACAAAGCCTTCATACCTTTGCAGCAGTTACCATCAGGAACAGCTGTACACACCAAAATACTGTATTTTTCCATCTTCTGGAAATCTTAAGGATGACTCACAGGACACTGACCAGCAGAACAAAACCAATTCTACAATGAGAGAATAGCAAAGATAATAGTATCATAAAGGTAGGCGGAAAAGAGAGTGCGTGGCTATGCTATGGTTTGGGGGTTTTTCTCCCTCAGTAATATAGAAGCACACGAACATCAGAATGCACCAAGATCTGCACCATCACAGTTAAAAGATAAAGAGGTGTTTGGATAAGGCTGAGTTTCCAGTCCTTGGATCTAAATCCATGCAGCTTGCACAAAATGGGGGGGAAACAGGACAAAATTAACCACGATGGGAAGAGCTCAGCAACCCAGGCTGCAGCTCACAGACTAGAAATGGACACTGCAGTGGGTAACCTTGAGTCACACAGGACAGGACAAAGAGCTTGAAAGAGACAATTGTTACCTTCCTCACTTCAACTTAAGATAAGGCAAAGACAGTGCCTTCTCACAATCAAAATGAGCATTTGTGATAGGACCAGCAACAAGAGTTATATCTCCTGACCACCACTCCATGGATTTCATTTTAAAACACTTGTTTTTTTTTTAAAACTTATGAGAAAAAACAACAACAACAACAACAAAAAAAAAACCACAAGACAAGGTAGGGGAAAAAAGCGTTTTAAACCAGTGGGTATATTGACTTTATTTCAACCTATAAACCTTAGCTACTCTATGTCTTCAGAGCACCACGACCACAACCAAACAGTGTTTCACTGAGAAACTGCCTTCACTGTCATTTGGAACATCAGCAAAACTGAAGCAGAAAAGAACTTGCAAAGCAGTGTGACAGCTTTTATCAGGTTAGTAGTTAGAAAAGAACGAGCAGAAGATGGTTAGAGCAAACCGAGACCAGTGGGCAGCAGAAGTTCTGTGCATACAGCGGCATTCAAATAGGAATGGTCAGAAGATGCACAGCAGGGACATTTAAGCCTCTTTCCCAGCATGAAGGCTGCATCAGGACACGATCCAAATTTAGCCTCGATAGGCTCTATGCTGCCGCAGTTGGGATGCTCCCTGTACCCAAGGCAGCTAATGCAGGCTTTGCTGAATTTATTTATTTCTTGGCACCAAACAGAAGTCCAAGGGACCTTTCACTTCTCAGTCTAATGCACAGTTCCTGTCATATGGAAGCAGAAGTTGTTGTACTACTGCAGTACCAAGGAACTAGTCAAGACGAGGACCATCCCCCTTACTGACACACACGTAGGAAGAAACGCTTTCTTATTTGGAAGTTTGTAACATGTGGAGTGAACTGGAAAAGTTCAAACAGATGAACTGGCTTGCCAAAAATCACCAGGCAGGACATCGATATACCTAGGCTAGGGCTTATTTGTCTGGTGCTTCTGCATTAAGATGCTTCCTGGAACTCAGCAGCCTGGTGCACACAAAATATCTGCTTCCTTGCAGATTTTTGCCCTAGAATGGATCTATTACAGGACAGTGTGTCACAGTCATTCCTTTCATGCTTGTGGCACAGACTGCAGAGCACAACAACCCCTGCAGCATCACAGGTCTGCTATTAGAATCATAGAATCACCAAGGCTGGAAAAGACCTCCAAGATCATCTAGTCCTGCCATCACTGCTCTGCACCAGACATTCTCTTAGGTACTCCTACCTTTCCTTAAGGCGTGCTTAGGAAAAAAATTCCACAAGCATCTCCTGGGGCACTGGACTTCTCTTCACTATGAGCACTTCAGTTTTTCCCCAAGCATTTTTTTTCATTTCAAGTCTTTAGTCACAGGATATGAAGAAAGGAAAGTTAACTTACCAGCTAAGTCAAAATTTGTGTTTTTGCATGCACTTTTAACTGCTCTGACACTGCTAAGTCTATGACAACTAGTTGATTTCAGTTCTCTTTCACTGGAGCTCTGGAAGTGTTGCAGTAGGTACCGGTTTGCGGCTTACAGATACTCTCCAACTCATCTAACCAGAGATGTGAGGGCACTGAGTGTCCCAGCTGCATTTATGTTTCTTTTACATTAAAAGGTAACACACTCTCTTCCTTTTTTCCTCGCCTCTCACTCCGGAATGCTCAAAAAGCATGGCCCAATCAGCACGGATCTTTGTATATTCAGTTGATACAAGGCATTCTTCTTCCCTGAAGATGAGAAAGCACACCTCAGCCCAAACCTGGCTGAAGTAGGAAGATGATCTGTGCAGTGGAGCATCTCCTGCCTGGTGGGAAGGGACAGACATTCTCTGTACTCAAAACATCCTCATACACAAGGATGAACTTTTGACTTCAACTGCTGCTAGGGCTGAAGAACTTGATGATGCTTTGTCCTGATCTATGTAAAACAATCCCCTTATACTGTTATGCCCATGTGAAGGTAGCAACTAAGGCTCGGTCTCCTGTCACACTCCGTATCATTCCAGATTTAGCCTGACATCATCAAAGCTCACTCTGAACTGCCAACTTCTCTCCTCGTTTTCATCAATTTTATGCTATTTTTTTCAAATACATCCCTGTGTCGCAACTCAGATGGCATGCCTTTCCCTAGCTGTCTTTTCCTCCTCCATTGTCACTATTTCATTTATGTACACAAAGATTCCTAGATCAAATACAGATCACTCAACATCCTGACATTCTCAAGAGCTGACTACAAACTCTGATTATCACAGAAGATTTCTCCTAAAACAATATCAGACAAACAGAGCCTATTTTCTCTTCTGAGTGAGTCATCAGCCAGTATAATCCTGACACGTGGAACTTCCACATGTTCAGCCACTGAATTACGCTGCGGCAGAAGGTGGCAGTGAGTCACTGCTCTGAGCTGGAAGTTGCTGCAGGTGCAGCTGCTGCACTGGCAGGGAAGGCTGAAGAATATCTAGAAGAATGGTACACAACTGAAAATTATGCTTAGCTGTGATAGAAAGTAATGGTCAAGCATTACAAAATACAGCACGCTAGTAAAATGCAGAGCGGTGATGTGCTCACTCCCCAGCAACGTTTTTGGGGAGTTCAAAATGTTTCGGAGGGCAAGGCATCCCAATAGCATAGCTCTAGAAATACAGAACTGGTGAAAGCTGTTCTAGCAATGAGCAATAGAGGTTGGAGAGTGAAACAGGTTCTCGTATCCCGTCAGCTAACGTTAAAGTAGAGTACAATTCAAGTAGGCTCTCACAACATCTGGTTAGTTACAAAATTCTATTAAGCAAAAGGAAAATATAGCAATAACAAGTCTCCCCAAGGCAGCGTGAGGCAAAAAGAACGCTACAATGAAAGGGCACTGAAAGAAGACACAGGCACGGTAGCTTGGGAAAGGGTAGGAAGAGAACTCTTGAAAACATTTCCCTGATGAAGGATCAAGAAGAAAAGGCCATCTACTTGTGCCTGTTCTGAAGAATGTTATGTTGCCCAGGAAAGAAAGCGGAGAAGAGGGAAAAGAAAAAAAAAAACAACGAAGAAATAAATCAATATGAAGTTCTTTCAGGAATGCAATGAACACAGGGGGTGCCTCTGTTTGGCAGCCCCAGGACACTTGCAGCCCTGGCTCAGATTGTGTGGATATGTTTTTGACTTGTCCCGGTCAGCAGATTAATGGCATTAACGAAGTTTCCATTAGCATCGGAGATTGGGGAGGAGGGTGAAGAGACAGAGGCGTCCAAGCGGAAAGCCACATGACTGCAGAATTGATAAGGCTAAAGATGAAACGGAGCTTCATTGGCAGAAGAGAGGCCAGGAAATGCCACTACAAATTAGCCCCAGGCCTCATTTCTTTTCCCTTCATTATCCAAACCCCTTCAGGAGAAGAATGGAGGAGGTTATGACCCTCTCCCAACACACACACACGGATATTGAGTGAGTCTCTCTCAATGAACATAGACGTGGGTAGATCTGCGTGTGTCTAAGGGTCCGTGTGTGTGGCATATTTGTGTCTAAGCACATTTGTAGTCATATATTACATAAAAAACAGCAACTGTATTTCTATCAGGAGACATCTACAACTTTGAAAGGGCACGTGTTCTCAAAGCTATGATTTCTGCAGCTAATCTGTGTAATTTCTTACACTATTAGTGAGCTTCTTCTTAAAATAAATGCCACTGAAAGCAAAGGTGCTGCAATATTCAGTAGAATTTCCAGCATCTGAACATGCTGTGTGTGCCCACAGTACCTTATAGATGACACAGCTACTAGGAATACACAGTTTTATCTTCACTGGGTTGTGCATGAGCATTAGTCTGCAACCATGCATACGGATGTCCAGATTCCACGCATACACACCAGTGTGTGACTGCACATACACACCCTAAAGTTCTGATCTTTGAAAAGAAGCATGCTAGCACAAGTGTACACTTGCATATTTCCACACGTATGTTTTCCAGTGGATTTATCTTTGTATCTGCTTCTGAAGCTCTGTACACAGGCATCCTCCAGATGTACCTACACTCTTCCCCCCCCCCCCCCCCCCCCTTCTGTGTGCACATCTTGTGTAATTCTGCGTTCACCGACTACTTGTTTGTTGTCTCTGTGTCCTGGCTACTCTTCATCTGAGCACGATAGTCTCTTTCAATAGTCTGTACACTCCAAATAAATCCCGGTCTACCTACACCTATCTTTGTGTGTGTGCATCTTCAGATACATCTGAACACTTATGGCTGTAGCGGTAAAGATTTTCCTGTAAGTTGCATATAAAACTATTCTATGTAAAATTACGATTTGCTGCCTGACTCAATGCAATTCTTTTTCTTTTTAATATACATTCATTCATTCTTGAGTGTATCAAAGCAAATGTGTTGCTGTTGACTAGTTACTGCACCTGAAAGTTAATGAATACAGGTAGATACAATAGCAAAGGCTGAGAAGTATTTGTCTTAGAAAACACACAAATCCCAGTTCAGAGCCCTGAGAAGCAGCTAAAGAGAACAGAGGTTAAGATCTCTTTTAACTAGCCATTCATAACACAATTTTAAAGACAGGAAGATGATTTTCCACACGGATTAAAGAATAACATTTCTCCAAGCCTAATGACATCTATGTGTTGTTAGTAGGAAAGGTAGGTTCTCTTCAAAGAGACTGTTAGCCATAGGATACTAGCAAGAGAGACAACCTCGCCTAGGGGTAAACAAGAAAACAACCTCCTTCTGCTTTTGGAAAACAAAAAGAGAGGAAAAAGCCACGGAGAGATGTGTAAATGGAGCTTTGTGCAATGGTGCTCTGTTATGTGAGCTCTATGCGACAATAGCCCTGAAACCCTATGCAAGCAAACTCATAAAAGAGGTCACTGTCTCTTTAATTAAAGCTCCCTGGTTTGAGGTTAAAAACAAACCCAGTGTTTTATGACCAGGTGTGCGTGTGAAAGAGATGGGAACCCGATCCCCAGCCCAGTGACACAGCAGCAGAGAGGAGATAAGAGAGGAAAGCTTTTTATTAAGGTGTCGCTTGACTGCTGCACTGGGGCAGCACTAGGCAAGGCAAGTGCTGGCCAGGCGGGATGCACGAGCCCCAGGGGACGCAGCCTTCCGCCGCCAGGAAAGGTGGGATCTTGTACCAGGAAGCTACAAGAAGGCAGCACCTTCTACCAACATCCAAGACACAGAGGCAAGCACAACTGCTATGGGGACAAGCACGCTGATGGCATCCTGCTTGAGATCAAGAGAGGCCAGCCTACAGCAAGGTCTGCACCTCCAGGTGTGCAGAGGTGTGCAGGCAACGTTCGCACGGCTCGTGAGAACAGCAGGGAATGAACTGATCCTGGCAGCCAATAAAATGCCAAGCCAAGAGAACAGCAGAGAGGTTGCACTCCCTTCCTGAACCTTTCAGACATTACTTAGGACATCCGTGCCCACAACGCTGCTACTGATAGTAACAGCACTTGGAAGCTGGGGCCTCCATTGCTGTAGAATGGACTCTTTCCATCTCACTTCTATGGTACATATGACTATAACATTGAACTCTAACAAAGAGCCTATAACCCCTGGGCCCATTTGTACAACAGCCCCTGCTTCACAGAACCTCCAGCTGTTGGTCCCTGTCCCTAAAACTTATCAGCAAAGACACCTTCAGTTATTTCTCTTGTACCAGCAGCGAGAGCAACAAAGCCTGGCTTGGAACAGGCGGCATCACAGAACCAGGTCCCAGACTACAGGCCACGTTTTCTTCTAGGTAAAAAACTCCACACAAGTCCAATACACCACTGTATATTGGCACTGGAAACAATGTGTTTTGAGACAAAATCTGCATTGGCACCAGTATCCCTGAAGCCAAGGCAGCACAGCTGAGATCCTCAGCAGACAGATTTGCTACAGTAATTACCAAAAGAAAGCTGAAAGGTAAAATGGAAGAGAAAACCTTCCCATCCTTCTGTCTCATTACAGTTACACAAATAACACCAACAAAACACACTCCTGAAGTACTAAATAACAGATGAGTCAAACAGCAAGCTTGGCATTTTTTCTTCAGAAATGCATGCAATTTTATCTAAAATTGTTCTAATTTTTATCTTTCTGTAAGAAAAACACAAGGCGTTTAGAAGATACAACTGGAAGATGGTAGATCAGTGCATCATTTATCGCATTCAGCCAAAAACATCAGAGACATGGATTGGAAAGGTGAGATTGGAAACAGAAGACCAAAAAAGGGTAAGAGAGCTCCAACTGCACAGTGACATGGTACTCACATTCATCTGCTGTGGATTTTAAGCATCTTTCCAGATGAGATTAAATACCCTGTATCTTCACACTATAGGCAGGGAAGTCGGGCACTAAGAAGTCTGACTGCCACAATCAGTGGCACAATTAGGGACAGCACCAAAGTCTCGTCCTTGTTCAACACAAAGCCCAGCTGACCACTGGAGCAAACTTCCAGTTTTCTCCATTTCCCAGAAGTTTTCAGGCTAGAAAAAAATGCCTTTTTTCAGAACGCACGTTACTAGGCTTGACTTAAACAACTGGTAGAAATTCTATGCCTGTGCTATGCAATAGACCGCAATAAACAAGCCAGTAGTCCTTCTGAGTTTAAAAACCATGGAAACTGCAGAATAATTTATTCCTGGTGTATATCCACTGGAACCAAACTCCACCAGCAATGGGTTTAACCCAGTTGCAATAACCTGTTTGCCAACAGAAGACTGAGAAATCCCTGAACAACAATTCAGTGAGTGTCCCTGGAGCACAAACAGCTCTCCCAGTGCAACATCCCCACAGCCCCGCTGCGCACCCCCTCATAAACCTGCTATTAAGTCTGACTTCTGATTTGAATCTTGAATAATTAATTTTCTGGAAGCCTAAATGATTCAATCTGATGTTCTGAACATCAAATGTATGCCCCTTTAAACTCAAAGCTGTATTGCTTCCGTAGAAACGTCATTAAATTCTACCTTCCCTCCCCCCCAACTCTACCCCCCCCTCCAAGCAAGCATTTCAAGACAAAGAAGACAAAACATGTTTTCAAACTACTAAAAGAATTTTCCCCTGACTTATAACACAGTTTCCTGTGTCTTTCTTGTTTTAGGAAAAAAAAAAAATGCAGCTTCGCGGCACAGTTGTGAGCAAATTGTCACACAGACCTCACAGACATCAGTGCAGCTATGCCGATTCCCCCCCGAGGATTATCAAACTCTTTGAAAAGCTTGGTACAAGTCTTAAGGCTTCCCCTGTATTACTAAATACTAATACTGGCTGCAACACAGAATAATAATACAGGCTGCAAAGGGCCCAGTGGCACAGGATGCAGCTTACCCACATCTGCTGTTAGGGACCTCAGCTACTTGGATTTTTTTAAAACGTTTTTTAGACTGAAAAAGTAGACACAGAACAACAAAATATTTCTTTCCAGAGCAATTGCTTTCCACAAACAACTCCAATTTTTAAAAGATGAAGCATATTTAAGTTTGTGTAAAAGATTGCAGCTTCCATATTCAAAATGATTCCTGAGCTTACCAAAAAAAAACCCACTCCATTTCCATTTGACAGTTGAAATTCACCAGTAGTTGTGCTTTGTGCCTCAGTTCCTCACTGGCAGAACTGGAATATTAGCACTACCACAGCCTTAAAACCAGGGAGAGGCAGTTATCTATACTAGGCATGGAGGCATATAGCTACTACAAAGTTGCCAAAAGTTACAGCCACTACTACAAAGTTACAGCTATCCAATTTTTAGAATTTAAGGATTAAAAACAAAAGTACAAATGTGTTCCTTAAATCACGGTGACCAAATACAATAACAAACAAACAAACTGGATCTCAAAGACTAACAATTTGAAAACATGTTGTTTAACAGCCACACAGCCTTAACTTCAGTGCTGTTGTTCACTCTAGCACTGGCTTGAAATGGAGAGGACTTCCTTAGGTGTTCTTCACTTCAGGAGCCAAAAAGGGAAGAACACCATTGGGATTAAATATGTCCATATGAGACTGTGCAATCTAAATTCAGTTCCAAATTCAGCAACAGCTCTCTGGCAGTAAGCAAGCCATTTGCTTTGCTCCCTTATTTCCTTCCCTTATCTCAGTTTTCCCACCTGCCCTATCCAGTGATTTTTGAGCTTTAAGAGATCTTAAGTGCTTCTCAAATCCAATGCTGTTTGCATGGGTCATTCTAGATGCTCCCATAGAGTAATAAATAATTGAGAAAGATATACATGTAGAATGTACCCAGAAAGTTATAAACTTGTGTAGTCCAGGGGAGATTCAGCAGAAGAGTCAAGAACTCCAAGTACTTTTTGGAGAGAAGAGCTAGAAAGCAAGACCCGCTACAGTTTAGTGTGAGCCACAGGTATTTGCTGCAGAGCACAGGGAGCAAGCTGGTGTGTGCCACAGCTCCCACCCTGCTGGTGTGAACAACCAACCCTGCAGGAAACAGAATGCCAGGCAGCTGGTGTGTGCTTGGGCCTCAGCCTCTCACTCCCACACGGGGCAGACATAAGCAGGGTGTGCTTGGACTTGGATTAACTGTGGGTAAGCAGCATGCACACAGCCATAGCAACCAACACTAAGATGCAAGAGCGACTCAGAGCCAGCTGTGGGAGAAACTATGAAAAAGACCAAAGTATCTTGGGGAAAAACAAAAACAAACAAACAAAACCAACCTAGTTCCCCTCTTCACCATTTTTCCTTACAAAATTAACATAATGATCCACTTCAAGCTCTTCTGAAAGTCTGACACCCTATCTCTTTCCTCCATCAACCACTCACCCTCAAAATGGAATTACAAACATTACTCCGTACACTTTTTCCAAGGAAGTGAAACAGGGTTACAGTAAAAGCAGGTGCCACACTATGAAGTCATAGACATTCACACAGCCTGTGTTACAGCCAGAGCACAACACAGACATACTGAAATTCTCCAGAGATAAAGGCTTAGAGAAGCCACCACAGAGCTGATCCTCTACTGCCTCCCCACAGGGGAAAAACAGACTGATCTTTCTACACCTCCAATTTCCTCTTCCACTGTTCTTTCCATGTATTTAATTTCACATACTGTTTGAAACAAAGTGATGCGCCCACAAAGTTAAGGGAATTGTTGTCTGAGAACTCAAGGTTTTTGCACCAGTGTGTACCACTGGCTTCTGGACAGCACAGAAGAGTAGAGTTATTAACCACAGTGCTACAACCCCTAACTAGCCAGTTCTCTCCATAATCCTGACTCTGCTTTTCTTCCTCCCCCATTCCTGCCTCGTTCTTCATCTGCTGCTTTTCACCCCTCCACGTTTGCTCACGTTTGCTCATTCCTCCCCATCTCTTTTCCCTACTTGTTTCCTCCCTCTCCCATTTCCATCCCAAAAGTTCCCAGTTAAAAGCATTGCCTGAAGCAAGATCACATCTCCAATGAGAGGCAACTTCATTACAGTTTAACATAAAAAGATCAGCTGATATTGATCCATAATTTGGACAAGTGCCACGTTATTGACAGGAAGACAAAATAAGTTAGAATGGCCATGTTTCAAAAATTCTGTACGTACACTCAATCACTGGAACAGAAATTGCAACTGGGTATATAATAACACAACCGTGTTCTTTATTTCCCCTGTAGATCAATGCTAATATGAGGAGGGCCACAGAAGATGGATGTTGCCGACAGAAAACCTTGAAATTCCAGGTTAGAACTTGGGTGGCTTCACGGATAAAAGATCGGTGTGCAATGGTAGTGTAATTTGCATACGAAAGACCAAGCTCCTTCCTTAATACCCAAGGATGCTCTACTTCAAAGCAGCCACTTCTGCATTTAAATTCAGGTTAGGGAAAACAGAAAGCGAGCCAATATCCTGTGTTAGATAACTACACAGAGGCTTTAGTTCACCAATCTAGGGGACTCCCGATGGGTTGTCCCACAGGACGAGATATATTCATGCACAGATACAGAGAAAACCAGCTCTCTATACATTACTGCATAATTCTCTGCTAGAATGTAGCTTTTCCTGAAGCAAGGTGCTGACAGAAGAGGCCAAAATTCCTTTCTGTTATCTTTTACTAGAAACAATTTTGCCAGGCCTCTGAAGCACAGCAGAACTTCCAGCGCTGGCCACCCATTTCCCTAGAGAGGTTCATGATGCCCGTGTAGCAGATGCTCGAGCTGGTCAGCAGGGAGCACACAGGAACCTGGGCACCAAGAAGAATCCTCCACCATTTGAGCAACAACAACAAAAAAGTCATTCTGTAAATAACTGTAATATATATTTATTCTTTGTAAGACCAATTGGTACGGAGAACAAAACAGCCAGACAAGGCACTGTATTTGCACTTTGCTGAGAGCATTTCTGAGTACTTACTTCTGTTAAAGCCAAATTCCTTACTCAGACCTCTAATGTAAAAAGGCTGGGTTCAGTCATAGCTCATACAGGAGGACTGCATAGTGTTACCGACCACCAAAGCAATGCTGGTGTCTCCTAGGAGTCAGTGCCCCAAAAAGCTCAGCTTTATGATATGTGCCTTTGCCCTTCCTGCTTAAAAAGCTCCTCTAGCTAGTAACACTCTTATTTTCTCTGTAAGCCAGCTACTTGAGACCAGCATAACTCACTTAGCAATGCATTGCACACTTTTCCTGATGTAGGAATACCAAGTAATTGAAAGAGAAATAATACGCATCAACGACTGGGATTTTTACTGAGATTTATCCCTTCCTGTTTCCTTCTGACCAGCACAGATTTATCTTTGAAGCTGAGGACTACAAGCTACATTAGCTCCAAATACCGACGCTGCGCTGGTAGGCCTGTCTAGACGAAAAGGCGGTCTGTGTACACACACACCTCAGTGAGGCAGGAACACCACAACACCAAGGCGAAAGGCCTCCTTCGACTCCCATTCAATGACAAGGATCTTTCTCTCTCTTTTCACTATCCCTAATTCATGAAGCTTCTTCAGTACTTCAAAGTGACATGCTCACATAATTAACATCACATTGTGTAAATTTCCAAAAAGTTATATGGTATGTGATGTGCACAGGAAATATTCACTCTTAACCTGTTCATTAAAGCAGACTGAATTCCCAGAAAAAATGTCCCATCAACACTTCAGTTCACACATGGGTCTCGATCTGAATCCAAACTCTCTAACTAGCCTTTACCTTGAGAACAGGCCAAACCTTTATTCAGGTATTTCCACATTTTCTGAGCAGCACAAATCCCACACTGAGGCGTGTGACTCTCGCAATATAACGCTCACAGTACAGTGCTGCAATGTTGAAGACGTGTACAAGAACAGTGAAGGAGGGGGGTTATTACTGCACTTCTACTGATCAGACTTGCACAGACCTACCTGCAGAGGGACCGCACCAGCAGAAACACCGTATGAGACACAGGCTTCAAAGCATCCTTAAGCTCTAACAAAATTTCATCCAGGGAGCTATAAACACCCTTTCCCTTTTCTCTTCCTCCTCCTTTTTGAGCCCATCTGGCTAATAGGTCAGAAGTGAGGACACCTGTGCATGATGCATTGAAACTGGGAGATTATTTGCTAACTGTGGAGGTTTAGTTCCCATATGAAGCACCTGCTGCTGGCCCTGGTTCACGTGGGAGCTGAACCTACTGCCGGTGGCCCCCGATTCACCTTCTCATTATTTGTTTTATTAGCTTCACTAGAGGGGTATGCAAGGAGCACGGCCTGTCTGCCTCCCACACCGGGCTTTTTGGGAGCTAGCGCTCCTCTCCTCCTCCAGGATGGCTCTTGCTGCAGGCTTGCTAAGCTCCTACTGCGGCCTCAGAGTGGCACCTAGTGCTCAGCTGCTGCACTGCTCTTCAGCAACACCCCTCAGCTCTCACACAAATTGTCCACCTGCTGCCCAAAAGCCAGGGTCAAGGACTGTTCTGTACAACAAGCAGAAGAACTGGGCTATCTCAGGGAAATTAGTGTACCGTTCTCATCAACTGCGGGATAAACTGATTCCACGGGGAGCAATTAGGAGTACGGTAAATTTTGAAGTGGATAAGTTTATCTTTCCAGTTCACCAAACAGTGATATTTAAAGAGGGTAATTCCTATACAGCCCAAACTAGAAAATGGCAGCTTCTACTTAACAACATTCATCCTCCGCCACTGTAGAGTTTTACCAATATATACCTATGGAAACTGTCATGAAATTACAGAGCATTTCTTTGAGAGCTGTGCCTGTTCTCAGATGCTGCAACTTCTTCCATTGCTGCTTACAACTCTGTCTCCTAAAACTAATTTTTTTTAACTCATTTTCCTCTTCTGATCAGACATTTATTATGCAAATTCAACTAGTTAAGTATTCACATTTTGCAGTTCTTAAAATTACTCTGGGGTAAGGAAACCCTTCACACTTGGATTCTGGCTGAACAAGCTGCTACAAAATATAGAACACAAAAATGACTTCCACATATGAATGCAACAGAAGAACAACTCTTGTCAGTATTTTATCTATAATACATGTGGCAAACGAGTAAGCTTTCAATAAATGACATGTAAACCCATTTAGTCTGGCCTGGCAAAGTGTCCAGTATCCACTCTGTCATAGGACTGAGAAGCATTCTAGAGACAGAAGGTCCATTGTGGCAGGAGGGCCTGCATTCACAGATAAAAGGCAAGGAGTCACAACAGACTTGATGCTGCAAAGGTCAGTTGCTTCAGAACAATGTAACATCCATTGTTAACAGACCGTTGTTCGTGATAACAACACTACTAAGAAAGCCCTGCATTACACTTGCAAATAACAAAACAAAACAAAACAAAAAAAAGCATCCAACTGTTCTGTGAAGTCATACGCAGTGACTAAGAATCCGTCACTGAGCTCTGACTCGCTACACCTACAAGAAGCTCAGAAAAGCTGCCTTAGAACACCAGGTCACTGTGCCCAAATATTCAGCAGTCTAAAGGCTCCTCCAAGCTGTGACATCATTTGACATTTTTACTTGGGCAGTTCTTGTTTGACTTTTTGCTGTAACCAACCAACAATTTCAGAATTACTTTTTTTCACTGGCTTAAGTACATCACCATCCAGTATTACAGCACCGAGGGCCTTTTGAAGAACAAAAGCCTCCATCTCTTTTTAGGGCTTTTTAGTTTCATCTTTTTAACAGTCCTTTAAAACTGGTCAGATTAATGGAGCAGCTCCAGAAACACATCCTCATCCCTTTACAGACCTAAGTGTGTTATAACCAAACATTAAAAAAAGACTTTGTTTTTTCACATCCTCAAAATGCTCCAAAGTAGCACACTTGTTGGTGCAGGATGAGTCAGGGAACCTAAATTCTTGTCTCCTCTTTGCAGCTCTGTTGCAGACACATACTGAGATTTTTGGAAATAAATGTCATCTTTCTGTGCTCCAGCCTACTGTATGTAAAATATGTGAAGCACAAATGAGCTCTCTGACAGAAAGATGACAGACAAATTATTCATTTACTTATTATTCACTTACTGCGCTCTTTATTTTTAGATAAATTACCCATTTCTGTCACTTAAAGGTTTTTATACCTGTGAATGAAACAGATTCATTTGTCGCAGACAACCTCAGAATTGTCTGTTACAAGACCTTCGTAATTGCAGAAATGTACATGTCGCAGTAAGAGGAGACAAGGGTAACAACAAAATGTATGCATATATATATATATATATGTTGTGTGTGTGTATATATATATATATATATATATATTTACATAGAACTTTCCTGCTATCAATGAAGAATAAAGACAAAAAGGCTCTAATAAATATAATTGTAACCTTGAAATGCAGGCTTATTCACCTGTGAGACTCTGAAATTGAGTGGCAGAAATAAACATCTCTTGGATTTCAAATTAAGCACATTTGTTATCAACTGAGAAGTAAATGTGAGAAAATGGCAATTGCATTTGCGAAGTTTACTTACTCTCCCCCCAGCTGTCTGCCTTCTGCTGCACATCCACCAGAGGGCTTCAGGACCCCATTCTTGCTTAAGGAAAACGGCAGTGCCTCGGCGTGCCTGTAAAAGTGGAATGGAGAGTTGGAGTCTCCTTTGGTTGGAGCAAGAAGTCGGGCTGAGGTCTGCGCTTTCAAAGGGATGTGCAGAGGTTTTCCCCACATAAGGTTCTTTAAATTTATGTAATGATGCGGGAATTAACATTCATTGCTGAACACATTTTTTTTTTTTGAAGCGACATTTGTTCTCAAAATACACTTATTCTAAATTGCAGAAGTGAACATGAGCAGAAGACTGAAGACAGATCATAATTAAAACCTAGTTTGGTTTGGTAAGTACAAAAGTAGTGGACAAAGCTCAATCTACGCACTGATACTCTTGGCCCACCAAAGGGAAGAGAAAATATTTTCAACAGTCTCAAAGACACATACAAATGTATGATGGAACTAACTAAAAATATTTTTTTTAAAGCCACAATATCAAGAAATGCACCCCCAAAATAAACTCTTTTCTTCACATTAAGCTCTGTCAGCAAAGCCTTTTAAAACCAGACAAGACAAAGAACGCAGAACACCACTGTAGGGAATAGGTTTGCATAAAGCAGGGGGCAACAACAGGTGCATAGAACACATTCTTTGTTGTAATCTCAATTCAGGTATCAAAGAGAAGCATACGTAACAGTCAAAATTACTCAAATACACGTTTTGTCCACCCTTACACCAAAATACCACAAAACCAACTTATTTCAAGTATATTAGACAACAAGGAGATAGTAATGATCTGCAGAAGGAACAATTTTCCTCTAGCCCAATTAAAAACACATGCATTATTCATTGTGTTTGTGAACGAATATGAATTCCATCACAGAACAAGATGGCACCTTCACCTGCCTGGCTTACAGCAGCCCATGGCTGAGGAGAAGGGCTCTCCGAGCACATTATCCTGCCCTGCTGCTCCCTTCCATCTGGACCCTCTACAAGGCTGTGTTTTGTGTGTTTACGTGAGGAGCCCCTTACAGAGCTTTTATTGATTTCTAGGTCCAAAAGTCCTCTGACTTCACTTCTGCATTAGGGAGCTATTAGAAGCTACATTTGTTCCAGTGTTTATTACCAGTATTACAAGTCCAAGCAAGGCCAGGAAAGTGCAAAGCAGAGCGACACAGAACTAAAGAATCCTAAAATCCTGCCCACAAATAAGGGTGCTGTGAAAAGTCAGCAGAACCTCACGTGCCATCCTTACCATGCATTAGCTGGGGCAGTCCTGCTCTACAGAGCTTAGTTCCGACAACAGCACCGCAGTTCGTATTCACTTTAAGAACGCTGCTTTCTAAGGGCTTTACATACATTACTTCATTTTCCTTGAAAACTGCCCTTCTGCTTCCCCGCGCCGCCAGCAGCTCTGAGCACCCGCCCGCCCAGCAGCAGCAGCCTCGTTCTCAGCATGGCCTCACACAGCAAAGACACGACTTAGAACTGGACACAGACATCTGGCGTGTGTTCAGGGGATTTTATAACCACTTCACTAAACACAAGTCGCAGAGCAGAAGAAAAGCAACGTAGAGTAGCCGGATAATTGCAGCAAAAACAGAAGCGGAACCCAAAGACGCAGAACACTGGTGGCTGACCACCGCTGCCCCGCGGCTCCTGCCCACAACCAAAATGGCGGCGCGGCGAGCGCGCCAGCACGACGACGCTCTGCCCCACCGCTCCCGCCTCTATGACTGGCGGCGCGTGCGCCCACGTGACGTTTTCAACCGCACTGCGCGGGACCTGCGCCGGCAGAGAGTGAGGCCGCGGGGGAGGGGGGGCGCGCGGCGATCAGGTGACCCCGGCCCGCAGCCCGCCTCCCGTCGGCGGCCGCGCGCTGCGGGGATTGGCGGGGGGTCGCGGGGCCGGCGGGGCCCTCGGGCGGCGCGGGGCCGGGCGGGGATGGGGCGGTCCCGGGGCGGCCCTGCAGAGGCGGCTCGGGCCGTGCGTTGTCGGAGGGACCCTGTGGCACCGCCGCTCCTGGGACCGGGGGTTGAGGGGTACGCGGGAAGCTCGGTGCGGTGCGTCTCTGGGCCGGGCGGAAATCCTCTGCAGCCCGTGTGAGACCAGCGCTGCACGCTGCCATGCGGTGAGCGGGCAGTGAGCGGCGATCGGGTCCCAGAGTCGCTCTGCCCGTGTGTCAGGTCCGGTGTTACGGCTCGGGATAAGCGGCGGCCGTGTGCCAGGAAAGAAGAAACGCGCCGTCCTCCCCACGCGGCTCACCGAGCTCTCCTTTCTCGCGAAGGCCTCCCGAGTTCGGGTCGCGGGATGGGCTGTCGGCCTCGTGCGCACCGCAGGGTCTGTAAGCGCTGGCTGTGAGCTGGGCCTCTGTGATACTGCTCAGGTAAGGGCCCGGGCGGGAGGTGTAATTTAGCAGCGGAGACTGAGTTACCGACAGCCTTGTTTTAATGTTACAGCACCAAGCAGTCAGTAGTGCTAACGTTTTCAGCGATCTCAGCCTGCTTTCCCACAGCAACCACACCGCAGATGTCCTTTCAGGGACGTCTTCGGCAAGAAAAACAAAAAATAGGTGTGCTGGAATTGGCTGTGAAGTGTTATTCAGCCTGGAAAGTTTGAAGCCAGCGGAGTTTCAGGCGGCACAGTAGTTGGGGGGAACGTAGCTGCAGCTTTGCCTCTTTCCCAAAGTTCCCAAAGTTTTTACCTAACGTTTTCTCAAATCTGCACTGGAAGCCTACAGCATGCACCTCTGTCCACTTGCAGCAACCCCAGCTCTTTGCTATGCAACTTTACAGTCTCATAGAAGTTGATACACATCCAAATGGCAGTTTCTCTTAGCTCAGAAACTTTTTCCTAAATTGAAGGTTATCTGTCATGTTAAAATCCAAAGTGGTTTCAATCATTCCCATCACACCACATTGACCATTTAAGAACAATTACAGAAATTTGAGCTTAAAGAGCCTTCAAAAATGATCTAGCTGACATGCAGACGTTTCAGATATTTGTCCTTTTTTTTTTTGAAGAAAAGTGGATTCACATGTGTTGTACAAAAGGAAGCCAATTTTTCTCAAATATAACTAAAAAAAACAGATGCTGTGCAAATCAAGCCCACATTACAACAAGTGCAGCGGGACCTTCATATTTGAGTCAGCTGCTGACTTTAGAAGGGATCTTAAAAGCTGCATTGCAATTATGGCTGGAAGTTTAAAACAGTACTGCTTCTTCAGTACAATTGTGCCCTTGGGAAAGCAGTTTCTCCTGCCTTTGGGTTTTAGATCTTGCAGCGCATTATAAACCACTCCTCCACAGAACTGCACAAAAGATAAGGCCTTCTAGTAAATCTCCCTCTTAACTATTACAGATCACCACTGAAAACAATGTGGCAATTGAAGGTATTTTATATAAGGTGCTTTGGTGTCCTAAATTCTAAACTCAGATACGTGCAGAGAGGAACATACGCCAGCACCAGTTTCTTCCCCAAATAATCCATTTTAAGATGTTTGTGGCCAAATTTTTAATCAGATCCCTCTATTTCAGTACCCACTAAATCTGAAAGGCCAGAGGACCATCAGAACTTGTCTTCCACAAACCTCATTTGGCCAAGACCATTGTGCATTACAGATCCCCAAAATGTTAAGTTTTGTAAGTCTGTTTACCAGGGAATAAAATCTCTCCCACTTGGTAGTATGTGATTAAATGCAAGTGCATTTGTCTCTCAGAAGGTTTGTTCCTGTGGTTTTATAGGAGCAGAAATGGATTCCCCAGGCAAAGGGCAATGGCTGACCCATGAAGAAATACTCACCTCACCTCCTTCTATCCTTCATTGTAAGACTGCTTTTATCATTAAAAGGTTTCCTTTCTTCATAGGCAGGCTAACGTTGGCAGCTTGGCTTCTCTGGATATGACCTTAAATCTTGAGTGTGCTGGTGGATGGATTTGTGTGAGATGCCAGAGAAAATTTATGCCCAGTGGTGAGAACCTGGTGCCTTCCTTGCTCTCGTAGACAGAAGGAAATGGCCTTTATTCAGATACAGCATAGTTAACTCTGCAGGAAATCATCTGAATATTTTCAGACACTTCAAAAGAGTATTTCTTATGGCTATTGGATTCAAGAGCAGCTAGTAGCTTCCTATCTCTACAACACCATTTCTAAATTATTTTTTGCTGTTTCTCTTGTCTCAGTCTGACGTTTGCCTTTGATTACGGAGATGAGTGACTTTACCTGTTCTATTGATCAGAATAAATTACCAGCAGCTAATTTATGAACCTCACA
Organism: Lagopus leucura; assembly: GCF_019238085.1. NCBI lineage: Eukaryota > Metazoa > Chordata > Aves > Galliformes > Phasianidae > Lagopus > Lagopus leucura. The sequence goes on along the minus strand of NW_024962255.1, from coordinate 16,387,126 downwards.
AAAGTGCCTCTGACATGGTGAATTGTACTCTGTTGTTCAGGTAATTGGGTTGTCAGAAAATCTTATTGGTTACTATATAGTATCTCTTACAGAATATTGGCTTATTCATGGAAATGGACAACATCTTTTAGATTTCAGTTCACCAGATGTTATGAAGACTGAGTAGGAAGGAAGGAAGCAAGCATTCTTCTTGACAGGACTGATAGTAGAGAAAGCATTTTTATTGCTATATGTTGATCTTCCACCTCTTATTTCTGTGAAAGGAAGGTTACTTTGCTTGGACTTGTTCAAGTATAAGTTTAGGAGACTTGGTCATTGCCAGCACTTGCAGATTCAGCTTCCAATTTGGAAAAAAACCCACACGCATAGGACAGTATTCTTGCCATCACTGAAATTCAGAATCTTACCACTGGTTTTTTAATGTCTGAGAAGGATGGAAGAAAGCTCACATTTTTTTCCAGGTACGCTGCAAAGATAACGAAGATCACCTAATTTCTGTCACAGCACTAGAGAACATGCAAAATACAAAAACAAGAAATGAGCAACAGGAAGATGCTTTAACACATGGTAGTTTTTACAGCCAACTGCCACACTTGCAGGCTGTCACATCTGCAACACTGAGAGAAGCGAGCAAAGGATTACAGCAGGGATGAAAGACAAAAGCAGCGCACAAGAGCTCACTTGGGCTCTTTGTATGAAGAGCTCCTACCTGAAAACATTTGTTTTCTTTAACTCCCATTTGTTAAATGGGAGTTCTCTAACTGAAGCTACAGGAGAGCAAGTACTTCTATGACGTAGCTTTTTTTTAAAACAGCAAACAGTCTTTTCCAGTGATGCCTTCCCTGGCTTTTCCTATGCACATGCTGAGTTTTAATATGTGTATGTTGGTTGTATAGTGATACAGCATTGATAACTCAGTGTTCGTTGCCTGATGTGATTGTCAAATGTAAAGAAGGGTTTACAGATGACCTCTGTAGCCTGGAAACTTTGGCTAATGACAGTTTCTATATATGCAGGTCTAGTTTTCCTCTTCAGGAAGAACTCTGTGCTTACACCAGGAGTTTGTTCACCCAGCAGTTTTTTAGACCCAAATGCGAAGGAGTGGCTAAGGAACAGCTTTTCCCCACCAGATCCAGTCCAGGCCCACGTCTCACAGCTGAAGGAGGACTGTGGGCAGCTCCCTCTGCCTTTATTTCTGTGGGAGCTCTGTGATTCTTAGAACTCCCCTGAGAGCTTTGGGTTATCAAGTGACCTTTGTTGCAGCTGCATTGCCTGTAGAATGGCTCATTTACCAAGCACAACAACACTCCTGTTTGGACAGGATTCCACTGCAACTCCATGCCTGACCTGGAGACCTTTGATATTTTGGCTGGCAGACTAGTTGCTTGTGCCCTGCTTGGTATTTTCCTGTAAAATCCAGGCAAGGTTTTTCTTTCTCCAAGAGACATTACCCTTCTTCCCACTCATTTTTGAGTCCAAGCAGCACTGAATACTTAGCAGATGAAAGGTCCACCCCTTCCTGCAGTGAGCACACAAACCCACAAGCCACCACTTCCCTGCCAGACAGCACAGCATTCCTGCTCAGGAGGTGTCTCTGAGGTCCTGCAGCTGGGCATATCTGCATTTCTATCTTTACTTCCCGAAAGGGACATTTTAAATGTACAGTGCAGCTGCATATTGTTAGCATTAACACAAGCAGGAGATGCCTAGGAGGCTGGGCTTCTTTGGGCTGGTACTCCCTGTGGATACTCACACTGCTTTCTGCCAGTTTCTGACTGCTGTTACCCAGGGGTGAGAAGCCGCATTGGAGGAATTTATGAATTGTTCTGATGGGAAGAGCACACTTGCCTTTTGATCTTGTTGATATCTACTACATGAAATTACATGGAATTTTCTTTTCCTCCTCTTTTTTAGAGAAAAGATTTAAGTAGACATGGAACTTGAAAGAATCATTAGAGAGACACTGACGTGCTTCATCCAGTCCCACATCCCTGCTGCAGACCTCAGGTATGTTGAGTATTGTTTTAGCTTGAACTCTGCATTAATTGTCCCTCTATACATTATGCTAAATTTCAAGTGCAACATTTGCAGTTTTCCTGCATTTTGTCTTGCTCTTCTTTAAGTCATATCCAGGATGCAGATAATTTGTACAGGTGTTGATGTAAATCCTTGAACTATGTTTCAGCATTACAGACTAGCAATGTCATTTCTTTGGTGACCAAGATGATTAATTTCCTGCCAAGTAGTACATGTTAGAATATGGAATTCCTTTCATCTACAACAATCCCAGAAGGCTTTCTAAGCAGTACACTGCTATGTCACAGCTCTCCCTGTTTTGAACTCTGCCTACATGTAGAGATACAGCTGCCTTGAGGCAGCCGGTTATGTAGCCACTGGCAGCAGTGATGCAAGTGGGTCAGCAGAGAACACTGCATCACATGGAAGCTGTAACTTGATAAAACATAATGACATCACCTAGAACACCAGACAACACAAAAATCAGGATTTGAGCACTTGGAATATTTTGGGTAGCTCAGCTGACATATCCTCAAGGGCACAGTATCTAGACAGATGCAGTGGCTTTCATTCAATCCTGCCTAGGAAGGTGAACCAAGCAAAGTTTTCTGGATTTATCCATGAATGCTTCCCATATAGGCACTTCTGCTGTTCTATTAGATGCAACAGAGGCAAACAGAGGTGGAGAGAAAGAATGTGGTCCTGTTGATGCTGCTTACTTGTGCCATGTTCTCTTTCTCCAGTGGGATGGATGAAGTTTTCTTCTCTTACATTACGGGTGTCCTGGAAGAGCTGGGTTCACCAGAGTCCTCTGAGGAAACCTTCGACATGGACACCTTTGTGGAAATGATGGAGGCATATATCCCTGGCTTTGCAGAAATTCAGAGGTGTGTTAATGCTACTGTTTTGTATGTGCATGCCACGCACTGAGGGCCTGGCCCAACCACATCAGCACCATGAATTCTTGTTTATATCCAGATTGTGATGTATTAGTACTGAACCTGTACCATTATGATTAAGCTAGGCTTTGTCTGAACGCACAAATCCTAATCCCAGGATAGTTAACAGCTTAAATACTTGGCTATCTGGAATGCTAGTTTTGGTAACTGGGCTTCCCATCAAGCCTCATATCTTTATAAAGAGTAAGTCAAGTGGGATAGGCTAGTGCTTTAATTCCTCACCCTAATTATTCAGCATCTGTCTCTTGCAGTGGGAATGTTTGTGAAATGATGTTCTCTCTCTCAGAAAGGCTTGGTGAAGCACGTAACAAAGGTGAGTTTCACCTTGAAACTGACTAAATTTACTGCTCTGCTCTAGTGTCTTGCATCCTACCCTTTAAGAATCCTGATGTAGCCTTTCAGATAGGTTAGAGAAGAGGTGAAATAATTCTTATAGTGACACAGAAAGAGCCTATAAAAAGAGATGCATCAGAGTAACCTGACCACAAGGCGTGCTGGGTTATACACAGCTTGGGAGCCACCAATGCGTTTTGCTAGATTTAAAATCAGAATAACATCTTGGTTCAAAGTTAGAGCAAACATCAGGAAATTCTTAGACACTTAATAACAATACCATAAATACCCACAGCCAAAATGTAAGAGGCCTGAGAATGCTAGAGTAGGACTGCTTGTGAAAAGCATGGGAATGCAGAGCTCAGACACTCCAGCATGTTAGCACTGCCTTCCTGCAGGTCAGTATGAGTAGTGCTGCAGCTATACTCACCAAAGGCAACAAGAACAGTAGTGCTTTCCACTGTCTTTTCATTTAAGAGAAGATTCACTTCAGCTGATAGTGCACTAACAGCCTCCTACTAACAGAAAGCACAGAGCTCTGTACTTAGTGGGGTTGATCCTCAGTAGATATCACTGTATCTTTAAGAAAAACCTAGCCAAAAAGCTGTGGAAAGCAGAACAGAAGTGCCCTCTGAAGACCTGACCAAAGGCCAGGAGCCTGGAGCTGGAGTCTGCAAAGATGAAAGGCTGTGCACACCTACAGACGGAGCTGGGGCCCAGGTATGTACATCTCACAGTGGAGCAGGGTGACAGAATCCCTAGCACTAGCCGACTGGTACCAACTAAGGCATTTTCTGGCTCCAAGGGGAACCACAAGCATAGGCTGTGACACAGCATTGTTGAAGCCTGCGATCACCCCATTGTATGACCTGAGCAAGACTGTGTTCAAGTGGAAAGTTATGTGCTGCCAGAAGAGCACAAGTTGTCACTCTGACTCATCCTTTCCAGTCCTGAGGCAGCAAGGCAGAAGAAAGCTTGTCTTAGCGCTCTTGGAGATCCTAGAGTGCAGTAAGGATGCCAGGAGCTAGCCAGGCTCCACCCCACTTCCCCCAGCTCCATTCACAGTTGAACTTGGTTACCGTTTATCTCCCTAGCTGTGATGCAGCATTTAGTGGTCATATCTGAGTGTCAGTTTTGAAGACATCCATCCCACCTTCAATGAGGTGTTCTATATACTGAGCTACACCACAGTGAGTCATTAGCACAGCAGTCCTGGTTCTGCAGCTCCATTCAGCATGACCCACACTGCAAGCATTGCAGCACTTAGTAAACCTCCCCCCAGCTCCTTACCTCAAGCTCTGCTTGCTGTTTCTTCAGTACTGGTGTTTTACTGCTCTGCAGTTCAATCATTCTGTCCATGCCCTTCTAGGAAATGCTGTTGCTGTGCTTCCTTCTGATGTAGCCAGAGGTCCCTGTGCTTAGGAGTGTCATCCCTTTGTGATCATAGAGAACCTTGCAGGGGAAGGAGTTCAAGCATTTGAGCCACAGTGCCCAGAAAATTTATTCCTAAGGAGATAAGTAGCAGAACCACACAGATGAACCAGGCCACAGAAAGCCTGTTTCAAAGAAGACTGAAATACAGGGAGAATAGATTAAGGGGTGCGTTCTCCTTGTGGATACAACGTCCTTTTAGCTTCAAGGAATTTATACTCACCTTTATAATGAGAGAGAGAGAGCCTTCAGCTAAAAGCAAGTTGAATTTCCCAACTTTGCAGTGATACTTCTGCTCTGCAAAATCAGATCTCTGTCTCTCTTGCTCCAACTAGGCAGGCGATGACTTGAAGGGTGGTGTGGAGCTGCTACTGGAGATGTTCCCAGCCTGTACTGTAAGCCAGGCAGAGAAGGCACTAGCGATGGCCCTGGGTAACTTGGAAGAAGCAGTGCAGTTAATTGTGGAAGAGAAGGTGGAAATCGGCACAGCAGGTGCAAGTGTGAAGGTACTGTACTCTGAGCTGGGTGGCACCAGGTCAGTGAGCAGAGCTTAAATACATATATTCCAGCTGGAATAGGAAGTGAGTGCAGGAGCTTTCTACACTTCCAGCAATATACCAGAAAGATCCAAAATGATGCCCCCCTCTCCCTCAGCTCTCCAAGCACAGGCTGTGCCTACACCAAGCCAGCAGCCCAGAGGAGCTGTGTCTGGCACTTCACTTCCCCCATGAGCTGGTAGTACTGCATCAGTAGCTGGGCTTAGCTGAGCGAGCAGGGCAGCTGTGCACCCTCTATGTTCTGCTTCTCAAACACCTGCTTTGTTTCTTCACAGGAGCTGGTGCGGCCCCGCAGAGCACCCAACCATGAGGAACTAAAGCAGGTTATCTTACAGAAGTAAGTACTCAGAAAAGAAGAATTTGGATAGTGAAGGAGTTAGCAGTTTGTGAAAAGGTATGGTGGCAGAATAACAACATGGTCTATGAAGATCTTGGACTGTATGATGTTTGGAAAGGATGCTGTGTGAAGCTTATCTGGGTATATCTGAAACACATTCAAGCACAAGTGTAATGATTAGACAGGAAAGCAGAATAGGTTTTCTTTTTACAGCTCTGGCACACAGCTTAGTTCCATCAGTGGGGTCAAAGCACTGGTTATGTGAGGTTTCAATCTATTACAGGTATACTGTAAATCACAGTGTTGTCATCTGAGGTCCCAGTTAAAGGTTCAAGGCACAAACATCATACTGCAGCTCAGGTAACACACGGTGCCTTGTAAGAACTACAGCAGCTCATTCATACCTCTAGCCTTGGAGACAGTCCAAATAAGTCTAAAGATACCTTTAAGAGACTGTACAGCAACAGAGATCAAATCTCAGTTGCTGAAGGTGCAAGTTCAGTGCATTTAAGGAAACCTCTCTGAAGTCTCCCTATGGACTTCTAGGGAATGAAGGTGGCTTTACATTGGTTTACCTTTATTCATTTCCGAACGCATTTAATTCTCAATAGACAACCCACAGTGTGGTTTAATCGATCCACTTTAAGATCTCAGCTTTCATGAATATCCTCCTGTGGGCACACAAATTCAATGCATCTATCCAATCATATTTTCCACCATTTTACTCCTTGAGGATGTAAACAACTGATGGTATAGGAAAGCAAAAGCAAAGCAGAATGCCATCCAGATAAAATTAACAATACCCGTCTGTGCCTGTTTCCATTGCGGGCTTGCTTCAGAATAAAATGTATGGGAACAAAATAAAAAAAGCCAACACCAGCTGATAGTTAAGTTCCTAGGAACTTTAATGACATTTTGGCAATATCCTGTACTTTAAACATCACTCAAGCACAGGTACAAAGAGCAGATCGCCATAGCTGAAAATACACAGGAACAACTATGCTAAGTACCGAGGGAGAAGTTGTGGTCAGCTGTGCTGTCCACCTACAGACCGGCTCTGAAGTCTCAATGCTAATTCAGCAGTACGGCAAGCAAATGCTTGGGCTCTGGTGTTCCTTTTAAATAGGGAGTGAGATGATGCTTCTGTTAAGCTGCTTCCAGCTCAAACTCGACTCCTCGTCAAGTAGCACATAGAGTGTGAAAGGCATACCATCTCTTCAGGGCAGAAGAGATTTGGCCCTGTGGCCTCTTCCTTTGGCTGCCATCACACCAAGTGAAAAGGAGCAAAGTTGTCTTAATGGCAAAGCATGCCGACCTCAGCACCTCCCTCAGTTTTAAGGAAGCTATCTGCTTTCTCAGCAGCCTAAGGTTTTGATACCATTCATATGGCCAGCTATTCCATGAGAATTCTCCTGAATTCTCATCAGAAGGGTGACGCTCTTCTTACCTATTTCATTCAGTAGGGAATCTTAAGTGCTGCTAACTGCAGTCTACGCAAGTAGGACACATTGCACAGCCCCAAACCAGACAGGAAATTAGAGATAAAGGCTGTGAATAGCACTAGGCAATGCATGTTGCAGTGTTCACTTACTGCATCTTGTGTTTCAGATATATGATGGTGGATAGTGCAGAAGATCAGAAAACACATCGACCCGCTCCACCGAAAGAGGTGAGAATAGTGCAGTTCCAGCTCACCAGGAGTTTGAATGCCTTTGGCTGCAAGGTTTAAAGAGCAGGCTGCACATCTAAATAGCAGCATAACACACAAGGGAATTTGCAGCAGTAGTCTCAAAGGAGAACTAGTCAGCTAAGAGGTGCTACTGCAGGGTCTGTGATTATCTGGCACTCCTGACTAGCACTGTTCCTGCTCCCTCCAGCTTTTCCCCTCTGCCCCCTCCTCAGACCGCTTTCTTCCCATTTTTAGCTAAGACTCCCAACATAAAGGACAGGTACTCATCCCAACCTAGTCTTTTCCCTTATTCACCAAGCACAAGCTTACGCTTGTCGCCCTTATGTGATGTTTATGTCTTTCCAGGCTCCCAAGAAGCTGATCCGCTACATCGATAACCAGGTGGTGAGTACGAAGGGAGAGAGGTACAAAGACATAAAGAAGCCAGAAAGTGAGGAGATGAAGAAAACTTACATCAGCCTCAAACCAGCCAGGAAGTACAAGTTCCACTGACGGCCGTGTTCTCTCTTCCCCTGCTCTTCAGCCTCCACCACACTGGCCAGGTGTGGAGGATGGACATGCAGCACTGGGGATGAAGGGACTCCCCTACCCAACACTAACTGGAACTAACCTAGGAGCCAGGACACTGCTTTCAGCTTCCTGAACTAACCTAGCTGATAAGGTCAAGTCTCCTCTCCTTGTGTAGCTGCGCTTCTGCCCCTGGGGCACTCCATAATGGTTGTTGGGAGCCTGGGCGTTCTCTGCTATTCCTTGCACGGGACTTTAGATCTAAAAATGTAGCTTGTGGTTTTGCAGCAAGCTTTTTAGAAATCTCTGTGCACTGTTGCTTTGAGTGCAAGTGTTAATAAAGGTGATGTGAGTTGGTGTGTATTTCAGCTGAAGCATGCACATGCTTTACAGACCTTGCCTCTGATCCCTCTTCAAGGAGCAGGGTCGTCTCCTAATCACTACCTTCATCTTGCTTACTACAAGTAGCTACTCTTTGACTGACCACTTATTAGATGCAGATGATGAGGCTAGACTCTAAACAAGAGCTGGGCTCTCCCTGCCAGCACAACCTGCAGCACTCCATGAACTCCAGCTGACAGTATGGCCAGGTCATTTGGCAATTGCCATTTCTAGCTGCTATTGTATATTGTATATTGTATAGCAAGCCTACAGCTGTGCAACATGGAGCAGGATGTAGGAGCAGGTCTGCGTACTACAGAGATGTAAATCATAATCTGGAAGAAACAAATAGCAAGAACCAACAGCTCTCAGCAATAGCACAATGAGGTTTGGTGCTTTTCCTCTACTGGAATTGCAGTTAGGAGCATATTCCCCTGGAAAACAATTACTGTCTTGTGCTAACCCAGTGCCTATAGCAGGGTGCTAGGTCTGCACATGTACGCTGGGCTCACACTGCCTTCCTCCCAGAGCTCACCTGCCAGAATGAGGGCTGCCAGTTTTTCTCCTTACTACTCCAGCTAGTGTGGATTGTTCTCAACAGCAATGCTGGCGTGTCCTACACAAGTTCCTCAGAAGGTGACAGTCCACGGTCCTCAAACATTCTCCTGCTCTTTGGAGAACTGCAACTTCGAAATTTAAAATATGACAAATAATAAATCCTGTGTATTAGCTGGTCTGTTCAGCACTATGGTGTTCCTGCAAGTTCCTCACTGTCTTCACTCTGCTTCAGAGGGAGTTTCTTCTCCAGGAGGCACACACAGAGCTCACTCACAAATGTGCAGTGGCTGTTAAATAGCCCCAGAGAGAAGAGTGAGCCCCTTTTGGACCAGCCTCACCAACAGGATCGACTTCTCCCTCTGCACATCTCAGCAGGAACCAGTTCCAGCGTCCACCAGGGATCTCAGTGACATGTTGCCCCCTCCCCCACCCCCCAATAGCAGCAGCAGTTCTAGATCTGGAGGTTAATGAAAGGGGCAAAGCCAGCCATGTCCTGCAGGAGAACAAGAGCCGTCTGCGGCAGAGGCTCCACATCCAGCTCCACTCCACGGTTTCGGAGAACGCTCAGGCTGGACTCAGCCACATTGTGGCAATGCTTCACCTTCAGCGAGCGCAGCTTGGGACAGTACTCAGCCAGAACCCTGACAAGACAGAGCACATGCAAGTTGCATGCCAGACTCCCATATGCATAACTCGTCAGCATAACCTCTTTTCCGCTCCCAGCAGCCACACACACACCATCCTTTGAAAACAACACCATGGTGGTCCAAGAGAATCAAAAGGACATGGTCAGGTACCTTCCACAACATGCTGGGAAATTTGCTTTCAGTAGCACAGAGGGCCTGCTAGTGGCTCTGCTGCAAGACTCCCCTCCCAAGGTCTCGTCTGCCCACCCTGGACACCTGCCTTCCGCACCCTACTTCCCACATCGTTCAATACCTTATAGAGTCATTCTTGACTCGCAGACACCCCGTGAGGTCCAGGTGTTCCAGCTCAGGACAGCACTTGGCAGTCTCCTCTACTGCCACATCGCCTACGTTGGCATTGACAGCTAGAGAGAGAGACTTGAGCCTGCTGCACTTCTGCACCAGGTAGCAGATGGCCTCATCCTTCAGCTGCCGGCAGGCCGTCAGATCCACAGCTTCCAGCGCCTTGCAGTGGTCGGCCAGGCTGCGCAAGGACAGGCTGTCCACCCACTCACAGTGAGCCAGGGAGAGCCGCCGCAGGTTGGGGCAGTTCAGCGAGATGACCATCAGTGCGTGGCAGCTGAGCTGGGCACAGCCCTTCAGCTGAATGTGGTGCAGGTGGTGGTTCTGCATGATGACTGGGAGCAGCTCCCCATCCGTCAGCCAGTCAGAGCAGTTCTGGAGCGCCAGCTGCTGCAGCACTTTGTTGTCCTTCAGCAGGTTGAGGAAAGCATCTCTAGGGACGGCCGAGCCAATCTGCACGGGGAACCCAGTAACAGTGAGGCATCCTCAGGGACCTCAGATTGGCATGGCTCAGCCTAATACTTCCCAGAGTCCCATTCCCTTCTTCTTTTCCACTGTGACACAAAGGTGACCAAAGCCACCCTCTCCCAGTCCTAGAGCAAACCGTCACCTAGCTCTTCTCCACAGAGCACCTCATGTCAAGGCTGCTGCCACAAGCTGGGAGATACTCTCTCCTCCTTCACCATCTCTGCATTTATACATCTACAAGAAGCTCTTCAAAACCTCTATGGCAGACCACTGGGTCTTCACAGAGCAGTAGCCACCACTGCACAGGTCCCAGACAATGTTTCCCAGAATGAGCACAAGCTATCCCTCATCTCCTGCTAAACCCATTCCACTGCATAACCCCTGGTGACAGTCATCAGGCCATGCCACCTTGAAGCTGGCTTCATTTCCATGAGCCACTGCCCCATAATGGTCTAGGTGGAGTTTCCAGGCTCACTCCTCCCCACGCCTCTCACTAAAGGCAGAAGTGGCATTGCTGGGCCCTGAATCATCACCCCTCCTCCCCAAGCCCATCTGCCCAGCCAGACACACAAGCCACCAGCCCAAGCTCGCAAGCAGAAACCTCACTGTCCCCTCGCAGCCAGGTTTTCCCACGTCAGCACACTGACAGCTCCCCAGCCCCAGAGCCACCCCATACCTGGCTGGAGTCAAAGCATCGCATGTTGGCCAGGTACAGCTGGACAAGAGCCTGGAACGCCTTGCTGACCCTCTGCAGGCCCAGGAGCTGCTGCAGCGGCAGATGACAGAGAATATGTGGGACCAAGATGTCCTCCCAGGGCAGGTCCAGGAGGCATCCCCTCGAAGGGGTCAAACTCATCGTCGGCCGCCAGGGAGCCAGGCTGTGGGGGAGCCAGTCGACGCCACCCCGCAGCTATAGCCGGGCGTCTCTGGGAGGAACGGACGGAGGGAAACACTCAGCGGCGTCCCTCACAGCTAAGCCCAAAGGTCGAGAAGCAGCAACGGAGTGGGCAACCACCTTCCGGGGCGCCGGCTCCCAGCGCGGCAGCTCACGGCTCCGACGCGCGTTCCCGGCCCGCAGCGCCCCGCGGCACGGCACCGCACCAGCTGCCCGAGGAGCCCCGGCCCCAGCAGTCCACTCTGGAGCCTGCGCTGGGACCGCACCCGGCTCCTGCGCCGAGCAGCTCCGCCCCGCGATAACTCCGCTGCACTCCGGCCCTGCGGCATTCGGCGGAGCGAGAGGCCGCCCCGCAGGGCAGCGCTGGGAGTCTCGCAGCACCCCGGCCCCGCTTCCAGCCCCGCGACGAGGGGATCTCGGATGAGGCAGTCCCGGGGGCCTACAGGCCCCGGGAAGAGGCGGTAACAGCGGCGGCCCGACATAAGCCTTCCCCCGCACCCTCAGCACCAAGAGCCGTCCCGGGACGCCCAGTCTTGGTCCGGCCCCGCCACAGTACCTGCGGACCCAGCGGGACTCCCTCGGAACTCCAAGCACACTGGCTGCACCCGAACGGGCCTCCTGCTGTCCACCGGTTCCCGCAGTGACGTCCTACCACCACTGCCCCGCCCCCTGACGCCATGCCCCGCCTCTCGGCGTCGTGCCCCTCCTCCAGCCCCCGCCCATGGCTGCCGGGAGGCGGGGCGGGAGCCCGCGGGCACGGTCCGGTGGGAGCGGGCCGATGCAGCCGCGCACAAGTGCTCCAGGTGCCGGCCGTCCCCGTGCCCAGCTCACAGCAGCAGCTCCAGCCTCGCAGCTGTCCCGGTTCCCTTTCGGACGCCGGTACCCCAGGTCCCCATCGATCCCGCTCCCCACGGGCTAGCACGCCCGCTGCTCCGGCCCGGCGGCTACACGGTTCCCAGACGCACACCGCTCCCGGAGCCCCGCACCGCCCCGACTGGCGGCCCCCACGCACGCCCCTGCCCCTAGCGGGCGGCCGTGCGCATGCGCGGCGCTGGGCGCTGTCCGTTCAGCACCACGCGGAGCCGGGACCCGTTGGGAGCCGCCGCAGCCGGTGAGCGACGGCGCCGCCTCCGGGCCCCGGCCCCCGCCCCGGCCCCTCCTCTGGCCTCCGGGAGAGTCCGAGCCTCGGGCTTCTTCTTTTCTCGGCACCCAGACCCGCAGCCGCTGGGCCCGGCTTCTCCGCCTGGTGCCCGTACCGGTAGGACTTTGCCCACCGGCGCCGCCGCCCTCGCCTCGTCCCGCCCCGCCCTGTCCCCAGGGAGGAGCGGGTCCATGCCGCCGGCGGCCTCCGGGCCCGCGAAGAGGGGCCCGAGCCGCTCCCGTTGCCGTTGCCATAACAACTCCAGTGGGAACCGAAGCGGCTGTTCCCTTGCGGTCCCAAATTCTCCAGGAAGGAAGATCTTGCCTTCCCTTCACAGCCCGCTCATTGCTTACCAAGGAGGGTGGCTGGGGAAAGGTCTTTCTGCCTCAGTGCTGGCCCTATGGGCATGGATGGCACTGCTCTCACTGCAGGTTTGGGATCACTGCACCCAGGAGGTCCCACGTGCCACATCTCTTGGCTCTTCACTGACGATTGGCAGGGAACCCCTTGCTCTGCCTTGGAGGTGATGCCTGTATCTCCATTACTGCTGGCCTGTGCAGCTACCTTGGTGTCAGGAGCCCTGGCCAAGAGCCCTGGCTCGTGCCAAACTCACCAATCTGTGCTATGCTTGTGGTTCTCTCCAAGCAGCATGTATGTGGGGCTGGCAAGTGAGGCCACGCTGCTCCTGCTTCAACCTCTGCTGGTGTTTTTCACTCTGCTAGATGGGCTGGCTGAGTCACTTCCCAGGAGCCTGCTGGTGGCAGGGCTCAGAGCAGAGCTACACAGATGCAGTCTGAGTACCGCAGGATGTAACAGAGGCAGAAGTATGACTGAGTGTCCTTCCTTGGTCTCAGCTGCATGCCCTGGGCCTGTGGCAAAGGTGGGAGGAGGCCCAGAGGAGGCTTAGTGCCACTGGGTGTATGGGTGCTCCCAGGACTTACATCCTAGGGCAGTTAGCAGGCAGGTTCATCTGCACCTTCTGCCCATGGCACGTGGTATGAAGACACTAGGAAATGTGGACAGCTGGGAAATGCTTAGACTGTTCTGTTTCCTGTACACAGGCTGTTTGCAAGTGATGCAGTGCTGCCAGGAGATATGCTGAAGCACACCATCAAGATGTCCAACAGAGCTTCCTGCCTAGGCCTGCAGCAATGGTAGGTCCCACCCAGTATCTGTGGGGGTGTGCTGTATGTGGTACAGGTTGGGCCTTGGCTAAAACTCTCCCTGGGTCACTGGTGGCTCCCTGGGGTTGAAAGAGCAAGTGGGAAAGACTGTCTTGACTGCTTCTGGAGAACGAAAGGCCTGATGATTTTCTGACAGTACACAGTGGGCTGTGTGTCCTGCTATCCCCTTGGCATGGTGTGTGCCTGGTGTCATGCAGAGCTCCAGCTTCTGGGCTGGAGGCTGCCCTTGGCCAGGTGGCTGCCCTTAATCGGATGGGTGAAGTGAGCTGGGGGTGCTTCCTTTTCTTTGGAGGATTGCACCCTATGGTTCACCAGGCCCCTGCCCTTCACTTCTGTTCCCTATGTAAGATACCATTTTGGACACTCTGAAGCTTCCTGTTCAGCAGCAGTTCTGGGCTGAATGCCACGGTGCTTGCAGGACCACAGGGCTGTGTGTAGCACAGCTGAGTACAGTCCTTTAGTGGGTGACACGAGTGAGCTTGCTGTCACCCAGTGCTGCTGATGCCCTGCAAGGGGACAGCTTTCTGCGTCAGGCCTTGAGCTGATCCTGGTGACGAGGAGTGGGCTGAGCCAGGGGGAGGGAGCAGATTAGCTGACAATGGTCACTGCAGCTTTCCTGTGCCTCCCTTGTCAGCACACGGGTCTGGCTGCTGGGAGCCAGGCCTTGGGCTGATCCTGCCAGTGTCATCCTCATGGATGTCCTGCTGAAGCACACAAACATCAGCCAACTCTGCTGGTGTCTGTGTGTGAGGTGCCCAGCACAGTGGCATGCTCTTGATCTCATGTTTGGGACACTGGGGCCAGCAGGGAAGGAGACCTGTGGATAGGAGGGCTGCCCACAGGCCAGGAGCCCAGGCCTTGGTTCCCTGGTCTGTGGCGGAGCTTGGGCCAGTCCTTCCCCCTGTGACCCCTGGCTTGCTCTTGCACTGTTAATGCAGCTATTTCCATGTCAAAGGCATGCTCTGAGGATGGCAGAGCTTCCCAGGCCTGCTGAGGCTCAGGGTAGTCTGGGTGATGTGCTCTGTTGATAGGAGGCTGTTACAGGTTCTAAGATGGTCCCCTGATGTGGTGGCTGAGCACTTCACTAGCCAAGTGCCTGCAACCCTGCAAAGACTTTGGACTGTTCGCAGTTTTCTACCATAGACAATCTGAGTCTACAGTTAGGGTTAAAATGGTGAGATCTAAAGAAACCTGCAATCAAATCAAAGTAAAGCAAAGCCCAAGTGGGCAACTGGAAGACTGCCTGGTGTCTGGTCTGGATGCTCAGCTTTGTCACTACACCTGTAATTACTCCTCCTCATCTGATATTTCAGTTTCCACACTTTTCACAATTACGTGTGTGCCCACGCTCCCTCCCTGCTGTTAGGCAGCATACCTGGGGCTCGCCATCCCTCTTCTACAGCAAACAGTCCCTGCATCCACTGGCTGATCCTCTTTGCACCCTTTTGCCTTTCTCCATGTGAATCCAAAGAAGGAGAGAGGGCATCACTCCATACTGCTGCAATTGGAGAGCAGCTCCAAGGATCTGTGCCGTGTGCTGCCTGCTAGGAGCCCACACTAGTGACCTGCAGGGCTGCCTTTTTCAAGGCTAACCTCTCCTCCCTGCGGGTCTGAGCCTATCAGCTCACCACAGCACACACCCCACAACCAGACCCTGACAACTGCTTTTCTTCAAGACCGTCTTTTCCCTAAGCATCTTTTTTACCAAGAGATACTCCCACACAGTTGTTCCCTTAACTGCTGCGTAGGGAGATTATTTATGGCTCAAATTGTGCTGAGGCCCCACCTCCCACATTCCCAGGACAATTTCTACCATGATGGCGTTTTTGCCTTCGTCCTGATGGAGCAATGCTGGTGCAGGCAGGCACCCAGGGCCGTGTCCTCACCCACCCCCAGCCAGGTGAGTGCCCCCAAGCTGGAGAGCAGGAGGTGCCAGGGGATGACACATGTGCTCTGTGCTGCATGGGGCTGGATGGTGTGGTGAGTGTCAAGGCAGGGTGTCTGCACCATTTATCCATAACCAGTGCCTGGTGGGACAGCAGATAAGCGCAGCAGCCCATTAAAGGCTTGGTTTGTACTGCAGTGGGTTTTTAATATCTAGTGAGGATGCGGTTGGGTGTTGGCACAGAAGGGATTAATTAGAGCCATGTAGTTAAGTCTGGGCCTTGGGGGAACACAGCGACCTCAGCAGTTGCCTTGAGCACTCAGTTTGGAGATAAGAGGAACTCAGCTCCTCACTGGGAGCAGCCTCCTGTGGGACTGGGTTCAGCCCACCAGAAAGAAGCACCTGCCAGCGGGACATCCACATCTGCAGGGCTGTGCTATACTCTGGAGCCAAAGCACTGCCCTGCTGGCTTGGTCAGCAGCCTGAGCGCTCTGGGATGCGATGGGGGCCACAGCACGTGGATCTCTCCTGCCACTGGGCTCTGTGTGCTGGCTGGGACAGCCCAATGTCCTTGATGGTGCCTTGCAAGCACTACGGTCATGGTTGAGCCATCCTGGTGATAACTGGGTGCAGGAGGGACAGATGCAGCACTGGTCTGTGGAGGTGAGCAAGGACAAAGGCAGCAGCAGTTATGCAAAGTGCTGCTGGACACTGCCCAGGACTGGATCAGGCAGGGTCCAGGAGGTGGGACGGGGTGACGTGTGGCTAAGTGGGACCATGCAGGGTGATACGGTGTCTGTGTTCATGGACTGGAGGGGTCAAAGTGCCCAAAGGACAGCAAGCAGAGAGGGTAGAAAGCTGTGAGAAGGCAAGGGGGCACAGCAAAGCAGGAGGTGGAAGTGGGAAATGGCAGTGCTGGGAGGGCCCTGGTATGGGCATACTGGGGAGCTCGAAGCCCTTCCACTTGGTTAAATCTGACACTCCAGCACTGGCTTAGAGAAAAGCCTTCCCCCCACCCTGCTGCCATCAAAGAAGCTGCTGAAGGAATCAGGTCGTTGATCCCGTGGCTGTGAGGCCCCTAATTAGCCCAGCTCCGCTCCAGTCTGCCGAGGAAGCTGTCAGTGCAAGGCAGCTCGGGGACCCACAGTCCCCGGTGTGGGGGAGAGGGGCTGTGCAGGCAGCAGCCTGCAGGAGGAGGGGAGAAAATGGCAGTGCTTCTATGCATTAAAGATGAGCAGAGCGGACTGCTCCCTCCCCATGTCCCTACACCCAGGCAGGGACAAAAGGACACGCTTTCTGGGTGATAGCAAGGGCAGGCAGGCATGGAGCCGGACTCACTGCTGGTGGGGATTGCATCCAGAAGGGTGCTCTGCCTATGTTCCTCCTGCAGCACTGCATGCACAGGGGACACCCGCTCTCCTGGGCCTCTCCTCCTGCACGCCCATGGTAACAATTGCCAGGCTAGGTAATAAAGGACTGTTTAATACTGCATTGATCCAGCAGCCTGGGCAAGAGATGAGCGCTGCTGTCAGCTGCTGCTATGTATAGGCCTGGTGCTGGCAGCACAGTGGCCAAGACCCCAGCACCCACTGCCCCAGTAGGCAATGCATGGGATGGTTTTATTCCCCAGCATTGGTGCGGTTTTTTGACACCACAGTGGTATTTCCCACGGCTTGGGAAGCTTTTGGCCCCTTGTCTCTGCAGACTCCAAGCAGCGATGGTGCGCAGTGCACAGCAGCGTGGCAATGAGCAGGACACATTCCCACGGGAATGTGCCCACTGCTGCTCAGGGACGCACCTCCCGCGGCAGTGCTCACACCCACAGGTGCGTACCAACAGGTTCACGGTGGCACGTGGGGACAGGCACGACGGGACACGGAATGAGCACGGCGTTACCCAGGGACACGCTCACGGACGTAAGCACAGCGTCGCCCTGGGCATGAGGATGATCATGGTGTTACCGGAACGAGCACACGGACACGAGCGTGATGTCATCCCGGGGCACGCACAACGGGCCCGGCACGGTGCGGTCCGGCCGCCCCCGCCGCCGCGTGTCCCAGTGCCACCGGGCGGGGCGGGGCGCGGCGCCCTGCGGGAACTCCCATTGGTTGCCGGGGCTGTCAGCGGGGCGGAGTGACGGCCCCGCGCCGGGATTAGCGCGGCGGGGAGCGGCGGGCTGGGGCCGGAGGCACCGCACCGCACCGCGCCCGACGGGGCGTGCCGTGCCGTGCCGTGCCGTGCCGTGCCGTGCCGTGCCGTGCCGTGCCGTGCCGTGCCGTGCCAGCAGCAGCAGCAGCAGCAGCAGCAGCAGCAGCAGTTCGAAGCAGGATGCAGCGGCGGCAGTGGCAGTAAGGCGCGGGGAGCGGAGCGCTGCGGGGCCGGAGGCCGGAGCACCGCGGCGGGGGCACGGGGAAAGTTGCGGCACTTGCTGCGGGCCGGAACGGGTGGGAGCCGGGCGTCCGCATTGAGCAGCTGTGCGGAGCTGCGGGGGCAGCGGTACGTGTCCGGGAGGAGGGCCGGGCGGGCTTCTGCTCATCCGACTGGCTGTCACATCCACTCAAGGCTGATCCCGAGCAGACGGAGGCGCGGGGCGAGACGGGCAGGGCAAGGGAAGAGGGAGGGGGCGCGGGTCCTTCCCCAGCCCAGGGGGGCACGTCCTCGCCTCGGCGATCCCTCTGTAAGGGGTGCTTCGCGGCCGCCACTTGTTTGTGCCCCGGCCACAGAGACTGCGGGCTCTCCTCCTGGGCGGCCGCTGTCCCCACGTTACTCTGTGTCCTTCGAGTGCGGAGGCTTCTCGAGGCCGTCCCCGCCGGACCGCAGCCCCCCCAGCCCGGCTGTCCCCGCGCGCAGTTGCCGCTGATGGCAGGGGACCCATGCCCGGCACGGCAGCACAACCCGTCCTGAGTTCAGCACCTTCCCTCTCTGTTCCGTTTCTTGCCTCTTCCCCGGCATCTTCCCGCAGCGTGCGCGCGTTGGCCCTACACACACCTCGCGTGGGTGTGCGCTTCCCCTGCAGCGTAAGCAGCGCCGGGCGTCTGCTGCTTCACCCGCGTTGCCCCGCTGAGCCGGGCAAGCGCTGGCACGGAGAGCAGCTCACGGCCGTGTCCCTCAGGAACAGCCCCGAGGCCAGGGGGAATCCCCGGCACCGCCTTGGTGCTCGGAGGGGACAGCCAGCAGTAGAGAGTGCCTTGGAGGGGCGAGATGTTATGTCGAACAAATGAAATTCCCGATAGATATGCAGCCCCTGCCTGCCACGCTGCTGCTCCTGAGTTGTCCCCTGTGACATGTGTCCTGTGCTGCCCGTGACTTCCCTGGGCGTGGGAGCTCCTGCCTCGCGGCAGCCTCCCTCAGGTGCCATCAGCACAACCATTCATCACAGCGGTGTAAAGAGCATCACTTTGATTCATAATTCAAATCGGCGAGCAGGAAGCCTCACTACGCCACTGATTTTTCATCTGTGTTGCATTTGTGCTTTTTACCTTTCATCGCTGAAGAAAGGCTTGCTCTGCTGGCTGGAAGGGCAGCCCTGCTCCAGAGGCTTGCAGGCGGGCATGACCTCTGCTCTGCATTTGATAATTCCCCTTTGATAAGGAGGAGGACATGCTGTGCTCATCCCGTTTATTTTAGCAGTAACTCGCCTGCATTGCGATGGGCTGTTTTTTATAGATTCCTTATGTTACAGTGCATGCCAACTACTTTCTAGTGATAACTTTTCTCCTTGGCATGTGTGTCAGTTTGTATTTAGATAAAAGTGGGGTTTAGCTTGAAATATATAACCCAGCATTTGTGTTATTTATCAGTTAAGCAACCTTGAACGGGAATACAACCATAACAGGAGAAAGAATTATAAAAACAGTAACTGACATCTTAAACGGGAGAGTATTTTTGTCAGGCAGTGGGTTATGGATTGCTGCTTGGTAGGAGCCACGTGTGCTGCAAGTGTAGTAGTGCAGATAGAGACGTCTGCCCCATGTGGGTGATTTTGGCTATGTTATTAAGAGTTATGTCTCTGCATCTCCTCAGCCTAAACACTGTTGAAAATCCAGTCCTGCGGCCTTCAGTTTAACCCTGTCTGGTTTGCTCTCGGCAGCTGGGAGAAGAAAACACACTTTCCCCCACTGATATTTGGGTTTTTGCTTTCAAGTGCTGAGATCTAAGTGCAGGAATTGGTACCTCTGCAACTCGTGGGGAACAAAAAGCCCTTCCTGCAAACCGGCAGCTCAGAGGACTCAGGAAAAGAGTCCACGAGTGAGATGTGCTGAGAGAGTAGAGCTGGCAGTGCTGCCTGCAGGGCCACCAGGCGCCATGTCCTCCCATCCTGCGCTGTGTCTCATTGCCCTGGGGTGATGGGTGTCCCGACGGGGTGTCCTGAGCTGTGCTGCTGGCTCAGGCATGCTCGGCCCCCAGGCAGGGCTGTCTCAGCTGCCTCTGTTTGGATCCACCGGTGCTGACAGCTCTGTCTGTGCCACAGATTGTGGCTGCAGCATGTGATGGGTGACACACTTTAAAACACAACCTGACCTCCAAAGAGACAGGCTTCATCCTTGGTCTGCTGGTATCAAATTCCTTCAGTCTGGGGATATCTCAGTGATCCCATATATCATTTTTTCCCCTTATGATATAGGGTGATATTAGGTGGCTACAGGTAGTAAAATATTCAGCCTAAATCAGGCTAAATGAAACTAATTTCAGTGTATACAGCATGTGCTCTCACTGCATCTGTATGCTGCTGGTCTGTGGAACAGTGCTGGACGAGCAAGGGGAGCCAGGGACAGCAGCACTCAGGCCACCTGTCCCCAGGCTCAGGCCAATCTCCAACCTACATCCACTTTCAAGCAACGTCATGGTATCTGCATTCCCCCATTTTTGCTCCCCTTCTCTAATAGCCTCTCCTTGCCCTCCAGGGCTGCCTGAGGATGCCTCACCCTGTCCAGCTCCAGCCCTGACACCTGTGCTCACCCCATCAGCATGGCGCAGGCGGGGAGTCTTGTACGCCTGCCCCCAGCCGAGGGCTGCACTGCCTCACCCACACCTTTCTCCCACCATGGGGACCGCAGGCCCTGGCCACCCATCTCCTCCAGCCCTGAACCAGGCCGGCACAGCCCCCCACGCTGCCTCACCCCCAACCTCAATGCTGGTCGCCTGCACCTCCTGCGCAAGGGCCTGGCCCCCGAGACCCACCGCTGCCCCCCTGGCCTCTACAACAGCACCGGCTCCTTGGCTCGCAAGCCAACAGAGATGGGGTCTTTTGGCAACGGGGGCTGCCCGGGTGGGGGGCGGCTGACAGCCCCCTGCACCCCGCGGAGGGGCCATCCTGCCCCAAGTTTCACCTCGCCCGGCAGCCGCAGCCCACTGGTGGCCCCAGAGGGACGCAGCTCCGTTGTCACCTTCCGCTTCATCGAGAAGGCCAGCGTGCGGCCCCTCAGCGGGCCCCAGGAGAATGGCCCCGCAGAGCCCGCTGGGGGCTGGCGTGTGCCACCTGGGCAGCCCCAGCCCCAGGAACAGCTGCTCCGCAGACTGAAGCTGGAGGCCTCTGCGTCTGACCCGCTCCTGGCTGGCTGCAGGTCCCCAGGGGAGACACGTCCCCACGAAGGCAGAAGGGATCCCCATTCTCTCACCACCAGCTGCCTCTTCGGCTCCCTCACCAATGGGCTGCAGGCCCCGCCACAGGACGTCCCCACCAGCCCCCGGCCCCAGGTAGGTGCCCGTGGCCCCACACTGCGCTGTGTCCAGCCCGGCCCCACTGACCACTGTGTCCCTGCAGGGCAGCGCCTGGCCGTGCCCCCGGCAGAGCTCAGCTCATGCCCAGCGTATCGCCCGTGCCAAGTGGGAGTTTTTCTATGGCTCGCTGGGTGCCCCGAAAACAGGTAAGGTGTCAGGCAGTGACACTGTGGGTATGCAGAGCTCCAACCCACTGGGATTTGGGATTGAACAGGGGCTCTGGGCTTTATTCCAGGCTCCTCAGCCTCCGACACTGAGCCTCCACTGCAGCCCAGCCACCCACTGCCTGCAGAGCCACCCAGCTCGCTTCCCAAGCATGGCCTGAGCCATGTGGAGGTGGAGATCGAGGTGTCCCCAGCAGGCAGCAAGGAGCAGGGCTCCTGTGAGACGGGCATCATTAGGAGGGCTGTGAAGTACTCCGAGACAGATCTGGACACCGTGCCGCTCCGCTGCTACCGCGAAACCAACATTGACGACATCCTGGCTGAGAGGGATGAGGTGGATTCTGCTATTGAAAGCCAGAAGGACAGCGAGAGCAACCCCAGCTTTGCAGGGACTCCAGGCAGGAGGGACAGCATGCCTGAAGGGAACCCTGAGCACGGTATCCCGAGCACAAAGGATGGAATGCATGACAGAAACGACAGAGACGCAGATGAGGACGACGAGGTGTTTGAGGCCACGATGAAAGAGAGCAGGGAAAGGTGAGGTTCAGCGTGGGAGGGCAGAGAGCTCCCCTCGCCCTCCTCGGTATCCCAAATGCGTGACAAAGGGGCTCTGCCAAACTAGAGCCCAAGCCGGAACCCTAGTAGCTGTGTCTGAGCCATGTGCAGTTGTTGCAGCGGTTATTCATTGTCCTGCAGGGCTGGGGGTCTCTCACTGCCCTGTGGAAGGAGCAGGGTGGTGCTGGTGTCCAGTGCAGAGCACTGCACCACAGGACCCATTCTGCTGGAGACAAGTCCTGTGATCTGATAGCCATATGAGCCTGGCACCCGGGACAATGCCATGGATCACTGAGTTGAAGGGAGTCCATTCACACTTATGTTTTGTGTTGTTTCTT
The DNA here is from genome assembly GCF_019238085.1 of Lagopus leucura. Taxonomy (NCBI): domain Eukaryota; kingdom Metazoa; phylum Chordata; class Aves; order Galliformes; family Phasianidae; genus Lagopus; species Lagopus leucura. Next base: position 16,365,017 of record NW_024962255.1, on the reverse strand, counting down.
GCTTGTGTGGCAAAATAGTCTGTACTAAAGTAGTGATGGGCCTCAGGTGGGACAAGAGCCTCTGCTCCATCTGCAAATGCTCTGCAGTGAAGGGAAAGGTGCTGCTGGGGAACAGAGTTGGGTGATTCCTCTGTGCTGGGACAGAGAGGTGCCTGGTAGTGTGCTCAAAAAAGGAGAAGGGGGGTTGGTGTTGGAGTGGGAAGAGAGGATGAAATAACCTGCAGTGGTACCCTGCAGTGGAGGGAGAAGCCCTGAGGTGGGCTGCCATGGATGGGAAGGTGCATGTTGCACAGGGAGCTGGGATCCTGCGGCTTTGCCAAGAGGGAAATACATTTTTTTCCCAAATGAATTATGATAGAGAATGTGAGCAAGCTTTGTAAGTCATATTATCACTCCAAGCAAGTTATTCAAGTTACTATAACAATTCTTTTACTTGGTGATAATTCATTTCCAAACACCTGGGGGTCCATTACACATCCATGGGCTGTAAACCTGCACCTACCTTCTGCCCTCCGGGACACTGTGCTGGAGCTCCCCAAGCATGGCCAGAAAGCTCAGGTGTGTACCTCACAGCATTGCTGCCCTCAACATGGTGCTCCTGGCATAATTACCAGGATGCATATGGTGGTGTCCTGCTCATTTTACACAGCTTCCTTGTTGACCGCTGGCTTTCAGGTTTTTTTGATGTGCAGACAGAGCCCTGGCTATTCCCAACGAGGCACAGACCCTGCTGACAGCAGTGCCAAAAATCAACAGACTGAAATAGCGAGTTGGTTCAGTGCCTGCATCACAGCCTGGGCTTTGCTTACACACTGCTTCAGAGGGAGCTCTGCAGCTGCAGTCCTCCCTCCCGTTTACCAGTCACCAGTATTGATGTTTTCTGCTTCAAGCTTTCTGCTTTGTCTGCTCACAGGAGGGGCGATGCGGTGATGCTGGGGTCATTAAAAGCTGCCCCATCTTCCAAGAGCTGGCGCTGCTTTGCTCCGCAGGAGCTGTTACAAACCAGAGGCTTCCATCCCAGCCAGTCCTTCGCTGCAGAGCACTTCCTTGGTAGATGGGAAGGAGCAGCTATGCAAAATTATTGAGACACCATCGGATGCTGATTTGCAGCATTTAGACATGTAAATCCCTTTGAAAATCTAGCCTTAGGGATTTAGCACCCTCTGCACGGGGAGACTGGCTCGGCACTACTTTGTTGCCCTTTATATTCTTGCCAAAGGGCACCTTCCTTGTCATCTCTTCGCCTAAAATAAGAGAACGTGCAGCAGAACATCAGGATGAAAAATCCGATACAAAATCAAACAAGATGTGGAAAGTGACATAAGAAACAGCGTCTTCTTCCAGAATCCACTCCCTGAAATATATTTAGAGCCGGCTCTACGGCTAATGACCAGTCTAAGCCTTTGCTGTCTTTATTCCCATTAGTCCCAGAGCACCGAGACCTGCCAGCGAGAGCGGGCTCCTCTCCCCCTTCTCGAGTGCCCCCGGGGGAGCACTAAGCCAGAGGCAGCGCTGCTGCGTGAGCCAGAGCCGGCTGTGCAGCACCGTACCCCGCTGCCCGGTGTGCGAGGGTTGGCTGCAGGCAGGAGCGCCTGTCCTCCCTGGGAGCAGAGCGCTGCCCAGCACAGCCCTCGGGTCTGCCGCCAGGGCAGCCTTCCCAGATGGGACACCGGCATGCGGACATGTGCTGGGGGACACAGGAGCCCCTTCCCCTCTGCCGATGTCCGGTTGTTCAGCCCCATGTGGTAACCAGAAGTGCTGGCTGAGTTGTCAGCATGTAACACAGCACGGTTATTGGTCTCTGGGATGTGTGTCCCCTACTTACCCACCTCGCTGGGTGCCCCCTGAAGCCCTCCACGTTCTGGTGCAGTGAGGCTGTCAGCTTGGAGCCTGCTGCAATAATCTGTAAGATTTCAGAGCAGGCTAATAAATGATAAATCACTCAGTGCTTGTAACAGCACTACATTTTCTGAGCCTTCTGCATGAAGCTGTTTGTTCATAACAAATGTTATGACAAGCTGGATCAGCTCTTCGCTTTTAATCAGGAAAGAGAGTGGCATAACAAGTGCATTTTTAGTGCTCTAATAAAGTGATAGCAGCTTGTGAGTGAAACAGGCTTTTAGGGTTGTGTTTGTGCTTATAGGACTGAAGGGTTGACACTGTATTGGAAATATCCCTGTGTCACATGCTCAGACTGATGGGCAGGCTCATCTCCAGGATGAAATGCTCAGGGGTTTGAGATGCAGGATGTCCCGTGTTGGGCTGGACACAGAGCTGTGCCACAGACCAGCTGAGCCTCCTGCAGGGTGATCTGTGCCCAGAGGTTTGCCAGAGCTCAGAGAGCACAGTGCTTTGGCAGGGGGGAGGTGAACCAGTCTGAAGGCAGCTCAGTCCCTTACAGGTGCTCTCACTACCATCAGGCCATCCTGCTCTTTCCTCCTCCTTCAAAACAAGCGTGGGGAGCTGCTGCTTATGCTGACCTTGCAGGTGGGCTCGGCTCAGTGACCATGGTGTCACATATGCAGAAGGTGTCAGGCTGTCCTCGGTGGCTCCAGGAGAGCTGTGGGTGCCAGGAGCTCTGAAGGCATATGGAAAATTCAGGCACTTGTGGATTTGTTTGGCAGTGGAGCTGAACTACATCCAGTTTTTGGTGCCTGAGCTGTTTATTGGATCTAAACTCAAGCCAAGTGGCTGGGAGCAGTAGCCATCTCATAAGCTTCTTAGGAGGATGAGCCACTAAGGGAACAAAAGTCCATGGCGCATTAAAAGAGAGGCATATGGCTGGAGGGAGGCCAGCACGACCCTCTTTCCATGATGTCCTGGATAGGCAAGGCGTTTCTTTTAGAGGCCTGGTGTACTCAGATATTCAGAGGAGACTTCTGCCCTCCCTGCTTTCCTTCTGGAGCAGTGCACAGGCTTTTGTTTGGGGCTTCGACCTCTTGCTCCTCAGTGACCAGTTCCTCTTGCTTTCTTTCCCTCTAGGATCATGGATCGAGACACACAGGGTATGCTCAAGTCTCCAGTGCCCTTCCTGCTAGGGCACAGCCTCTCCAAGGATGGCATGGACTCTTTCAGCAAGCATTTTGAGAGCATCATGGAGTCCCATCGAGCCAAAGGCACATCTTACACCAGCCTGGACTCCATTGACATCCTCTCCTCCCCAGCCCACACTCATGGGACCTTTTTCACTTTTGATCTCCCAACCCTCACCCCAGAAGTACAGGGACAGATACGAGACAGTGTGAAGCTGATCGAGGAGAACTTTGCTCCTCTGGCTCACTTGGAGCCGGACTCTGGGACCAGTTCAGCCACCGATGCCCCCTGGACTGAGAGGGAGGAGGAGAGGGGGAGGCGAAGGAAGGGTGCTCGGCACAGCCCTTGCTGCTCAGAGGACAGCTTTGGTACTCCCTTGGCCTCCAACATGAGGTGAGTGACCAAAATTGCTTACCGCCCACCTGGACCACCATGGTTAAGCATCAACTCTAATCCTGTGCTGCATGTTTTGTAGCCACAGCCTAACCAGTGCTGCTGGGGAGCAGGGAAGTGGTCCAGGATGCTCAGCCTGACCTCTTCCAACCTGGATATATGTGAGACCATGTCCAGGCTGACACACTGCCTTTCTTGTACTCTTCCGTCTCCCAGCAAGGTCTTGGGCTGAGGCACTTAGGGTTCAGCCAGTTGGCAGGCAGCAGCTTTTCCCTTTTCTGGGGTGTGTTCACCTGGAGCATGATCAGGTCCAGTCCAGAATGCCACAACCGTCCTTGTGGCCCAACGTGGAGCTGATGGCTTTTGGGGAATTTGGCGTGTTGGTCACAGCAGTGCTGAGCTTCCCGCTTGTACTGTTTTCCCACAAGATCTCCTCTTGCCCAATGACATCTTGTGCAACACCAGAGGGTCCTGAACCCTTCCAGGCTTCCCCAGTGGGTCCTGGAAAGTGTTGGAAGGAAAGAACAGCTTGGCTTTCTCTTGGTTGTCCAACCAACCTGTGGTACTTCTGGCTGCAGCCTGTGTTATCCTGATAGGCTTAGCTTGGGGTGAGCATGTGGCGATCTGTGCTTTGTGTCACCTCTGGCACCTGTAGTCAAGAGAGGAGGGTGGGACATTGCATCTGCTGTGTAGTATTAGGATCATCCTGGGGACATTCTGGGGGAGAAGAGCTGATCTCTGGGCTGGGCTTCTTCTTTTTTGGGACACTGAGGACAGGGGCACAGTGGCACAGAGGCCAGGCAAGGTTTGTGCATAAAACGGGTGGTGCCCGAGTGGCACCAAGCAGCCGAGGGTGGCAGTTTCTAGCCATGGACGGTTGCTTGCTGGAGACAGACTCAGCTTCCTGTTCCTCTCTCAAGGCATAGGACCAAGATGGCTCCAGAGAAACCAAAGGACAGTGCATAACTCACTGCTCACAGGATGCCTCCTGCAGCAGCAGCAGCATTACAGGAGCATGGAAGGAGTTGTGGGGGTACCTGGTGCCAGGCTGGGGTCTGTGCTGGGAATGGGCTCTGTGGGCTGTGACTCCCAGCTCCCGTTGTGGCAGTGGTGGTGTGCAGCTCCTTGTGAGGCCAGGCAGCCTCAGCTCTTGCATCTTCATAGCCCAGACCAAGGCTCCTATATCCCTCAGCACACAACGTTCTGGGACCACACTTCAATCTTGAGCTTGCAGGCAGGAAGCATGCCAAGCTGCCAACGTGGTGAGCACTCCCCAGGCACCGGGTCTCTTTAGCCTGATCCAGTGTCCGTGTGTGAAGGGAAGCAGCAGCAGCACAAGTTGTGGCCCTGAGCTGGGAGACCGACCCTGGGACCACTGCATGTCCCTGGTACACTTCCCATGCTGCAACTCTAGGAGCCCTCTGCCCTGGTAGTTTGCATTAGCAATGGGAGATGGTCTGCTGCTGGGCTGCCCCACAGCGGACATCCTGCAGCAGCACCTCGAGCACAGAGCAGGGTTCCCAGTGGCCCTCATTCTGGGCCATGCTGCAGGGTCACCACTGTCACTGTATGGGAGGCTTTTGTCCCCACAGAGGTGACAGTGGCCCAGAGCAGGGTCAGAAGCAGGAGCAGGATGCTGTGCCACACTGGGGACGTTGGGTGCCTCTGGGGCTGGTGGTTCTGGTGAAAGAGTGAGGTAGGAACTGGGCTGCTCTTGGGTTGTCATTTTGCAATTACAGATCCAAATCCCAGGGCAGCCCCGGGGCAGGCACTGCATATTGAAGTGCATCAGCGCCAGAGAGAGACAGGCAAATGGTGCACCCTCGGGGTATGAGTGCCCTAAAATCCATGCGCTCAGCTTCCCTTGGCTCCTCAGGTTCCAGCTGGGACTCCTGAGCCAGCCATGGCTGTGCACCCCCAGGGACATTTGTTGTTGAGGGGGGGGCTGGTAATTGCTCCTCATCGCTGGACCAGGGCTGGTGTCTGTTCACCAGTGGGCTGAGCATGGGGAACCCGGCTGGCACTGGACAAACTGGACAGCGCGTGCCGTGAGAGCCACAGGGTGACGGGGCTGCTGTGTGTGTGATGTGGGAAGGCATGGGGAGAGGGCTAGCCATTGAGAATGGAAAGAGGGAGAAGCAAGGGGTGAGAGCACGGGAGACTGGGCACGAACGGAGAAGTAATTCTCTCCAGGCACAGCCTGCAGCGTTGCAGCGCGGGAAGGGTGGCGTTAAGGTGTGTGGGGTTGCTTACCCATATCGCTCTCCAGTGTCACGCTCTGCTGTGTCCGGGCGGCCACGGAGCAGCGCGGGGCCCAGCGTGGACGGCGGTGCCGGAGGCCCGGGGACGCGAGGCGAGCTGCCCGGCCCGCACATGCCACACACGTGCACGAGAGCGGCGGTGCGGCTCAGAATCCCGCGGCGGCAACGGGGCCAGGTGCCACCTGCGCGGCCCTGCGAGGCCCGGCGGGGGCGGGGGCGTGCGCGGGGACCGCGGGGACAGCGCGGCCGCTGGCGGCGGCGGTGAGGCGGGCGGCGATGGGGCGGGCGGTGCGGCGGTGCGGCACGGCACGGCACGGCACGGCACGGCACGGCACGGCCGGCGATGGAAGGGGCCGCGGCCGGGATGCG
>NW_024962255.1:16259337-16326291 GCF_019238085.1 Lagopus leucura | reverse complement strand
CACAGGGCGGGCGCGCACGGAGCCCTCCCCGCCAGAGCGATGCTCCGTACCTCCGATATCACCCCGCCTACGGCAGGCGCAGCTCCCCGCGCAGAGCTTGTGCACCGCGGAGCAGCAGGGCCGGGAGGACGTCTCTCACTTCCCTCCTCTTCCCTGTGCATTGACATACGCGGGAACAGGGCTCACGGCAGCCCGGCCGCTGATCTCGTCCCCCTGCCAGCTGTGTAACACATACCACAGTCTCCTGCCCTGACCCTTCCTGAGGGCTGACTGCAGCCCCTCAGTCCCACCGCACAGCAAAGTTTCTGTTTTTCTTAACTGGTGGACTTGCACACAGAAGAGGAAGCACAGCGGCCCTGGCTGTTCAGCCGAGTCGTGCCATGGCAGCAGCAGCCACATTTCCTGCTTGCACCCCAACCCAGCACACCCTCCTGCTGCCCCAGGCGTGTGGCTGCAGGCCCCCAGTCTTCCTGTTGCCAGTGGGTGTGCAGGCCCTGGCAGGGCCCAGCAGCACCACGCTGCAGGCAAGGAGCAGCGGGAAGCAGGCTGTGCCGTGCCCTACCTGTGCCCCCACCTCGCTCCAGCAGAGGTTATGCAACACAGGGTGCTGCACTGCACACTGGGCCCAGCTGCTTGTGAAGATCTTCCCAAAAATCTGAACTGCAGTCCACACGGAGCTCCTCAAAGGTCTGTGCTCACTCCATGATTTTGAGCGCAGCATCTCACCAAGCTTTCACCATGGGACGCAATCCTCCGCCACTCCATTACTAGGCCGCACTCCCCCCCCACTGCCGTCCTTGCTGCCCGCCTCAGCCCTCTGCATGGCGGCGGCAGCAGAACAATGCCACCCACTGTGGGGACACTGGGCAGCGCTGCAGCTGCTGTGGCCTCCAGCAGCTCCGCGGGGCTGGGATTGTTCCTGGACAATGGGGATGGGCAGCGCAAAGCCAAGCTGGCTGCTCTGCACGCACAGGTGGTACGGAGCAGTGGGGACTGCAGTTTCAGGAAGCATCTGGCTTGAACAAGAGCAGATTTTCCAAGGGAGCTCAGCCGCCGGCAGCTCCAGGAGCGAGGCGCACCTCACTGACCTCGTACCTGCACAGCAGGGCTGCCTAGCACACTTGCTGCTTGGCCGTTATTGTTATTTCCACAGTGCATCTGATTAAAAGCTGCAGCGCTTCAGAGTCTGCACTTGAAGTTTCAGTGCCAAATTTATGTTTTGCAGCCACAGCTTATCTTTTAAATAGGGCTTTTTTTCATTAGAGAGCTTCACAGTAAGCTGTCCTATTGACATATGCTGATCGCTGACATTTATGCCTGCTCCATTTCAGCTGCAGAAGTTCTTGGTGTATGTACATTGGAACGGCAAGAGGCAAGCAAACCCCAACTGCTGTGATGTCTGTCCAGCATCCTCTGGAACAACAGTGAGTCAGACCCGTAAAAATGAGAAAGAAGTCCAAGTCTGAAGAAGTGTACGCTGGGACAAACCCCAGGGCCAGCGCCAGGACCTCCCCTCCTCCCCAGCAGCTGCTGGCCCCACGCTGTCCCAGGGCTTTGGTCACAGAGGGTTCAAGGCAGCTCGGTCACTAGAATGGTCTCAAGCACACACTAACCTGCCAGCTCGTTCCTCTTCTCCTTCAGCTCACACTAGAACAAGCAATTTCTCTGGTTGTTTCTTTCCGTAACACACAAAATCCTCCTTATCACAAAATCCAAACAACACTGAAATGAATCTATTTTTCTGTCCATTCCTATCTGCAGTTTAGCAAAGACTGTCTAAAGCATAATTTTGTCTTTCCATCCTACATTCTTTACATTCCAGTCCCATTTCCTGCAGTTTCCCTCTGCTAGCTTTTGCTTTGCACCACAATTGTCTGAATTAAAATGTAGCAAATACAGAGCGTGTTTGCAAACAGTTTGAAACACAGCGTCCCCAAAACAACTATCGTCAGGCAGCAGCAAGTGCTGGGCTTTGCCACGACGTGACAGCACATCAAGCAGTCCAAGGGCTGGCCAAGTGTCCAGGGATCAGAGGGCAGCAGTGCTCACACAAAGGCACTTTAGAATTGAGTAATGGTTTACAAAGAGTTAATCATCTAAAGGTTTCAGCAGGCAGCTTAGAAAAACAGAGCTGTAAATCGAAGTCAAGGCTTGAAAGTACAGGGCAGATAGGTTATAGAAGCACCATGGGCAGGCAGTGCAAGAACTCAAATACATGAAGGAAAATATCTGAGGGCAGGAAGGACCATAACTTTCAAAGCAGTGGAGGCTGAAGAAGGTTGACTGGATGAAAATACCTCAGAAAAGGTGGAATGGGGAAAAGAACCAGGATTTATGAACGGGACTTTCCTAGCTTGCGTGTCACACTTCCATTACGCAATATTTAGACCTTTGCCCATGAAATTTAAACAAATTCCAACTTCTTAAAACTCGTTATCAAGCTTGTAAGTCTTCTGGAATTCTCCGAGAACAGAAGGCACTGATGCCTTGCACAGCTCTAAAGGCACTGTGTGCATCTTGCTACAACACAAAGCAGAAAGCACCATGAGGGAAGCAACTGTGGTTGCCCCCATCCATGCAAGGACTAGCTCTGGAAGACTCCAGGATCTCCTGCTGACCCAGAGTCCTGTCAGTGCAAATGAGGAGCTCTTCCGCAACAGATAGAAGGGCAGGCAGACACGTCACAGAGGGGGCTGTATGCCGAGATGCTGCAGGGCACCTGCTCTTCAGCCCTTGCCTTCTTCCTTCAGTCCTGGCTGTGCAGCACTAATCTTACAGCTCCTTTTTAACTATGCTGGAACCTTTTCTACTTAGCCTCTGCATGGCTTGTCTTCACTGCAGCCTGCAGAGGAACCAACCAGCTGTTAGAACAAGTTCATCCATGCTCCCCCTCGCTTTGTTAGAGAGTGTCGAGCCACTGGGTTGGTGGAAAGGTGCAGCACCCTTGATAATTCAACTCCACTCTTCTCAAAGCTCTGGGCCAAAAAATTACAACAGAAAAGGTTTGCAACACTAGAGCACTCATTTACAGGATGTATTTATTACACTGTAAAAAGTCCATTGGATTTGTAAGCCATTTACCCCATATGTACACTGGCTGTACTCCCACCCCAACCTTGGGTTTCTCTCAGTACAGCATACACTGGGTTGGAGTTGACGCCTGTGTCCCTCCCAGTCACCAGTGGGATTTCTGAGATTGGTATTACTGAGAATTTAGCCAACTAATTCAGAGAGGAGGAAGAACTGAGATGCAGTGCTTGCCAGGCAGCCAGCCAGCTCTGCTCTGGACATGAGAGGATGGAAAAGCAGGACATCCTTGCTGCAAGACAGAAGCACAGGAATGATGACTATCAGCTGCAGGAGACCCTGGGTAGAAAAGGAGGTGGGCTCCCAACAACCAGAAAATGCATAAAGGTGCAATCTTCGCAGGAGCTGCCAAAAGAAAGCTGCTCCTCAGCACAGCAGACTTGCTGGGCATCTGCCAGCAGGTGCCACTGATCTCAGCATCTTCTCTGAGTGAAGAGGAGGGGACAACTCTGGGCCAACGAAGCAAGTGGTGGACAATGCAGCACTGCTGTGCAACCCAAGGGGAGTAGCTCCCCAAGTGCTGCTGGAGAGATGGCCATGGTGCTCTGCTCTGACATTACAGGGCTCTGCATTTCCTCCTAATCTGATTAACTAGGTAGAGGCTCCTGAATTTGCTCTGCCCACCAGATGGTCTTTACGTAGGAGGAGAGGAGGAAGGCAGCACTGTGCCTACCAGGCTCCCCCGCTCCCTAACTGGTCAGGGAATTATTGCAATCCAAGTTGCAGAAGGAAAGCATATGGCTACAGCATACAAGAAGCCCTGCATAGCAAGCTGGAAACTACACTGTGAGCAATCCTCTACGCAAAATTTTCAACCTGCTGAGCCCAGGCATACCCACAGCCCAAATAAAGCAGTGCGGCCAGAAGCAGGAGCAGGAAAGCCAGGAAACAGCTGGGGAATTGTCCAGGGATTGAACTGAACAATCTGAGAGGCAGTCCTATACTGTTGTCCCTCTCCAGTGTTAAATCAATGCGTTTTCCCTTTTCACCAGATGACACATTGGCAGCTTGGTCCCAGGCTGCTGGGTGTGGGTGTTGCCTGGTCCCTGAGATCGTGAAGGCAGGAAGGAGATTGGTCAGTGGAACTGGATACCAAGAAGGGAGCAGTCAGGAATTTCTTGGCAGTTGCCGCTAGTAAGGAACAAATGTGATATGCTCTGGGGGTTTGCTGCAGCTGCCTTCTGTGCAGGTTAGCATCATCTTCTAAATCAAACATGCTTGCTATCAGAGAACATTTGGCCAGCATCCTCTGCCAGAGCCTCCTCAGCAGACAGTTCTCAGATACCTTCAAGCTAATTGACTTCAGAGGTTGTCATGGGGTCAGTGGGCCGTGGAGTAGCTAAGAGGGGAACAGGAGAGGTGGCTTCTATTAGAGCTGGGTTGAGGATGATTGGAAGAGTCATAGGCGGGACCCCAACCTGCAGGGGAGAGGCAAGAGGCTGCAGGATAAGTGGTGGTTGTGCTGTTGTAGGAGGTATGTCTGTAACGGGGCTTGTCTTTGTTGGCGCTGATGCTGTGAAAGAAGGAGAGGAAGAGCTGCTGACAGTGGGAGATGGAGGTGCAGAAGCTCTCTCAGACTCTGGAAGAAAGAAGAGAAAAATACATTCTTATATAGGCCTGGACAAAGTCAATTTCAGCCTTAATTTAGACTAAGGATCAGCTTCAGGGACCTTTTCAGACCTTTTTCCCCAGACTTTCCCCTTCTAGATGCCTTCATAAGGGGCCTTGAGGAGCAGGTGTCAAACACAGCATTCTGCCTTTGCCTCTATCCACAAAAATCTCAGCAAGGCAGCCATAACCAAACCATTTGGAAGCAGAATGGGCTCCACAACACAGAACAGCTGGTCAAAGCAAGGAAAAGCAGATCTGTGCTTTCCACATTCTGGGAAGATGCTTCCAGAAAGAAGAAAATGGGACTTACCACTAGCACTCAGTTCAGAAGGCTTCTCCGATGGGGCTGAGTGGGTGGCTGGTCTCACATCCCCCATAGGAGAAGGGGGCAGGGCAGATGCTATTGACTTCTGAGGATGCTGCTCCATTGGTATGCTGGGGACAGGATCTAGGAACACAAACAGTGAGACACTACACCAGTTTACTCTCTCCTTTTGCCCACCCTCAGTTTGCCGTCCTGATGCCAAGTTCTCATATCCTCCTGAATGCATCATCAGTAACATCCAGGCACTATGGCAGCTGGGTACAGCAAGGTGCAAGCGCTAGGCCCAAAACCCATTTTTTAAAATGCTTCTCATTCCCTTGTACCTTGGATGACTGTTTGTTTGAAGAGCTCATCTCGCAGCCTAGGTAAGAAGCAGTCAATCCGCTCCCAGGTGATCTCCCAAAGATCAGAGTATCCTGTCCGCGAGTCTGCACTGTGGAATATCCCAGCCGTGTCCATTACAAGCAGCATATTCTTCAGAGACTCTGGGATGGCCTCCAGCTGTAATCAGAAACACTCCTCAGCACAGAGAGATGGGACACACAGCAATGAACGAAGGCTCAAAAAAAGCTGATGGGCTGCATTGGAAACAGAGGCTAAAGGGACACACTGTGGAACGAATGGGTTTGCGAGAGTTAAATTAAAAAAAAACAACAGCAAACAAAGCATAAGGGGTTAAAATTCATGAATGATTGTTCAAAGCTCTGCAGCACTTTCAGCACCTTACCAGTAAGTCACTGGAGCCAGCATGCATGTATTTGTCCATGAAGTCAAGGATTGTCAGCCACAAAGCAGCAAAAGTGGTCAGTGAGAGCAGTGGGGAGAGATGCTGTAGGAACACCTAGAAAAGAGCACAACCATTGTCAACAAGCAGTATCAAGGCTGCTGTTCATGGCTTGGCAAGCCAATCTCACAAATGTGGAATGACCCCTCCCTGTCGCAGGCTAGAAGGCCAGAGGATGCCAGAGGAATCCATTCTTCTAAGCTGCTTATACAGAAGAGTGAATCTTGTCTCTCTTGCCTGAGGTCATTTAAGTTTTAATCAGCACCTCCTCCAGTCCTTCAGGCCCAGGCTTTGATGAGCATCACTTCACCTCTAGAATAAACCGTCTTTAATTAATGTTGAATGATATACTTCTCTTCACTCTCGTAAACACCTTCCTAACAACTTTTCTGAATCTAAGATCACGGAGACAGCTCTGGAAAGAAGGCTCATCCCAGCAGCAGGTGGTGGTGGAAAGGCCCAGCACTGAAGACAGTCACACTAGCAGACTGACACCTCTCCAAATCAGAGATGCTGAGAAGCAAACAATGTTGTCCTCTTGATGCACATTCTCTCCTGAGCTTTCAGACAGTGGAAGCACACTAACCTTGGAGAGCAGTGTTGAGGCTCTCATCCTAGTTTCTTCCATTCCACCAACATCAGCTGGGCTGATGTTCTCAAGGAGCTTCGTTAGCAGAGGGAACAGCACCTGTTGGATTGATATTTCTTTGTGAAAGTCTCATCCAGTCCTTTTCATCTAACCACCTTAAAGGAAGAAGCTAGCTTTTGGAACTAATTTCTAGACAAAGAGCATGAGGGAAGCAGTGAGAAATTGAATACGTGGATTGATTTCCAAGAGGCTCTGTCAGAAGCCTAAGCAGAGAGGAATATTTCACAGGAGCAAAGTAGGGAAATGCCTGTGTATTATGGTGAGCAGACTATTCAACAAGACAGTACTATGCCTCCTACAAAGAGCATTGCTCTTCGTGACTGCTGTCATACCTGCCTGCCCAGGCCAACCAGGAGGTTACCTTATTGAAGCACGACTCCCACTCTAAGGCATCCAAGGCCTGCAGGTCATGTACAAGGAGGGCCCGCTGCAAGTAGGTGAGTGCCTGCATCCGTACCTGGCGTCGGGCATCACAGCATAGCCAGGCAATACCTGCAAAAGAGGAGTTCAGTGCTGAGCCCACAGAGAAAGTGTCACATTCCAACTCACCCAGCCTAGGTAGAGATAGCTAATGAAGACCAAACACACTGAGAGGAAGGAACAAAATAAGAAGTATCATACCTGTTCTAGGTCACAGATTGGGAATCTACTGTCACATCCAGTAGTAAGCTGGTAGCTAAGTCATGCTAAGGATACCTTGCTGGATCTGAGCCCATTTTGTTTTCCCACTTACACAGCAGACCCTAAAAAACAACCTCTGCCTGCTATCTACAGTTAGCTCTTGGCTCCTCCACTTTCCTGAGGGCTGATGTTGTATTGAAAGTCTCTCCACTCACTTCTCATCACAAGGGGATGACTTTACCTTGTAACAAAGGACACCAGCAGTTCGACCACAGTGTTCGAGAATCTGCTTCGATTTTCCTCCCTGAAGTCTCTAGATGGCGTTGCTCCTCTGCCCAGGAGCTGTAGATGGAAGCTGCTCGTGTGTGCAAGGTGTGCATGAGATCCAGGAGCTGCAAGTCAAGCATCACATTAAGTAACACAATTCTTGAATCAAACCTTCTCTCTGCTCCTTCCCAAACCAATGCTAAGAGGATCCCAGCTGCTATGAGATAGTTTCAGGTCCAGTTATCCGAGCAATCCCTAAGCATTCAAGTACTGGGCATCCTCCACAAGATTATTGTCAGCCAGGAGCCATATAAATTTCCTCACTGAGGGAGTGGCATTCCAAAGTTCCCAGGAGAAAGAATGGATCCTTGGCCTGCACAGAGCATTTCCAATACACAGCACGATGCCCTGCCTAACTTAGGGAGAAAAACAATGACTCAGCTACATTGCCCACAGACAACTCTGTCTCCTTGCAACTTAGTTTTTTAAAGCAACGTGAAACATGCAAAAACTCTCCAATGGCACATGACAGCATCCTAACAACTTTACTACTGAACTGTGGCCCAAAAGATTAGTGCTAAGTCAGCATCTTCACATCTTTGAGAGCCAAGATAGAAATAACTCCTGCATCCCAGTCCTCTGTACTTGAAAACCCTGTGTCCCAGCCGACCAGGTTCTCCTCTCTCCATAAGCTCACATGCTCTGTCAGACTCTTCACTAATCACACATGAAACTCATGTCTCCAAACTTCCTTTATCCACATTCACTGTATCTTCTGCAGTGACTTATTTCCATTCACCTACTCTTCTGGCTTTTCTCTCTCACTGCAGAACCACACTCTGCGACCAGCCCTAACCTTCACCATTCAGTGGTCACTAGTCCAGGATACAACCTCCCCTCATCCCATGAAGAGTCCCAGTGATTCCCTAGCAAGGTCCCGAGTGTGGGAAAGGAGAGGAGGAAATCCTTGCTATACTTACGTCCTGACTAACCTGTAAAGACACAGTGTGGTAGCTGGCAGGGATGCTCTCATCCTCGTCCTCATCACTGTGTGTGTGGACCTGGTGCTGGCTCAAGACTCGTGATCGCCGAGTGGAGCTCTCCTTTGGCTTTTTTTTTAACCGACTGGATTTACTATCATGCCTGTGGCTCTTCCCCCTTTTCTCCTGGGACTTAGAGCCTAAAAAGGTAAAGGCAGCAACATACAATATGCACAACTTCATCACAAAATGTTTTCAGCCTTTCAACACATGTAGCAGCCACTTTCTGACACCCCCAGCGGAGGGTTCTACTCATTTTAAGAGGTACCCAGTGCCCTTCAGGAACAGCCTTCTGCATCCACAGGAAGCCAACACTTGCTGATGCTGCTACCTTTACATTAGGTGCTGGCCTCTTGTGTCACAGTGACATGGACTTTTCTCATAGCAGAAGATTATCTGAGAGCTGGGGACTCATTCCCCAACAGTATTTCACACATCCCTTCATGCTGCTTGGCACTCTCAAGCCTGATCCCAGCTGTCAAATCAAAGGCCACCTTACCTCCGTTCAAGCTTGCCTCCACAAAAATGCGGATGGTTTTAACACAAAGCTCAAAGTTCTCAGGTGTCACGTGGGCAGCATCTCGCACAATGAAGGACAAGGACTCTACACACTTCATGAGAGACTTTGTGTCATGTGGGCCCAAATCCAACCCCACGGTCAGGCTGTACTGGTTGACAAGAGGAGACGGCCCCAGCTTGCTGAACCCAGCACTGGGTTTAGAGGTGTCGATGTCATCTTTCCCTACCTGCAGGGCACAGCAAGAGGGTAGCAGGAGGGAGTAGTGTAACAAACTGCACCGCATGCACGTGCTGAAAGAACCTTTCTTCTGAAACAATTCCCCTTTCTTCAACATCTGCCTCCCAGCTTTCTGCTCTCCATCTGCATCGTCTCCACATCTTCCCTTTACACTGTCAGCTCACCCTAGCTATCTCTTCTACAGCCTTATTCTTTACGTCCCTACCACACCCTCTTCCAAAAACCAGGATTAGTTTTTGGCACCAGAAGCCCCTTGGTTACTCACCACTAGCCAGCCACTGTTCATCACATCCACATCCGTCACCGAGCGGTGCATCTTGCCTGGCTTCCCATGGTCTGTGTACACCTCTGAATCAGACGTGTAGCCACGGTCTAGGCTCATGTCACTTGGATGATAGGAGGAGACCTCACTGTCTGACTGAGCACCTTCAAGACAAAAGGCAGAGGTTTTAGAGAGTAAACCTGGGAGAGTAGCTACGAATAAGGGAGAAGCAATCCAGATCAGCATTAGCTAAGAAGCACCGGTGCGCCCTGGAAGAATCTGAGCCAGGCCTTTCCTCCTGGGAAAGGAAGAACAACTGTAACTGAAGTATGCACAGGAGATAGCAGGAAACACAGACCTTGGCATTTATTCCTGGTATGTACATTTGTTTTTCCCTTTCAGAAGGAAGGGAATTTCCATCCTCTGCTAAGTCACTTATTAACTGACCATGGATTTAAAACAGCAAATTTCAACAACTTGATCCCAGGGGAAGAATCATATGTACCACATATTTTAGAACCATTGGAGGTGCTAGGTTCAGCCAAGGCAACTCCTAAAGCACAATGCAAAATATGGACTTGTGTGGCTGTTGAGGTCCCTCATGCCACTCCACATTAATACGGGTGAAGTGTTTCTCGTTCAGAGCAGTTTACTTCATGCATGTTCCATATCTATCCGATCTACCTTCCCCGAATTTCAAGATAACCTTGTATTTCACATGTCCCAAGCTCAGAAACCATTGCAAAGGCCAAATTTAAGGCACCGTGATAAAGTTGTCTTGAACAAAAATTGTGGGTTTTTTCCCTCATCATTCAACATTATCTAGAAATCCACCAGCATCTAGATTTGCTGTGAACAGTGCACCAAACATTTTCAGGAGGTAAAGAGAAATAATGTTTTGATCTTACAGGATGCTATAGTAAAGTAGTTTGTTCAAGCAGTAAAGACAGGAGCAGTAAAAAAAAGAGCTGGGAGAAAAAAAAAATCTTGTATTTGCTCCAGAAGGCAAAGGCCACAAGCTATTTAGCATAAGGCATTAGGACCTAGAGAAAAAGTTCTAGAAAAGCAGAGAGGAGAACAGCCTTTTAGGAAAATCCTTTCTTTAATTTTTTTTTCTTTTTTTTTTCCTGTAGAAGTCTGAAGATGTCAGCCTCAAATACACAGCAGCTGGCTAAAGCAGAACACGAACAGTTTGCTGGAAAGATCGTCTGCTAACACAGTCCAGAGAAATGGCAAACAGTGGGTTGGTCTTACAGGAATTGCATGTACACTCTGAAAACAAACTGAATTGGAAATAGTTTAAAGAACTACTTCCTTTTTCAAAATCCTTAAAAAGAGGACACAAAGGAGTCAGTCCTCTAAAAGAGGAAACAGCTGGGTTTACATTACACACCTGGATAAGAGATTAAAGGCTATATTACCCATGGCACCGGACCACAACCACCAGAATATACTCCATGGGGCAGTGCAAAGATCTACAGCTGCTGCAACTGGTATCAGTTTTCCTCCCCACTGCTCCCCCAGGGATGAGCACCTGGACTGTTGCTCAGAGTACGAAGAGATGGCAGAGTAGAGCCAGGGACAGACCATGGGGTAGGAGTGAACAGCAGGTGCTGGTCTTTAATCTTGATAATGTAGTTTAATGTCAGCTTTGTTTTCTTGCAGTTCCCTCTGCTAATTGAAAAGCTTGGGGAAGCAGCTGCTTATCTGGCAGGCGGGCATCAGATTTCCTAGCAAAAGCCGGCCTATCTTACCTGTGTCGTTATCTGCCCTTGCTGTAACCTGCAGGGCTGCAGGTGGCTTTACCCCAGACCCAATACACTCCAGGAGGGTGAAGAGCGTGTACCAGTCATCCCCAGAATGAATGTTGGCAGCATTGGTCTTCAGCAGTTCATGGAGGCCATAGGCAACCTCATGGCTAACTCTGGACAACACATTTGGCTTCATCATGAGCAGGATACGTAATGAGAGGAGAACCTAGCCACAGAAAGAGACAGCAAGAATAACAGATCCTGTTATATACACTCTCTTCTTCAGCAAAGTCCACCTTCCCTACTTAGGGCTACTTACAACTGCTGGTTGTTGTTACCTGTAGCACACACAGGCTAAGTGTGGGTCCATATCACAATAATTGCTTTCCTATGTTGCCAGATACAGCAAAAAAACCCACCCACAACAGCAACAGACTTCCCCTTACCTGTGCACTGATTTCTTCCCGACGAAGGAGCCGAATTGCCAGCCTCAGCAGGCCCACCACTGCCCTCTCCACTAAGAAGCAGAACTCCATTGCATTGACACAGAGGTGGTAGAGGTGGTCTCGGACAGTTTGCCAGACACAGGTCACACGGTCCCTAGCCACAACAAGGAGGAGGGAAAGGGTAGGATGAAAGGATATGAGACAAGCAGGATGCAGCTACTTCCCTCTTCCACCCTGAATACTCCATACAACCTCACAATCTGGTATTTCATAACTACAAAGAAAAACTCCAGCAGAGAGATATAAGAACAGACACACAGAAACAACAAAACTGTCAAGTATCTTATTTACTTAATTACTCGCAAATCAAGCAGGTGGGTGAATTCTCCCACCAGTGTTTAGTTTATATTCTCCAGATCTCATGATATCAAAGCAATAATTCATGGGTGAATAGTCCCTATGTTTGCATATGCTAGAACAGAATTGCTAAGCCCTGAAATTATAGCCACATGCTGCTTCAGCTGGCAAACGAAGCACATAAGGAACTGATTCCCTAGACCCAGTCAGCAGCTGCAGTCCTGCAGAGACATAGACAGCGACTATAAATGTATTTCAAGGTCATACCTATTTTCTAGTACAATCCTTAGAAGCATCTCCAAGCAGAAGGCAGCATCCTCTTCATCGTATGTCTCCTCATCGGGAGTCACAGAGATTAGAGCCTAGAAAAGACAATTAATGTTTGTGACTTGCAGCTTCTCAAAACAGGGGTACCAGTGAGGACCAACAGAATGCTCTTAGTCTGGGCAAAGCAGCACTCCAGTGTCTGGGGAAGTTGTGCATAGTCCATCAAAAATACATTGGAGGTCAGGGGCTAATCTAAGTATATGGAAGATTATATTTATATATATATATATATATATATATATATATATATATATATATATATTTTTTTTTTTTTTTTTTTTTTTTTTAATAAAGATTAAGAAAGATGTAATTCAAACTTAAAGAATGTTAAACTCTGATGAAGTGTCTCAGATGGGGAGGCTTTCTGGCAGCTAGCAGCTTCTTATTAAGCATATTTGAAGCACAGAAAAGACAGACATACCTAGAAGTGACTATCCACAAGCCAACAACTTGCATTTAAAGGAAGAGTTCCTGACATAGAGGACTAAGAGCAAAATCCTCCTCCAGAACTAAGATGGCACATGAAATTTTCAAACAGTTTCTGTTACCAAAAGACTCTTACAATGTTTTTCACAATTTACTGTCTTTCTCTGCTACTAAACAAATGTGTAACTTCTGAGCAGGCAACAGACAAACTAACGTCTGATTTCAAACCCCAATTAGGCTTAAGACACCCTCTGAGGATAGAGGAGCTAGGTGAGTATACAACACATACGCATAATCACTCAGCAGACTTGTGCCATCACCCATCCTGTCCCTTGCCCAGTATCTTTCTCACCTTCATCAGCTCCTGGAGGGATTCAAGTTGGAGGAATTTACTTTCTGTGATCAACTTCTCAGGATCACATTGCTGGAAAAGACAGAAAAGAGAACGATATATCCAGGATGCGGGGAAGGCATACAAACAGATTCCCCACAAAACACCACATGCTGCTGCAGTAGGTACTGGGAGTGGTTTCAACGCAGTTACATGGAGGAAAATTCCTGAAAGCTAATTCAATCCTTTAACATCAATTATCCTCTAACAGTGCTAGACAGATTTTATCAGGTAGCTCCTTGCCTTTTAAAAAAGAACATCTGCCCATAGACTGCCTTGTCTTGGAAAAGATTAGTCATTTGAGAGTTAATAAATTTGTGCTTAATTATAGCATAGTGATGCCAAGGGCAGATCCCAGTTTCTTGTGCAAAACCGTCTCTATTTTCAAATGTTACTATGTTAGTACATCATATCCTATAAGACTCTGGCAATGCAGACTCTATAGCTGGCAATGCAGATTCGCTCATCTTTACTTTATTACATTTCCCAAGTCCTCTGGGAGCCTGGAATACTGCCTAGAAACACGCATGTTTATGCTTCTGTTACCTTTTATCTGCATAATACTGTCACACAGACAAAAGCAGGTTCTTTCACAGCCTTTCTACCTTTATGCACTTCATGCATTTTACCTTTATGCACTCCAGAGCCGCTCGCTTTGCTTCCTGTGTCTCAGTAGATGGCCCTCTCATGCCAGATTGCTCCGTCCCACTGAGGGTGAGCCAACTAACAAAACTCAGCACTGTAGATTCACCACTGCAAATTAGAAGACATCAGCATCAAGAAAACATTACAGAAGAAAAAGAAAAGGTATACTATTTTCCAGGACTAAGGAGGATAAAAAAGACTGCTTGAGCTATCTGCTCCACTCACCGGTTAGATGGTGTCTCCTCACGCTGCAGATAGATTTTACCATTGGGATCCACAAAGTCTTCAACCTGGAAGACAGACCAGAACAAATATATTCAGTTTTCTACTTCTCTGTAGTCTGCTTTTGCCCCTACAATGCTTCACTTAATGATGAAATACCACACCCAAGCACCTGCCCACAGCCAGTCAACCCAGCTCTTCACCCCTCTACACCTAGTCACACCTCTCCACCATCTGGCAATACCAATACTGCACTCTAATACCTCATGCACTCTCTCTTCTGCAAATATTCAAAATTTGTTCAAGTGAAACGAATGGTGGAATTTCTCAAATACAACAAAAACAAAAATAAGAAAAAAAAAAAAGAAATGCTGTGAAACAAGCTGAGCCTGCATGTTCTTGAACATGACACTTTTTGACCGCTTTCTAGATCTGTACACACTTCACCAAACCCAGGCCTTGTTTGCAGAGGAGCTCTACACCACTTTGAACTGATTCTATGAAAAGCCTGCTTCCCACTCCCCGAGTTTTCAGCTACCCGTGTGATTACCTCTACCATGGCCTTGGGCAGCAGTTCTGCTCGGAAAAGCTGCAGGAGGGCCTCCATGATGTTTTTCCAGCCCTCCCGCAGAATGTCCCCATGGCGATGGGCCAAGTGAAACACAGTCTTTGCTGCAATATGGGCCTTGGGATTACTTCCAAAAACAGTCGGCAGGTTCTCAATAGACTAAAGGAAAGAAAAGGGGCAGCAGTCAGCAAGACTTGTTCCTTCCCCAACAGAAATCACAGCAGACTGATCAGAACTGACTACAGAAAAGGCAGCAATTCTTTGCACAATGCTGTAGACAACTAACTCAGCTCATATTTGCTTGACACAGAAACAAAGACAAGGCGGCTTTCCAGAGCAAGCTAAATCACTGAGACACTTGGACCTAAGCTCTCCACTACAGAACACTTCGAAAGTGCTCAGTGTGAACTTATAAATAACACTAACTTATTCTGCTATGGGACCTCACTCCAGAGTCAAAGCCTTAAAATAAGGTATCACTGCCCCTCTTGCTGCAACCATTACTGTTTGAGATGGAAACTATGGCCAAAAACATTCTGGACATGTAAAGTTACTCTGAACACCAGCTAACAGCAAGCTAATCAATCTCCATATTCCTTTCTATTCCTCTTCTTTTAAACAAAGTGGCTATGCATAGAAATTGCAGTGCTCACTGGGGACACTTGATCACCAGGGTGATCTAGCTTAGGAAGTGGCAGATGGACCTGGACAGGCTGCAGAAGTAGGCCCACAAAAACCTAATGAGGTTCAATAAGGCCAAATGCAGGGTGCTCCACTTGGGTCATGGCAATCCCAGGTATTGATACAAACTGGGGGAAGATCTCTTTGAGAACAGCTCTGCAGAGAAGGACCTGGGGGTCCTGGAGGATGAGAAGTTGGGCATGAGCCAGCAGTGTGCGCATGCAGCCCAGAAGGCCAACTGGGTTCTGGGCTGCATTAAAAAAGGGGTGGCCAGCGGGGAGAGGAAGGTGATTGTCCCCCTCTACTCAGCTCTTGTGAGGCCTGTGTACTGGAGTACAGCATCGAGGACTGGGACTCCAAGTACAGGAAGGACGTGCAGCTCTTGGAGCGGGTCCAGAGAAGGGCCACTAAGATGAACAGAGGGCAGGAGCACCTCTCCTCTGGAGAAAGATTGAGGGAACTGGGATTGTTTAGCTTGGAGAAGAGAAGGCTCCAGGGAGACCTCATTGTGGCCTTCCAGTACTTGAAGGGAGCACATAAACAGGAAGGAGAACAGCTGCTTACGAGGATGCATAGTGATAGGACAAGGGGGAATAGTTTTAAACTGAGTTAGGTGAGGTTTAGGTTAGATATTAGGAGGAAGTTTTTCACACAGAGGGTGATGATGCACTGGAACAGGTTGCCCAAGGAGGTTGTGGATGCCTCATCCCTGGAGGCATTCAAGGCCAGGCTGGATGAGGCTCTGGGCAGCCTGGTCTGGTGGTTGGTGACCCTGCACATAGCAGGGCGGTTGAAAGTAGGTGATCTTTGAGGTCCTTTTCAACCTAGGCCATCCTATGATTCTAAGCCATGTGACACTTCAATGTTCTTCTCCCACTTTCTAACAGTTCCTCTTTGATTTGTCTCCTCAGTCCCTGGAGACATTCACCCCTTCTCCCCCTTCCACCAGACTGTCTCTCAAGTATTTGTTTAGTTGTCATATGCCACTGTCATCCTCAAGCCCTTCAGGAATTTAGGGAAGCAGAAAGTAATTGGTGTAGCTGGAATTAGCCACAGATAAAAACTCACGGCTCGGTTCAAATCCAGAATTCCTCAATCCTACATCATCAGCGAAAGGCACAGTTGCTTAATTTTCACAGACCTAAGACTGCTCCAGATTCTAGTCTTACAACTAGATGGGATGCAGCTGGCAATAGCTGGTGCCTCTGAGGGCCTAGTCTTGTTGCTTCTACTGTGTAAATCTGTGTCAAACAGTTGTTTCACAGCAGACATTCCTTTCCTTGTGTAATCTGCTGGTAGTCTCAAAATCTGGTATGCTTGGAGAGGATCGAGTATTTCATCTTTACTGTAGTGAGATGTGCAGGAAAAGGGAATCAAAAGCAACTGCACTGCTTGATTGTTGAGGGTTTTGCTTTCTGTTTATTGTCTTATAACAGTCAAGCTGGTGCTTCTTCATTGCTACCAATGCGGGATGTGAGCAATATAAAAAACATCCAGTTCAGACAACTCTACTTTTCTGTAGTTTTGGAACAGCCAAACACCATTAACTGGACTAATTTGCAGGACTGTTCTCTTTCTACTGTCCCTTCTAAAGATTTCAAAAATCATCTGTTTGAGCCCTTTTACACCCATACTTTCACTCTCTAGAGGTCTTGTTCCAGCCCCACTCCTTTTCGTCTGTATGTGTGTGCAATTTGGCAGAACTCCCTTCTGCTCACTGTGGGTCTTCTACAGGTTCTAAGAACAATGTTGTAGATTTCTTTATATGTTTGACCTTAGAAAGGAATAGCTGTAATCTCCTTTGCACCTTCTGCCATTTACTACCTACCAAGAAGCTTAGGGGAAAAAAACTAGGCAGATGATATTCCACGCAAAAAGATCTGGGCAAAAAAGCTTAAATCAATCATTGTACCTTGGACTGTATCAGAAATAGTGCTTAAGCTCTTGCTAAAAGTGAAACAAACTGCTGATGTTATTTCCTGATCCCAGTGAACAATTCAAAACATGTTTTTCTAACCACTTAATGCTGCACAGATGCACAGCCCCTTCACTTACAGAGAACCGATCACAAAACAGTCCCTCTTGGCACTTCATAAGCTCTATAACCAAATATTTAATAACTGAAATGCATAAACTCACTTGGCAGTATGGACAATCACTATCTTTACACGGAGATCTAAGTTTCCTCATATGAAATAGGTGAAATAAGCAGTTTTATATGAACTGCTACTTGTGAGTATGTAGGAAATGCACTTATTTGGACTTGCACAACAGAACTCCTACTTTACCACACAGTTTTTCATTGCCTTCACCAGAAAACTCGGGGCAGGGGCTGATACAGATTTCTGTATCTACAGATACAGGTATAACTAAAATAAACAAACTATACTACATAACAAAAAAAGAGAGCTCCAACGTACTAAAAAGCATACTTCTTTCCCCTCCTTGCAAACTTACCTCGCTGCTGAGGGCTGTAAACTTGCAGAGAGAAATTATGAGATTGTCAAACACGTCACTGAGGCCATAGTGAGCAGAAATCATTGCACATTTCCTAGGGGAAGAAGAACACAGAAAACACTGTAATAACTTGGCAGAGAGGTCTCTGTACAAGAGAGCAAATCAGACTGCCTCTTCGTTGACATTTCAGACCTTCCTCTCTACCCACTCGTAACAAATGCTCGTGCATAGAGTCTATTATCCATCATATAATCAAAATCATCCTTCAGTCCTGGACCGCTGATATTTGTCTGTGATTATGTCGGGATCACTTCCAAGAATCAAGTCCAAACAGACAAACTACCTGCAGCTGTGCCAATATGCCAACTTTCATGTCTTGACATAAGAAGTTGCTGACATTAAACCTTCAACTAAACCTGCTGTTTCCAAGAGATGGTGGCTACAGTAGCATATTAACAGAGCTTTAAGACTACATTTAAGGCATGGCTTGGTCTGCATTCAAGCACAACCAGAGGTTTTTCCAATACAGCACCTCAAAGATGACAACATTAATTATTGATCAGAGACAGGAAAAAGGTTAAAAAAAAAAAAAAAAGAAAGAAAGAAAGAAACAAGCAAACAAAAAACAGAAAGAAACGAACAATCTCTATCAATCCAGCCACAGCAAAGGCCTCATATACATAAGTTCATGAAAGGTTTTCTTGATATCCCAGGACTCTGTCAGCATCACTGTGCAAGGTAATAGTAATTTTCCTTCACTTTTAAGTAGTATAGCTGTGTCAGCAAGGCTTCTAAATGTAACTATGCTGGAATTTGAAAGTACACACCCCAAAGCACTTAAACTTACTGCAACACACCAGTCAAACCAAGTGGCCAGTGGTACTAAGAAAGGCCAAGATGAGGTGAATCAGCACTAACAAAAGAACAAATCCAGGGGAGCGTAGGCCACAACTTAAAAACAATAGTAATTAAAATAAAAAAAGCTTTTCAATTGCTAGGAAAAGTAACAGCTGGTATTCATTGTGCCCTCTTCAGCAGACAGATGAGATAACAATCCAACTAGTATTTCTGGGTTCCACAAATGTAAGACCTACCTGAAACCAGAGATAGCCTTCTGGATGATTGTTTCTTCTAAGCTCTTGTCAAAAACATAAGAAAGTGCTGCAATGGTTGGGCCCCATGTCATGGTGAAGAGATCATGGTCATAGCTTCCAGGGGGCACATGGAGAAATATGCCCTCATCAGTGGCACCACGATGCAGCAGGACATTCCAGATATAGTTTTCCTTCACCAGGCCCGTCTGTTCCTCTGGCATCACTATCTCATCATTTCTGCAAGGGAGGAAGGCAGAAAGGTTGAATTTTTCATTCTGAGCCAAACATAACATTTACACAGTACCTTTCATTACATGGTCACAAAGTTAACTGATATCTACTCTGGAGTGATTTTGCCAGTTCCTGCAACATTCTCTTTTCTAAAGCCTGCTTGCTTCCTCTGCCCCCCTCCAGTACCTTGGATATAAAGTGCAGTGGCTCTCAGGAACTCTGGGTCACTACAGTGTAATTATAGTATGGAAGAAGCAGCTACCTCCTACAGGTGGAAAATGCAACATATATTGCAGTTAAATGTTGGAAGACTTCTGATAGCATGCTAGTGTAGCTTCACATTCCCCACCTCTCATCCACTCAGAGCACTATGCATATCTCACTGCTCTCAAATAAAAAAAAAAAAACTGATAAACCACAGCAAAGAAGTGTGAGCAACTTTGTATAAGAATATTCAAATTATATCAAAATTAAATATCAGAAAGCCAACAAATTCCAAATTAAAAATAAAGCAAGAAATCAAATGTGTAATGGGTGACTCATACCCAGGGTACCACAGCTCCCTACTCTAACTCGATTAAAGCTATGCAACAATAAAACAATTATGATTAATGCCAAGTAATACTTGAAACCTCAGGTTAAAATACACACTCCCTAAACTTGGGTAACATTGCACAAGAGATAATTCTCTCCAAATGACCAAGTAATTGAGGACAGCCTCAAGTCTAGTCAAAATATAAGACCAGGCAATCCAAAAAACAGAGGTCAATCCATAGAAATAAAAAAAATAATGCACTTCAGTTGCCAAAGAAGCAATTTTCATGTGCTAACAGTACCTATAAAAGAAATACCTTGGTTTATGCATAGGAAATAAGCTCTTCTCAGCTTCGGGTAGCTGTGTTATTTTGACAAGAGCAATCATTACTGAGATTATACAGGAAAATGTGTTAGTAGTCAGTAGCATACTTTTTTTTTTCAAACAAATCCATTTTTGTTAGTATTAACAGGAGCAAGTGAATGAGTTTTACTTGGAAAGTCTCAGGAAATTCTGTACTCAAAAGTGAAATGCTAAGATCCTGAACAGATCATGTATTATTCTGTACAGATTATAGTCCAATTGATTTTCCTAATAATACCCCTCAATTTCAACTATGACAGTACAATAATCTCTTTGGTGTGGAACAGTAGCCATTGATTTAGGCATTGATCACAATAAAAAAGCTGAATTATTTGGTGAAGGAATGATAGAAACAGACTGGAACAGAGTCACAATCTCACTGAAAAATATGACAATATTCTCAGGATACTACTAAAACAACATTAACAA
This sequence comes from Lagopus leucura, assembly GCF_019238085.1. Taxonomy (NCBI): domain Eukaryota; kingdom Metazoa; phylum Chordata; class Aves; order Galliformes; family Phasianidae; genus Lagopus; species Lagopus leucura. Next base: position 16,305,965 of record NW_024962255.1, on the reverse strand, counting down.
CACCCTCAGGAAAAAAAAAGGTCAATCAAAACGAGAACTCTATTTGAAAGACTGAGCCAACTCAAAGAATTTCTAGATAGCTGGTACAGGCAGCATCCCCATCTTCCTGATAATGCTCAAAAGAGAGGCCCAACATAAGTACACTGTCCTGCTTCCAGCATAAGTCATTGCCTGCAACTGCAGATTGAAACCAGCTGAGAGTCAAGAGTTATATCCTGTCTCCTCAGAGACATAATCCTCTCAGCTTCAAATTTGCAGTGTCTGGATTTACTGATAGGGTAGATTTCTGAGTTATTACTAAACCCCCCCCCTCAGAGCCAGTCCGTGCCCAAAAAGGCTTCAGCCACCAGGAATTCTCTTCAAACACTGGTCAGAATGCCAAGAGCTTCAGGGATGGCAGGAGAGATTGGGTGTACAGAGTAGACTCATACAAACAGCTGAAAAGCTTTTGAAATGAAACAAGCAACTAAGACCCGGACAGTTATGTCAAGGCAACAGTGCTGTCCTGAGGATGAGCTGCTATCTCTGGCACTGCATAAATGTTCTGAAGCAATCTAAACGCCTGGCCGGGAGGACAGAGGCTTCTTAATTTAAACATTTCTCATGTGTTGCTCTTACTCAGCCATTATTATGCATGTTGAAAGAAGATGTGTATTCTTTAATATTAGGTTAAGTGCTGTGGATTAAAATACCATGGCAAGAATCCAAAGATACAAGTCTATTGCAGTCACTGTGCCAGGCTTGTTACTCCAGTCCCACACGGAGCTGGAAGGTGGTTTGAAGCAAACATGGTCAGTGAGCCTCTCTCTGTGGTCACTGAAGATCTCACAGACCAAATAACTCAAGTTTTCTCGCTGCATACAAGGAGATGTCAGGTTGATTCTTACTTGATGGCATGGTACATGTCTTCCAGCATGTCCTGTTCAAAGTCTTTGCCTCCATTCACACCTTTCAGGTTTTTCCGAAACTCCTGGGGAAAAAAATAAATGAATAAACACTGATGTAACTCTCCTAGTATCTTCAGCTTGAACTGCTTGGCTTCATTCAGAACTCCACTTGCTTTCTATGGGACCAGAAGGAGATTTTCCTGCATTCTTCAAGATCCATCCTCAAAGTTCAAAGATAAAATGCTATTCTTAGCAGCACGGCAATGCACAGCAGCTCCTGCCTCTACTCACTCTACTCTGAAAGAACAGAGATAACAGAACACATGCTTAGCTGAAGCTGGACATCAGTGACAGGTCTGTATTGCACACTGACAGTCACAGGACTTGAACTCTCTCAAAGCCCAGACTGTTGAGCTGTTGAAAAGCAGTTCGATGATCTTCTCATTCTTACTCTGTCTTAGTTTACCATTTTTTCAGGCACAGAAGCCTCTTGACTAACTTGCCAACCTGTCTTGCTAAGCACAATACTTCTTAAGACTGTCCCTTACCTCCAGCCCTCCTCTCCAATCAATACTCAACCTCAGTGCTGCCCACCAGCTTACTGCATACATGAGTCATGAATACCAGGGGAAATAAACAACCTCTGAGAACGCCAGATATTTCATTGCTAACAAAAGGGAAGACAGGTGCCTACACTGCTAGCACCCACCTCCAGAGTCATTGGGACGTTCTGCTTGCGGACATTATGGTTGTGCTGGTCAGTGTTCAGCATAATAACTGCATAGGCCAGGGCAAAGCAGGCATCGCTATTAGCAAATGGGGAACCATTTGATTTCTGAAAGGCAAATACAGGCACAAGTCAGTCCTACAGTAACAGGGATATAACAGTGATCAAAATAACCATTTTTCTATCACAGCACTAAATAACCTCTTGGACAAACTGAAAAAAAAAATAAAAATCAGACTATGGTTATAGTTTCCAAAAAACACTACGTGCAACTGTTACCTCTTATAAAATAACAGTTTATTTTATGTTGTGCAGCATATATCAGGCACTGGAATGGGCTGCCCAGGGGGGAGGTGGTGGAGCCACCAACCCTGGAGGTGTTCAAGGAACGTTTGGATTTTGTGTTGAAGGACATGGTTTAGTGAGAACTATTGGTGATAAGTGGATGGTTGGACTGCATGATCTTGAAGGTCTTTTTCCAACCTTGGTGATTCTATATAGGCAGTCTGATTTGTCATGTCCATCAGGCAGATGCACAAGAAACAGTGTTTGAGCTTTCTGCCCAACAAGTACACACCCTCCAATGCTCTGTGAAGGCTTCCAACAGTCTCTGGATTACAGGTGCCTCCCCTGGTAATCGGAAGGCCTCTAAATAAAGTCGTAAAGCTTCATCTAGTCTTAAACCTTGGAAGCTGAAAGTCCTGCAACAAGAATGAAATGCAGTGAGAAAATGAAATGGGACAGTAAAGACAGGATAGACTTACTGACTACAGTCTTGTTTGGTTCAACATCAGAATGGCAGATTTCTCTGAAAATAGATAGTAAAGGAGGATGAAGAACAAAGAAAAATGCCATGAGCAGGCAAAAGGTAGCAAAGAACCGCTGATAATTACAGAAATTCTTAATTATCTTGGTAGTCTTCACAAAGAATGGCTCTACTGAAAACAATCTGGATGTGATACTATCATAAGTATCTCAGGTGTTAGCCATATGAGAGAGATGTACAGAATTAAGGCATGCTAGTACACAGAGAACCAAGCGGTATAGATCCCATGCCTCCAGGAACTACTGTTGTACTACGTTTTATCACTGAACTCAACTTTCACGATTACAGGGATACATAAAGATACTTACCCAACAAAGCTTTCCAGTAAATCTATGTTCTTACGATCACTCACAAACTCCCCAATCATCTTCTTGTCCAGGCGAGGATTTTCCCGTAGCCATCTGGCCACCTCATTATTATTGATGGGAGTGGCAAGAAGGTTCTTATCCTGCAGGAACTGTATCCCTTTCTTTGGCTTTTGGTTGAACTGCTCTGTGCCAGTTATCAGGAGCTGAAGACAACATTCTGACAATTACAGTCTTGAAATGCATTTCTTACTTTAGATTGTTCTTAGCATTTGAAGCAAAAGCATTAAGTAGAAAATAGATTAACCTTAGCATGATCAAGTTTATCATACAGAGTGAGTGGGAAAGGTTAACCAAGGACAGAAGATCTGTATTCATCACAACAACTCAGCATCAAGTCATACTGAACAGACTAAATATGAAAAGCTTAGAAGTTTCACTGAGCAATTTGCTCTGCTACTCCAAATGCCTCATGTACTCCAGTACATAAACAGTGCAGAGCAAGGACCTTAGCAAACACGTGGGCAAGATCAGCTCTGTCCAGCTACAGTGGAAGCACTAGACCATGCCCTTGTCCGTCCCCTCTGGCTCCAGGCTCTCACATTCTATCTCACTGCATGGCACGTAAAAAGAGTCCTCAGTTTTTAATCAATGCAAGAAAGAAGTGCTACATAAGCCTAAGCACTAGACAACATTCTGCATGTGAGGTGTGCTTTCAAGAACCATGCTGATGCTCTAGCATGGCAAGGCTACCTGGAGGCTGGAAAGAATGAGCACTTTTTTAGCTCAGAAGGGAATAAACTGCACAGTACCACAGCCAGTGTAAAACACCGGGCTGAGAAAGGGTTAACTGAATTTTCTGTTGGTGTTCAGAAAAACCAAAAGCACAAATAACCGTATGAACTTTACTAAGGCACTAGAATAAATGTCAGTTCCTTGTTAGTGCCTATCACAATCAGACTGCTAGTGATGACCTAGTGAACTAAACTCATGACCATCATGAGTACTAGCTCCCCTGGGTTCTCAATAACTGAGAAGCCACCAAGTTTCTGTTTCCTGCCTGTGAGAACATCTTCAAACTTCAGTGAAACACGTAGCTCCTGAAGCAGCATAGACAGCACAGGAAACCCAGTGAGGGTGTAATATAATAATAACCATGTACTGCCCCATTATGTTAGGTCTGAAGGGACTGTAACACTAGGAGCATTTCTGTTCAGCAATAAATCCTGTAGAGCAAGCCCCAAGGGTATTCTATTGTGATAGAGAACATAACAGAACTTGTTTTAAGACAATGTGAAAGGAGATCAAACTGCTCGCTGTTTGCACTGCATTTATAATCACATCAGTCCTACAGTCTCTGAGCTTCTGCCTTTGGAAAAAGAGAATAAACCATTCCATCTGATGCATAATGTGTTTTCTGCTTTTATTTAGCTTTCTCAGCCTTCCAGCTGTGGTAAATTTTTTTTATTTTTATTTTTTTAGTTAAAGAAAGCAGAACAAGCCAGTGCCACGTCAGCATCAACATTTCTTAAGTTGAGTGTTTTGTGTGCCCTGTTTACACACGTACAATGAAATCACTATCAGATTTAGGGTCAGAAAAGGATTTTCCTTGGGCAAACTAAGAGAGATTGTGACTGTATTTCTGCATTCTGCTGTAGTGTCCTGTACTTTTTCTAGGAGCTCCTGGAATTTTCTTTAGGGAACTCCCAGCTACTGCAGGGACTAGCCACTGGCAATGCTCTTAATTTCTTCTAGCCTTGTTTTCCACTGTGGTGAAGCTGGAGTCTCATTAGAAATTTTCATTTAGAAGAGTGGAAGTACTATACAAGGTATCCCTGAACAACTGACTTTCACACAAAATTCATCAACAAGGCTGCCTTGAAAGCTAGACTTAAAGCAACACAAGAAGTTATAATTGAAACAGTAACTGAAATTAACTAATGTCAAAACTCAGCAGTTCCTCTGAAGACTCTGCCGACAAGCATCTTCCCTAATGTGCTCAGGAAGTCATTTAGCATTATCCCAGAACAGCACCGCAATGTAGGTAAAGAACTAAGATCCTCAGTGCTGCAGCAAACTTCTTGGAGCAAAACCAGTGACTTAAAACACATTCATATCTGGAGGCTCACGGAGTGGATCACAAAGTAGATTGGTACATCATTAGCAAAAGATCTGTGTTTAATTTCTTCAGTATTTGTTCAAATAAATTTAAGAGAATACAATCATCTCTGGTCAGAGATGTACAGAGTTTAGACCGTAACCTGGATTAACAAAGCTAAAAAAAAAAAAATTGCCACAATCAAGACAATATTTTCAGTCACCTTCACGATAAAGCAAATATGAGACCAAACAGAATAGTAAGCTAGCTAGCACTACTGATACTGGCCTCTCGATATGCACCCCGCTGACAAGTTTGACAAAAGTAGGCAATGTGCCCTTTTTGATGGAATTTGCTGATTAACCCCATATAATGAAAATTAGACCAGGAACTTTCCTATCCAGAATTTAGGTGAACCTGCCTCATACTCTGGGACAAGAAATTTTTCCTAAACTCCTTGCAACTCAGCACAACTAAGTAACAAGAACAGACAGTAATCATCGCTGTCTCTGAAGTACAGTGGAATTTTCAGTAAGTTACTACTTAACTCTTACCAGCAGAGATTGGAACTCAAAAGTTCTGAGACATGACCAGTTATGCAAAGCCTACAGGACACAGGCAACAAGGAGAACACACCCTAACACATCCCCAAACATACCTTCTTTTTGTTCTTAATCTGCATAAGCTCCTGAGGGCTTGGAAGGATGCAAGAAAATCGGGTAGGCTTCTTGGGAATACTCTTCTCAGCTAGAAGAACAAATTGTGATTACAGTCAAGAATATCCCCAGAGAAACAAGTAGCCCACTTGTCACATCACAGTTTTCAGTCATAGAGACTTGCTGCAACGTGCTGCCTTACAAATGGCAGTAACATCCCTACTGTACAACTACTACATTGCTCTATTCACATTTTCTGCAGCACAGCTGCATAGTAGTTTCTTCTCCTGGACAGTTTTACATGTTCATAAGAATTAACTTTTTGGCTACTGTGATTACTCACATTACTAATTCCCTGGAAAATCCCTGACTACCTTAAATTACAAACTTTGGGATGAACGTCATCCATTTTTGCTCCAAAGCAGCCTACCAGATCTAACCCCCTTCCCAGAAGAAACTGAACTATTAGTAGGCATACATAGAACAAATATAAAACAAACAGTCACCACTATATTTCTTTCCAGTTATAAGCACAAAACAGCTGCAGTAGTCTATGGCATAGTAAAAACAGCCAGCAAATGACAGGACCATTCTCAGTACACACACACTCAGATTTAGGGCCCTGCAGAGATTATTACCTGTCTCACCTCCTCCTTCCAATTCCAGGCAGCCTTGCTTTATCTGATCAGCCATAAGGCAACCACTGGTGGGAGGACGTGCCCCACCCGGCTCTGAGACTACAGGGGTGGATTTTCCCTCACTGTGTGCTCTCTCATTATCTACAGAAGTTAAAAACAAAACAAAAATTCTCACAAATACATAAGCCAATGAAAAAGATACCAAAGAAATAAGGAACTGACCACTCAAATTGTGCTTATTTAAGGGATTTTCCCCTCTCCAGTAGCTGTGTCCTCAGTGTCCTCAATACTTTGTTTACATTAATCCCACAGCACGCTCCCCTTTTCTTGCGCCTGCCAGTTTTGGCATGACCTTTATATAAAACTTAATGAGGCGCACATTTTAATATCTCTGAATTTTATTTCCACCGTATTATTTACTAAAGCAAAACAGGGAATGGGTGCTGGGCGGTGTGGGTGCTAACCCAGGAACTAGATACCTCACTTCTTTATGTGAGACAAAATCACGAGAGACAAAGTAGTTCCATCGCTATAACTACTGTGATAAGCACCAAAGCAACAAAAAACAATAGCAGATATGTCTTATTTCCATAGGAAAACAAAGAAAAGAGCTTCTCTGTTCACTAATGCTCAAACAGATACACATCTAGGTCACAGAAGAAGCTGGCAAAAAAAAAAAAAAATCCAGTCTTATTCACAAGTACATATTAAGCAAAGTCAAGCATGGTAATTCTTTTTTTCCACTCAGAGACATGAAAAAGCATGTGCTGTTTTGATCAATTAGCAATACAAAATTTAACTACATGTTCTAGTTTCTTAATTTAACAAAAGAGAGTTTTTTAATTTTTTTTTTTTTTACTTAAGATTGTTAAGATTATTCCATCTCTAAGAGGTTTCTAAATCCTTTAAAAGGTAAGATCTGAAATAGAAAAAAGTATTAAACCATTCTCAAACACTGAACTGAGGCCCTGTTCCGCCAGCAGGTTACGAAGACCAGAGGGTAGTTACACAACATGCAACAGGAAAACTGAAAATATATTTATAAAGATTAATACACAGATTATCAGAATGAGATTCATGTGTTTAACACAATATTAAGCTTAATATCAAAATATCAAGAAAGGGTGTCTTACTATTGCTCGATTCTTTGGTGCAGTTCATTGTTTCTGGGCCTGATTTGGCAACTTCCTTCTCTTGTTGATGTACAGTACTCAGCACTTTGGCCTGGCAATGTGCCTCTGTGCTATCTATCACTGTCAGCAATGCCTCCATAGACAGCAGGTGGACCGTATACAACTGTCCAGAAACTGGAAAGGCATTCTGGGAAAGAAAATACCCAAGTATTAGACAACTTTTATATATGTATCTCTCTCTCTCTCTCTCTCCATAATAGGAAGGGACATTCCCCTCAGCATTGTGAACCCTAGATCATACAATAAAACCCTCCACAATTTCCATGTTTGATATTTACCTAATATATATTTGATCATTTTCTTATGGTTTATCTGCTGTGTTATTATACACTTCATGTTTATTTTCTATTGTGCTCCCAAATATTAAATAGCATCCTTCGTCTCAAATTGCTCACTTAGAATCTTTCAACCATTCCTACTCGCAGGTTCTGCTGATATGTTTACCATGTTATGACTTACTGACTTTCTCTTCTGCATACCCTTTCCCCTCCATGTCCCCCCGGCACATGCAGGAGGCTAGCAGCCCAAGGAAGGCCAAAGGACAAGCCTTGATGTCACAAGTGTGACACAAGCCAGACTGTGCAGCACCTTGGAGAGCAGCTTGGTGAGCTCCTCGAAGAGGTTGGCACAGTAGTAGTCACAGTCATAGTTGATGTAGAGCTCAGTCACAAAGCTGGGAATCCTCCACAGCTGAACAATGGCTTCCAAGGCCATCTCCTTCATTTCATAGGGCATCTTCGGGTTTTCCACAGTGATTATTTCCATCAACTTCTTGATATACATCTGCCAGAAACAGAGGACAGCTCAGAGAAAGGAAAGCAGCACAGTGAATACCGTTGAGGTTTACAGAAACAGATGTAAACATTATCTTCCCACATGAGTTGACATTACCCTATACATTCAATGTTGGCTCATTTGGAAGGCATCTGTAAAAAGGTTCCATATAACTCTATTATTTAATGCATCTGAATCTACTATTGTTAAAAAAAAAAAGAAAAGAAAAAAGGAATGAAAGTAGGCAGCTACAGTATATTAGTCTCAAAGATGCTTCATTATCTAACAAGACAAGGAATACTTAGCCCACCCATCACCCACTCAGTGGTTTTCAGACTGCATCTGATTGCCTAGGCTTTAACAAGCCTGAGGAACTATTACTAGGTACATTCTGAAACTCAAAAAAACTCACCTCCAGCTGGAATTTCAGATGTTCTCTCATACTCTCGAAGAGGAGAAAACACACCCTGAGGGAGGCTGCATACAGATTGAGCCGTTCAACACTCAGTAGCTGAACAAGAAAGACAAAAAGCCTTAAGAATTATACAGGCTACTCATTGTGTGCTATTAGTACTGGTATTCGTGACAGCCTTGAGATCAACATGTGGTCTCCCACAGCAAATATTTAAAACAAAGAAGAAAAACAAAACAACCCCTTATTCAGCCTCCCGGTCTCATTTTTACTAAGGGAGAACAAATATTCTTAATTTCCTTCTGCTTGTGGTAACACTATTTTTCTACTACAACGTTTTGCTTTTTTTTTTTTTTTTTTTCGCAAAGTCATCAGATTATTTTTGTGGAGAAATAACCTGGGAGAAGAACTGCCTCCAAGATGGCCCTTGTGCTGTTACTAGCTAGGTACTGCAACAGTTCTACCTACTACTAAGATACTAATTTGCATCCATAATTACCTCAGAACCAACTATATCAATATGTCATTATCCCTAATTAACAGTTCGTTCTAACCAGCTTCATCTTCCTCAGCCCTAGACTAAAGAAAATGGCTCATGACAACATCTTTGGCTTCGCAACATCACCATTTCACTGGTGCAGCTCAGAACTCCCACTGCAATACAGCAAAAAGCTTCTTTTAGACTGAGATCCATCAAAGCTCAGAAGCAATACTCCAGTAGACCGTTTGATCCAAATCAGTATCTAACTCTCCAGTGCCAAACCCCGCACTAGCACAAGTCAGACTCACTTGAAATAAATGTCGGCACAACTCTTCCTTCACAAGTCCTAGGAGAGACTGGCAGTTTGCAATGGGAGCAGACTCCAGAGCTACAGTTAGCAGCTGCAACCCCATGTGGATCATCACCTCAGAGTTGTGGCGATCAAGAGGGTTGGTAAGCGAGATAAGAAAGCGAAATAGTTCTCTAATACACGGTAATCCATAAGGGACCAGTGCTGCTCCTAAAGGAAAATGAGACACATCAGCACTGTTAACAATTGTTCCTAATTTTTCATGGTGTCTCACAAGTGTTACAAATGAAATCATCACAGACCAGCTGAGGAACAGGAATTTATCACCTTCAGAGCAGAAAGTGACACAGAATAGTGGAAAGCAGAACAGACTTCAGCAACACTGCCATCTCTCACCTTCTTTTTGGGAAGACTGAGTAAAACGTACTCCTCGGGGATTTACATAGTCCATGTCATGAACTGAGGCAGAGTCAGAATGCTCTGCTACAGAAGTGCACTCCTCTAAAACCTCAGGGATAGATTCAACTGAGGCTGACTGGATCTTCTCTTCCCTCAGACTTTCATTCTTCATTTATATCAGTCATTCAAGAAGGAAAGAAAAAAAAAACAAAACAAATTAGAAGATATTACATAGGATAAACTGCATAACCCTCTCTTTCCAACACTTCCACTTCCATCTAGTTCTCACCTATTTTATTCTAGGCTATGAGACTAGAATTCGACTTTGAAGATACTCCCACAATCAGTTTTACTGCTCCTGAGGCTAGGATTTAGTTCTTTTTTTTGTTTGTTTTAAATACTACATAATCTCAGCATACGATTTCTATCTACACCTTCTTAGCATTTTTACCACTAAGAGCACCTGTCGTTCTAAAAATTATATATATATTTGTGAATTTACAAATCACTTATAGTGAAGATGTTTTACTCTGACCCTAAGCCTTAAAATACAATATAAATGCTGTGACCAAAAAAAGAAAGAGTGTGTGTGTACTAAACCCACAACTAATGATGCTGGGAGTTATAGCTCCTCTTTATCAGCAACTGTATACCTGGAGTTCAGGCTGGTTCTGATTTTCAGTGACTTTGGCCTCATTTGAAGGCGTTCCTGCACGAAGCCCCAAAGAAGTGACTGGGTCCAAGTCCGTCAGGTCTTCCTTGGAGGTGGTCTGTGAGGACATGTCCAAACCGCTGTCTGTAGCAGGGCTGACTGCAGATGAAATATTTTCGGAGCTTCCAGAGGAACTGGGAGAGGGAGCATCTATGAAAGTAACTCCGCTTGCTGATGAGAAATAGAACCAAAAAGATCAGCATAATTTTGTACCTCAGCCTCAAGTTCATACAGTGAGTACAGCAGCGAAGGCCTACTTTCATCAGGGCATCACACTACAAATTATCTCAGATATTTACGTTTAATGTAGAGAACATAGAAAATTAATGCAGCAAGATTCTGTAAGTTCTCCAAATTAAAATACAGTAGTTGGAACCTAACAGACTCAGAGAATAAGGTAATTCATATCTTTAAACAAAAGGTGCAGAGGATTTCTCTCATTAAGAAGAAAGTAGAAAACAGCCCCAAAGGTGTACTTCACACTCAGATAGAATGGCACAAGCACTTTAAAGACTTGCATCAAGTTTTAGTCATTCCTTCAAAGTGAGATGATGACGACGATGATGACGATGATGATGATTCTTAACCTTGACTGGAAGGAAAGATCTATTTCTTTAAAACACATTAAATAATTGCAGTAAAATCCAGATAGATCTGAAACAGAGTATTGAGTATTTTTACTATTTCTAAAGACAATACAATGCTCCAAGAATCTAAACCTTCCTTTAAGAGAACTTAATAAATCAATAAACCAAATATTTTCAAAGAGAAGATACACTCAAGAGCATGGTAATCAAAAAAGATACAAAGAAGAGTTATGTATTTACATGTGAAATGCATATGGTTTTGCATAGAGGGATGTTTATCGCTGTGATTTTTGGAAGTATCCTAAATAAGTTTTTCAAAATGCAGTATGTTAACACAATCAATTTTGCCATTTTGCACAATTAATACATTGTCCTACAATCATTCACAATATATTTAATAGGTTTCTGCAATGGAAAAAGAGTCAGAACTACGTATTTTACACAGCTATTGTCTCAAATTTCCTGTCTGCTTCCTTTCACTGTTAATGTTTATGTCTGAGACGTCAAAATGTAGAGCGCACAAGAAGCAGAGTACTTTTCAGCCAGAAGGACTCATCCAAAAGAGAGGTTTAAACAGCTGTTACTATTTAGTCTATTACACAATAATAAGATATAGAAGTCCCCCAGCATTATGTTCTCAAGCTCACAGCACTTCTCACAGACTGCATCACTTCAGCAGGCTGAATTGAAGCACACGCCAAAGGATTAATGTGTACACTGAACAATTTCCTGCACACAAACTCATTTCATGTACTGCTCTACCTTTTTTTTTTTCCTCTACACAACTCTTCATGTCTTTTTTCCATATCATAGAGCCTCTATTCTTCCTGTAACAGTTTTAAGTGTCCCCCGTATTTCCCTGTCTCAATGCGTGCAGCCCCATGACTTTTATTAAATGTCATGGATTACGGGTGCACACTTTCAATCTTTACACTTGTAGTGAGAAATATGTTCACTCACCTGTTCCAGATACGTAGGTCTCTGCACATTCCCTAGTTCCACCTTTATCTCTTCCCTTGTCAACCTTTGCTCCTCTTCCATTACCATCACCCCCACCCTCTTTGATACAACGTTGAGTACATCCTTCAGTAGTGCATGAAAAAATACGCCACTCAGATCAACAATCTCCTATTGCAGACAACTGCATCATACAGTCTTTTTAGCACTCTTTTCTCCCCAGATTCATCTCCCATAGCTCGCCTCTTTCCAGAGTTTTTGTTCTCAATTTCCTCACATACCTGAGGCACCCTCCATCTCCTCCATACCAAACAGTTTCATATAACCTCAGCCTCCTTTTAAGGTTTCCTTTCCTTTCCATATAAACTACTATGAGGCACACTGAAGGCAGAGAAATGCTGTCATATTAGCAATGGGGCCGTGCTTTCTGTCATCAATACATATTCTATTTCCTTCAAACTTTTTCTCCTGGACCTGAAGAGCTACAACATATTTATTGCTACAGACATCAAAAACTAAAATTTAAAAAAAAAGTATAATGCAGATAAACTTGTTCAGAGAAATTAAATGAAGACATTCCAAGATAGCTCTGAAACAGATGCTGTTTGGTCTCTGGAAATAGATTTCAACCTACCTGTGACATTACTAGTGTTGGCTGCTGGTTGTTCTGTTGCAGGAGAGACCTTAGTTACATGTCGAGGGGGCCTTGGTGATCTCTTCTGCTTTTTCCATTTTGATGACTCACTCATTCCTCCAGCTCTCATTTTCAACTGAAAACCATAAACCGTTAAGAATATCAGTGGAGCAAAATCAGACAGAATACTGAACTATACAAGTCAACCTCAAAGCTGTCTCAGAACTCTCAAAGTCAGACAACAGCAGTCAAACATACCACACAAATTAATCAGCACAAAATCATGCAAACCAGCCCGATTCCCCGCTATTATCCAACACTCTGTCTGAAACATAGAATTTACTGTAGCTACTCTACTAGCACTTTTTTGTCTCAATTTACCCCTTATCTATGAGTAATTCCATGTTCCCCTTCTTCCAGCAACCTCTTTTACTATTACAAAGTGTTTATGTAACGTTTCATTCACTCCTGGTGCATGATACACTACAAATACCATTCTAATGGTTTAGAAATAAACCATGCTCTGATTTCACCTCCTTCCATCATTACTCCTCTTCAGTTCTAAATCCAACTTAACTCACAGCTTTTTTGTCACCCAGGTTGCCACTACTAGTCCTTACACAAGTATTGGACAAACAAACCACAGTAAGAGCAATGCAGACTGTGACACTTGTTGCAGACTGTGAGTTACTGCAGGCATGCATACATGTTCCAAAACTTCCTAACAACACTACAATATTCAGTTTCTCTGACAGTGGCAATAGCACGTTTGGAAATAGCTCTCTTCTAAAACAGTTTTGTCTGAGTGCAGGAATACCTGCTTCTTACTCTTGGGTTTGGGTTAAAAGTCAACTTTTCTGATGATGTTAGATCTCCTCAATTTGGTGGTGAAAATTTAAACACTGAACAGGTTCCTTGCAGATAGTGGAAACCATTCTGTAGGTCCCAGTAGCAGCCCCTACATGGTATTCCTCTCCAAAAAATTATTTCAGATTATATTTTAGACTACAACATTCCTTATTTCTTATATCCTTAGAATCAAATTTTTATTATCTAGAAGACAGGTGCATCCCTTAGTCTAATCCTTTTTTTCTGAAATCTCTTTCTTTTCAACTACTACTACTCCTAAATGTCAATATGCCTTCTAGATTCTGACACTGTTTTTCCCTCTCTTCCCTTTTTCCCCTTGACTTTTCTGTGTACGTAGTCTATAATTATTCTCATTCAAACAAGCTTGTGAAAATGTTATGTCCCAGTGTAGTATACCATTTGTGTAACTTCTTTGCACCACAAATTCTATTTGTTTGACAACTAATCCCTAAGTTTCAGCTATGCTACAGTTTCTTTCAGCTTATTAACAGTAGATTCAGAACTACTTTGACTTTCTTCCACATTTTGTAGCAAGAATATCCCTCTAAACTTCTAACACTTACATAGCAAGCACACAGCCAAAACTAAAATTGTGTAGATTAGTGAATGTAAGTCTTATGAGTCACAATCCTTCAATGTAAAAATTGTCTGCTATCTCATCTTTCCTATTCACAAGCTCAAAGAGCTATATACAATAGTTGTTATCATTAATTCTAGCCTGTTTCTACTATTTCAAGTCTATTAGTTTCACTTTCAATATTAAAATCTCCCCAAGACTTAAATATTATCAATAGCTTTATTCATTAAAGGCTGCTAATTGGACAAGATAGTTTTATTTGATCAACTAATTATTCTAGAAATTGCCATATTTAATTTCCTCCCTCTTTAGTAACTGATAAAAGGGAATCAGAAGACTTCTACAGTCTATTTCACCAAACTGCTTCGAGTGTGAAGGAAAACAGGGAATAATTTGATGTTAAACTCTTAAAACACCTGTTTCACATAATTACAAAACAATAGAATTGCTTTTAACTAATTAACCACTTTTAACTGCTTTTAACTACTACATCCTGTTTACGAGGGTGGATGTTGATAGGACAAGGGGGGGACGGCTTTAGACTAAGATGGGAGATTTAGTTTAGATTTTAGGAGGACTTTTTTCACACAGAGGGCGGTGGCACACTGGAACAGGTTGCCCAGGGAGGTTGTGGATGCCCCATCCCTGGAGGCATTCAAGGCCAGGCCGGATGTGGCTCCGGTCTAGCAGTTGGCAATGCTGCCCATGCAGGGAGGGTTGAAACTAGATGAACTTAGAGGTCCTTTTCAACCCAGGTCATTCTATGATTTTATGATCCTGCTGTCAGGTAGAAAGTTACATGTTAATAAATAACAATAAAACACAAAAGAAATTGATCCAGCAAAACGGCACGAAGATATTGTTCGGGGCTAAGCATGCTTGTACCATACCTTTTAGCATCAGCCATGCTCCTGAGAAACAACTTTTCAAACATCCTACCAGAAGGTCTGTGCTGACAATCTGAACACTACTGCCTATCTCCCCTTTCACACAAGAGCACATACCAACTCAGATCAACATTAGCCCTTTTGAAAAGGTGCATGCAATACACATTTATACTGAGTGTCATATGCACTGCACTAACTCCAAGATTTTTCCATTTGAGGTTTATAAAGGGCATATGTCCATTGCCTATCATTTTGATGAAGCTATGCATCTTTGGAGATGAAGTCACAGCAGCCTCACACGGACATCAAACCATTTAGCCAGGGAAGTAAAATCGCTGCTTTTTTTCCCCATCCCAAACTTTCAATTAAATTTTAAAGCAATCAGTAAAGTATTTACATTTATGCACTTATGGACAAGCGAGATTACCAAGTAGGTCTTTTTTATCTACACCATTCGGTATTCTACATCCTACACAAATAGGTTTTCTGAAGATTAACTATCAGGATTACTTAGGGCTATACCCCCTGTATCTTTCCTTGGCCCCTCTCTTTTGCTATGCCACAAAGATAAGACAGCAAAACTACAGTGACAACTGGATAGCGTAAAAAAAATTGCAGAAGCACCACTTCAACAGAAATGTTTTGCTGATGTGAATTGACTACATGTTGCTTTAACAAACTCTAAGTTTGCAGGTGCTAAAACAATACATGTATCAAAAAAAAGAAGTAACATCATCTTCCACTCTGTATTTTGTATTGAATTAAAACTATCAATATCTTGCTGCTTATATTTATATTCTCCAGTTTCCCCTTGACCAAAGGAACACTTTTCTAATGCTTGCTTTGGTATTGAAGGTAAAGCATTTCCTGATTTTGCTAGAAAGCTTAGATGCATGTTAACAGGCTGAGATTATAAACCTAAGATTTCCTTCTTGACTAAAGGTTACAGGCAATGGCATTTAATAGATCATTAAAAAAAATCCGGATCTTAAACATCATCCAAAACCCTCCTCCTTTCTAACGCTCAGTCATACGATAGTTGCTTCTTTTTTTTTTCAATCAGTGTCCTTCACATTAGATTAAGCTTGTACTCCCACAGTATATCCACTCTAAATCTGTATTTAAAATGTATTCCTTAGAAATCAAAGCAGAATACAAGCTCTAAGTTACTGCTCATTCATCTTGGGATTCACTATAGATTCCATTACATTCATCTTAGTTATCTTTGCATAAAGAAATATGTACACAAAATGCTAGAAGAAAAAAAAAAATACAAGACACAAGACTCCTAATGTTTTCCCTGGTAGATGAGGTTTTTACAGCAATACTCTATCTCAAGGTGAAGGAAGTCAAATGTAGTACTACAAGGTTCTTTTAAGGGTCCATGAGATTCCATTTTTCTACAAGCCACCTTACCTGCACTCGTTTGTTTTTCCATAACATACTGTAAGCCTCAAGAGAAAAGGGCAGGGGCCAATGATTAGTAACTAAAGTGATTATACTAAAACATGAGCTCATTCTAGATGCAGCATGGAACTGGTCAGCACACCAAGTAGCGTTCAAGACATGAAAGCATGCAGAGAGAACGCAGTCCATGATCCAAGTCCTGAGAACACCAATGCAATCGTCTCACCTACCTGCCTGTACAGCAACCATCAATTACATTTATCTTTGGCAACTATGCACAAAATCCACTCCCCAGATCTGTTCATCCTGACTCACACCTCAAAACCCAGTGTTTAGCTGAATACCTTCCTACCACAAAGGGAAATGTTTCTCATCTTTTCTTCTGTGTAACTCCATAAATCCACAAGTCTCCAGCCACTGTCTTTCCAAATTACCTTGGACTACAGATATAGGACAACTAAATAGCAAAGACCTCTCTAAATCTTCAATCCAGCTCCTTATGGTCCAAATAGCATTAAAAGCAGACAAGAAATAAAGCTACAGTAAGTTTATGAACCAGTATAGAAAACTGAGATAGTCCTTTCTCAGATAGTTTCCCAGGGCTTCTGTGACCAGCACAAAAGCAATCAGCATGCCTACAGTATTTCTTTAGAAATTTCAGAGGGGAACTGGCAGAGCTTAAAATGTTTCATAGTTCGCTTTGGCCCTGCTCACTCCCCATTAGCAAATGCTTATGGTGTGTTTGAACAGCAATAACTTCAGTAAAAAACATGACCAAAATTATGGAAAAAGTACAGCAGGTTCCTTAAAAAATCAAAACCAAAAAACCCTTCAAAGAGCTGGAATCTATGGCTTTTTGTCAAGTGGAAGAGCTCAGAGATTCACTTTGAGTAGAACTGTCTAAGGCATGTTAGGTCGGCGTTCTGTTACATCAATGATCAACAGCTAAGACAAAACATTCAAGCTTAAGTGTAGATTGCTATCTAAAAATATTTCTTTTCTTCAGTTTTTCACCATCAGAGAAAAACCAAACCTTGTCCATTCCACCCTACTCCTTTCCTTCAGAAGATGCCACAACCGTGCCTTAGATACCACTCACCAGGGTCTTTGCCTCCCAAGCTGCAGCCACAACACTGCAAAGCAACCACTGCATGCATTCTCCCCAAAAGCCATGCTGTGACAAATGAGTGAAGGAAGAGTTGCTACACATAACAGGAGAATCTCTCACATGGTGTTTACAAGAGAAAGAAGAAGGGAGTAAGGTAAGAAGGGAGAAGGGAGTGAGAGACCTTCAGGTTCTTAAAGAGTAATACCCTCTCTAATTGGTTCAGGGCTTTGGGCTGTTCCCCACTACTTAGTTCCAGTTTGTTGAGGAGACATGAAGAGATCTGTGAAAAATAGGCAAATGCATGGTTTAAACAAGGAAAAATAAACTCAAAGAGACAAATAACGTGGCAGAGTGCTAGGCTGCAGGGAAGACTCCCACCATGCAGAGCAAATACACAGTACAAGGTAACTGCACAGATCAGACACAAGGCAGAGAATCACTGAGCTTGGAGCAGCCATCACTTGATAACGGAAGCCTTCCCAAATTTAACATTCACATTAGACCTCTTCTGCACACAGACCATGACAAATTCTGTACCTGCAGTAAATTAAACTAATCCCCTTTAGTTTCCCTTAGGCTAATCTACCACCAGCACACATCTAGTCACTTTTCTTCCACAGCAAAGGAAACAATCATGTTCTCATTAAATTACTACACAGAAACTAAAGCACCGAACTTGTTTTGGATTACTAAAAGTAAGTATTCAGACTCTCAAAACACAGCTATACTGGCTCTGAAATGTATATTTACAAAACACAGATACTTTTATCAAGTCATTTGGAAAAAAATAAGTTATAATGCTACAAACAGTATAATTAAGCAAAGTTTAAAGAGGCTTTTTCTTCTCCAGCATTTTTTTTCTGCCCAATTACTTTTAACAGTACAATCCTGTATATTTATTGACATTTCTTATATGGATTAGAAAGAATATATACGTATACAAGTATAAATGGAATTCCTTAATTGGACCTCTCTTCACATAAGAACTTGCTAGACTTATAAGCATGTGAGGCCACATTTACAGTACCTGTTATACTGAACCCAGCTGCTAAAAACGTACTGGATGGAAGGAAATAGTGCTGATGAACAAACCCTGATATTTAACTTCAAAAAACTGTTGACTTAAGGAAACGGGGGGAAAAAAGAAGAAAAGAGCAGTCTACTTTGATTTGCCTGCTAACTGAGATGGCATTATCCACCTGAAGTAAGGTTTTTGCTACAGAATGCTGCCCCTTCTAGAAGCTACCAAGACTTTTTCCGCAATAATTCGATTTCATGCTTCTTTCATGCCGTTTCACCAGCCTCAAAAAATTGCCCCAAAAAATCCCTTTTTACTTTCTGGGCAATTACATTTTGAGATCTCAGTATTATTCCTGTAGTGAACAAGAAAAGATGAGTAAGAAGCTGGAGAGAGAGCAGAAGCAAATTATCAGAAGACACAGGCATCAAGTTCCAAGATTCATTGGGTTTTCTAGCCCATAGCAGCTATGATTGTTCCCACAAACCCAAATGACTACTGAGGCAGCAGTGTACTTAATAAGATCCACAACTGGACTATCGGGACATAATCCTACAGACTTAAATGAATGTAGTTCAACGTGCTCTTTCAGTGAACTATGGACTTAAGAGAATGAAGAAATACATAGATGAAAATAAATAATACAGAGATGAGCACAAGCCCCAGACAAGAAAGAGCTGAACAGCAAGCACAATAGTTAGCCTTACCTTCTTCATGTTAGTTCCCATGTAGCTTTTAGGCTCTTCTTTAAACTGAGGCAACCTAAAAGACAAAAAAAAAAAAAAAGACAAAATACGTCAGTTTTGGGGGTTAAGAAAGGAGAAGGAAAAAAACAGTGGTCTTTCTAGTCACACTGCAGTTAACAAAAAAGTAAAATTAGGTTTACTCCACAAAAAAAGAGTCCTCTTGATGTCTTTTCCTGCCAAAAAAATTTCTGAGGGGAAAAGTAGGTGTAAGTGAGAGGTGCCTCACATGCTATTTGGCTGTTTCTCTGTGAAAAAGAAGATGGCAGTACTTAAAAAGTAAACAGGTATCCAAATCGTCCCTTTAGGCACTGTCTTTGTCTTGCTTCTATCTCCTGATATCCATAGGCCTCATCACAAAGGACAGAGTTTTTACACATTAAGTAATGGAAAGCATATCAATTTCACATAAGCATTTGGAGAAAAAGTGTGTTCTCTCCTGTTTGATAACACTTGATTCTGACTTGATTCTGTCCTGTGCACTGCACAGAGTGCAGAAAGGAAACAAAACTTTAGAACTTACTGAAACTGAGTGTGGCAACGGAAAAAAAACAACTGCTATGAGACCTGTGTTTCAGAAGCAGTCTGACTGTAATCTTTTCCTACTCTGACTATTCCTATATCTGCATGTTGCAATTTTGGAATACCCAGAGAAAGACTGATTACTTCACAAGATTGGATAAATAGTTTTTAAGTTAAATAACTTTCTTGAATTTAGAAGAAGTAATCTCAATAATTACCTGAAAGCTGCTGAAAATGGCAGAACATTTGTCCAAAAGACACATGATCTCAAGAGTATAAAATTCTCTTTGATGCACAAGGTCAAAACTCCAAACTTGAAACTCAACCTGCGACTATCCAACACTACAATATCCATTCTTTCTCCTGGAGAATATTCTCTCTCCTGAAGAGAACTGTATTTTTTAGAGCACTTTCTTCCTTTTTTTTTTTTCTTCCACATTTCTATGTCCTCAAAGAACTGGTTTCCTATTCTAAAGCTCTTCATTACTTAGCTGTCCATCTCTCCTCAAAGGACACCTTAAGCTGTGCAACCTTCCCTACCTCAGTCTCCCTGAAGTCTGACAGGGTCAGCCCAAGAGAAAACTGCCAAATCTTTCATCCCCTTCCACCTCTAAATAATGACCATTTGGGATGATTTTTCTGAGGGTTCTTAAGTGGAAGTGTGGAATCTTTCTGTCCTTAGAGGGCCATCTCGGCAATGCTGAGGCAAACACAAGCAGGTTTACCTTGTGAAGAGCAGCTGCACCATGTCGACCAGAGTGTGCTCTGCAGATTTTCTCAATAACTCTGTGAAGACAAAAACAAATAACACAGGTGTCATTACTCAGTGTGATATTATCAAGAGGCTTCTTCAAGCAGACTCCCCTCCGAGCCTTGTTTACAGAGATTACGGCAAATTTATTAAAACCAGCTCCAAAACTGCATTACTGCAAATGGGAATATAATCACGAGGTGGCGCCACAAAGCTGAGAAAAAAACGAGTCCAAAGTTACACAGTGAACTCCTAACAAATTTTCCGAGAAGCTGTAGAAAGACACGCTAATATAAAGCTCAGCAGCTTTCCAGGGCTGCGTGTTCCATAGTACAAGTAGTTAACCAATACTGAAACAGATCATTTCTTTGGAGTAATTGCAGTGAAAATACAAAGAAACTTACCACTGAGTCTCATTTCAAAGCATATGCGGAAACAAGACTGCATGATCTCACACACGGATTCATTGGTGAGGTGGGCTCCCACAGGAGTGAGCAGCAAGGTTCTCAAAACCTGCAAAGTACCGAGCATGTATGTCAGATGGTACCAGTGACTCTTGTATGCATTTCCTAGAAGGAAGGCTGGCTTCCTCAAGGACTCACGGAATTATAAGCAGAAAACCCAAGGGTTTCAGCAGTCATTTCCAACTGACTGCTGTCCTCAAGACACAAACAGATTAGGAGACAAGAACGATCTCCCAGTCCAACTCTGAAATTAGAGACCTAACATGCTGCATGTCACCTAAAGTTTAAATTCAGCAACTAGCTATCTACCAATAATAGACCAAAACACTCAGCCTTTACGAATAATTTTTCTCAAAATTAAGTTTCTGAGCTCCATATGTTTAATTTATCCCTCAAAACACAGGCCATCCACAAGGTAGGATTATTAACGCCACCGCACGCCACAGCATGCTTGATTTACCATCGTTTCATTTAATCATTTTCATTTGAAAAAGCTTTTACCGCAGGTATATGACCCATCTGTTTAAAAATAAAGTCTGTTGCTAAGCTCAGATAGAGTCAAAACACCGCTGCCTCCTCCTCATCTCCGTGTAACAGGATATGCCCCACAACAGGCAGCAGCCATTATGGTAATTACCTTTTCTCTGCACTTACCTGTAGGATCTTCATCAAGACAACCTCATCACTGGCATGATCTGTACCCACAAATCGGGCATGAGTGACAGCATCTGCCATGTTCTCCATTCCCTCAGCTGTGCCTTCATGGCTGGGATCTGAGTAACAGAAAAAAATGTAAGACAGGGAAAAGCCGCCTACAGCCTACCACCTCTGTGGGGAGACATCTACACAGAGATACTTTGCTCTCATCTCGTTCCTGAATTTGCATAACTCAGAGTGAGTTACCCATTCAAGAGAAAATTCACCCCCTACTAAAAGAAAAACTTTTTAATGGGAGCTTTCAGCAAGACTTTATCAAGAACCTACTTAAGATTTGAAGAAACACTCAGCCTAACATTTGCAAATGTTTTTACAATTGCAAAAACATATAATCTAACAAAGAAGAGAATTACAATTTAGTTTGTTTCTGGCTCCACATTTTTTAGACATTAACTGCTACAATTACCTCCCATTCCCTACAATGCAACACAATCTGCTGTTCAGTACATTCAGTTCTTCCTTGGGAATGAAGAGAAAACAGATTTTAAACACAGGGAACCTCAAATTTACCCCCATGAGGAGAAAATACCAAACAGGTTCCACTAAATTGAGAAGGAAAAATTGTCTCTTGTTCTACATCCCTCCTAAGGAACAAAAGTTGGGGAAGGAATGGACCAGTGGTTTTCCCCAGAGAAAACAACAGACACGATCACAGTTTAGATATCAGAGTTGCAGGCCTCCCGCTTCCATCATTCATCACAGCTCTTTCTCTCTATTTCAGTCTTTTGTAGCTACAAACAATGGTGCAGTTGAGAGAATGTTTAGAACAAGATTGTTGCTAGTAACCGTATCTTGTGCCACATAACAGTGGCTTCAGAAAAGTCGCCTCCAGCTTTGATTTCATTTTCACTTAAACAATACGGCACTGGGCAAGAATCTTGTTACCTTCCTACTTAAACAGTTGTTAGAAAAAAAGACGACAACCTAAACACTACTTAATACCTCATTAATTGGCAATGGGGCTTCTTGAATTCCAGCAAGAATGAAGCAGACAGAGGAACCAAGTGAGACCTTGTACACTTTGCAGACTCCCTCTTTGACTCCAGTTACATTCGCAGTCACAGGCTAAACGCTACGCATTATAGAAAATTGCTCTTATTGTGATCTAAAGAGAGCAGCCTCTACCGGGGGAACCTCTATGGGTTCTGAAGGGGTGCAGGATGAGAAACTTCTCGTAGTCACACAGAACTGAAGTCCCACCTGCATACCTAAGAATTTAGTCTGCACAGGAAGAACACTGCTTCTTTCCTATCTCTTACACACCCTTACTGAGAACAGAGCTTGCCTACTGTTGACAAACTTCTGCATATGCACACAGATTTCGCATAGTTCAGAATGTTTGTCTCCTGATTTGCTAGCTAGTCAAGCCTCAGTGACTTACAAGAGGGGTTGTTCTAAGACCACTGGCCATTTTTACCTGCTTCATCAATTAAACGAGGCAGAAATCAGTGGCATTTCAATCCCAGCACTTACAATAGCATCATCACTGTTAAACAACCTCAGCACTACAGCGGCAAGAAGTTGAGCAAGCATTTGAAGGAAAAAAAAAAAAAAGATCTGCATCAAGAAAAGCTTCCATAGGCAGAACATGCAGAATCACTTCATTGTAAACTCTTCCAGTGGGTGTGAGTTCCCCTAGGTGTAGGGATATATTTTTAATATGTTATGGATATAGCCTGTGTGAAAAGGCAATGCAAGCAAGTTGTATGTATGCTTTTTTTAACAGACCTATGACTTTGCTGTTCTAGCCCCTGTGTTCAATACCAGTAAACACTTCTCCCCCAAAACACATCATGCCTGACTACTTCATTCCTGGTTCCCTGGAACAGCTCTACAAATTCAGGTCAATTTATAAAGCCTCTTGAGTTCAATTAAAAGCACAGATACTTCCACTTTGCAGAAACAAGACAGAGAAAAGCTCAACATGCTTCTTTGTTCCCTGATGAGAAAACAGAACAAAAAGATGCATTCATGTCTGCTCAGAATCAATAATACAAGAAGCTTATGCGAAGTAAGACACCCGTTTGAAAACTACAGTGCAAAAGACCCCATATAGACTTAGATTTCATATGGGGTATACTTCCACAAGTAGGGAAAACAAAAAGCAGAAAATTCAGGCTCTGATGGTTAACATCAGGGAAATCCAGACATGTGCTCAGCAAGACCTTTAATGTAACTGAAACTAATCACTAAGGAGACAGAGAAGGCAGAGGGGAGAACAAACTTCAAGCTCCCCAAGCAGCAAGTCCTATTGCTGGAATCCAAGCAACAGCTACTCACCCTCAGATCTATATCCTCAGGTATGTCAGGGAAAGTTAACTTTAGAAATGGAGCCAAAAGCTGCTGTGGACACACTAATAATAACAACACAAGTACAAACCTTTTCTGTAGAAAATACAACAAATAAAATTCTGAAATTCAGCCACTAGTCTTCCTACAGGTCATATTTGAGCTCATCAAAAAGGCTGGTCACCAACTGCAGCGCAGAACTGCTGAGTAAGGAAATAACTAATCCAAGGGATACAATCAATACTGTACTGCATTGTCAAAAAGCTTTCTTGTGATTTAAAAGTTTCTATGCCATTTATTGAACGTAAGACATCAGTAATGTAAAACAGCAGTACTTACTACAGAGTAGAGGATGATCTCAGTAATGCTAGCTATTCCTTTTGAAACACATGCATAGTTACTATAAAGTCATTCAATCTAACTCAACTGCTGACTGCATGCTATACCACCAGTGAACTGTTGCATCCAACAAATTCAGAATAGATCTTTGCATTTCAGACTAACAGACACGCAAAATCTAGAAGGCTACTCCATAATTATTCTTACTTTTAACTATTTTTAAAACATGCTTCTCAGCAATACTGGCCTGGAAAGCGGACAGATAACCATCTGGTGACATGTGACACAATAAGAAAAACAGTGAAACAGCACACGGATTAGCCATGAAATGTTTTGGAAACGGGAAAAGAAAGGAGCTTTAAACAAAGATAACCTATCAAAGGAGTTTGGCCTTTTCACTGCCAACTGCTTTTAGGCTCACTATGTGGAGCAAAAGCCATCCACTCATAAAACAGACACAGCTAAATGACACTCTAGGAAATAGTTCTGTTTACCAATAGTTCTGTTCACCAATCAATTATGCAGCATCAGAAAGCATCATAAATATCAGCTGCACTGCATTTTCCTGACTGTAGTTATGCTGGAGTTGTTTCTTCCTTATTCAGTACAGTTCAAAACAGGTGCATACATTAAGGACAGCTCTAAGCTGTGTTTGGGCTTTGGACAATCTTTAGACTACTTTTAGACTTATGTTACAAAGAGAAACGTAAGACCAAAAAGCATTAATTTAACAACACAACCCTAGCCAGATGTTCAGGCAGCACCACTAATCCCAGCCTCACTGGTATCTGGAACAGCACAAAGGACAAGGACACTGTGAATGTCACCTAAAGCAGGAACCAAGGTCTTCATTCACAAGCCCAGTGCCACAACAAAAGCCAGGCAGAAGGTCTTTCCTATTGTCTACTACAGCTCATGCACTGCTACAGAGATACACTCTTCCCACAGTAATCTAATAAATACTCAAAATAACAAGTATTCAAAAGATACAGATTCTTAACCACTCTTTCTTGTTTCTGCCTCAAATCAAGTATTTGTAACCAGCTGAGCATGCAGACATTTGTCATTTGACATGTGATATCAACCTCATGTCCCAACACCATCCAGATCACATCCAATCTAAAATATTTACATTACTGCTTAGGCCTTCAGAAAGATGTACGTCATAGGCTTATTTACTAAGATTCCTTTATTGTTCTACAAAGTGACATCAATATCTCATCATTTTGGTCATTTCTTGCCACTTAATTATACCCAACACTGCCGACTAACTCAAGCCTTGATGCCACTAAATGTAGTTAATAAATTCCTGCAAGATCCACCTTTCCTCATGCTTATTACAGAGAACAAAATACTTAAAAGAGGAAAAAAATTCAAACGTGTTCTTAAAACATAAGGGAACAAAAGAACCAAGAGAACTGGACTTGAGGGGCAGGAGGAAGTGGTAAGAGATTTGAGACTATGCATCAACAACCGTCATAAATTGCAAATTCTGTAATTCACACAGGTACGACCAGAAGGTACTAACAGAATTTACAGAGAAAAGTCAAGCATGGCTCGTAGCAGAATGACACACTAAAGGCAAAGAGAAAGCAAGTTAATGAGTTGCTACAAGCCAGCTGAGCCACAGCAACTGACTACACACGCATGTTATTAGCTTTTCAGAAACATCAAGAAAGATCCACACATCCCAAAGACCACGGAAAAATAAAGTGACTGTATTTTACTTCATACTGGGACAAAGAGTATACATAAGAACCACTAACTCATACACTCAAGTCTGACTGAGGTAATGGCAAGACTCTCTTTGCCACAACGCTTACAGCAACTTAAGAGTACTGGTATGCCATTGGACAGG
Organism: Lagopus leucura; assembly: GCF_019238085.1. NCBI lineage: Eukaryota > Metazoa > Chordata > Aves > Galliformes > Phasianidae > Lagopus > Lagopus leucura. The sequence goes on along the minus strand of NW_024962255.1, from coordinate 16,279,819 downwards.
GTCCTGGACTGGGCAAAAACATCCTCACTCTAGAGCAGATATGTTAGTCCACAAAATTAAAACTCTTCTCTGCTTACGTGCATTGTAACACTATAGTCCCTGGTGATGTTTTCTCAAGCATGACCCTTCTACTCAGATTGCATCTAAAAGTCTGAATTGCACTTGGTGAGTACCAAAGCTCAGCAGTGTGCTGTAAGCAGGTGTGCGTCAGGGCAGATCAGAAGCCATGGCTTTGTTTCCAGCCTTTATTACTGTAGTGCCATGAAAGATCAGCAGGAATAATAATGGGAAACTGCAGATGCATATTTCCCCAGTATTAACACCAATTTTCCTCTTCCTCCCATTTCCTCATTAAGACTGCAAACACAAATCCTGGCCAAAAGCACATGGCAAGGAGATGCATCTGGCTGGCATTTTGGTAAACCCCAGGAAGCCACGTTACATACCTATCAGTGCGTATGAGAGGAACTTATTCACAGAGGTGAGGGCCAATCCAGTTATAGGACCTGTAGTGTCTTCAGAACGGATCACTTCCAGGAAAGGCCGAAGAAAGACGTTGGGTTCAATTTCAGATAGCTCTATTAAAATAAAAATAATAATTAAAAAAAGATATTACACTTAACTCCTTAGGTTTCATTTTGATTTCTTTTTACAGATCTACAGCAAGCCTGATCCATGAGGAAAGAAGCTTGCAAAAGCTTTGTTTCAGAAGACTGGAAGGTCAGTCTTTTTAATATTATATATTTTTAAAAGCAATGGTTTGGGAAGCTTGCCATTTCTTTCACAAACTGAATGATCTTCTGAACAGTTTTTTGGAGCCTTCTAAAACAAATCTAACTATAAGAACATTCTGCAAACACAGAGGCAGTGCTACCTAATTTACATTTTAATTAATTGGCAGATATGATTGCATTTTTCTAGTAGCTCCGATCATGTGAATTATGTAGAACCTATTCCACCTTCTGCCACTTTTGTAACATTCTACTATACATACAAGCCCATACTAACCACATGCAAAATATAAGATCAGGATGGATCTCTTGCAACAATTTTCCCAAATAAAAATTGCTTTTCTGTAACACAGGATGCTTTCTTGGTGAAGACAAAAAAAAAAAAAAAAAAAGACAAACAAACAAACAACAACTAGAGTAAGTGGAAAAAATGACAACACAAGGGACGAATATAGGATGAGTCCTGAGGAGGACCTAGGAAAAAAAAGCATTCAGAAGGAGGTGAAGTCAACCACAATACAGCCATTACAGAGGCAAAGAAGAGAGTATTGAAAGTGACACAGGTAATCTTGAGGCCAGAATTTATGCAGTACAGATCTATTTAAGTACAAACACTTGGCTCAACTTGCTGAAATCTGCATTTTATTCCCAATAAAAAAGTTATCAAGTCTAATGGCTCACAATATCAGAAACATTGGCTTTTACATTTTCAATGATACAGTATTTCAATTAGGTGTCATAAGAGCTTCTCTGGTACTGGGAAGAAAAGGCCTACAATTCTTGAATCGGTACGAGAGAAAGAATCTGCAATTCCTGAATCTTTAAGTAAGTTACTGGTTTTATACTTGCCAACACAACCCAATAATTTTATCTGAAAAAAAAAAAGCATGTATAAATTATCTTAGAATCAGGAAGATTTAAGTTCTCTTTTATCACATTTCCTATTCTTTAAGTATCAAGGTAAAAAGCAAACAGAAAGCATCTCAACAAAGACCTTTGAAAAAAACATTGTGAGGAGGCAAAGGAGAAAGAACAAAAGTTTTGTTGATGTTTTTGTTGTTGCTTTTTTTTTTTTTGCTTTAAAGTGTGCTCTCCACAGACTTAAAAATGCAATAGTTTTGCAATTAACTGAAACAAAACTGCAATTAAAAGAAGGAACTTCAACCCCTTACCTTCCAGCTACTAGTTCAACTCAGGCCTACACTATTAACTTCTGAGAGGTTAAGAGGAATGTGATGATTCACCCTTTTTGGCTTAAGGACAACTCCCCCAACTCATCAGATAATGTTCTGGTGTGGCATTACAATTGTGTCCCCTCCCGATAGCTCACAGAAATGCAGAGCATCATAACACATTCTTTCATCAATATTTAAGTGTGCTTTGCAGAGTGCTTGTCTGTGGTTACAAGCATTTGGAACATCAAATATAACAAGACAGTAGGGACCAACACTTGAACTCAGCCTTCCTTCCCCAAAGCAGATCCTTTCCATAGGGATTCTATTTTTTTCTTTCAGTTGGAGTCCTACGAAAGACAAGATGGAGGTAAATCTTGTGAACTGGCTGAAGACCAGATTCCCCTGTAGTTAAACAGGAAGACTCCTCTTCCATAAAGATCACAAAATGGTTTGCCATAATTAGGGTATAACTTTAACACATGCTGTTGATTACACAGCAGCCCTGGCCAGCTTCCCTGACACTCAGAGACATCAGCTTTTATGGTAACACAGCATTTTACATTAAGCTCTCTGAAACAGATTGCGTACGCTGGAAAACCGTTTCAGACTGGATAGTTGCTGCTGTGTCATCAAAAAAATATCAAAAATATAATACATGCAAAGAGAGTATTTGTAGTGCAAGATTTACCCACCAAAGAACTACTCTCTCAGAGCTCTAAATGTCAGTGAAATGCCGATCACATCGTTAAAACTTTGCAAAAGTTTTATTTAGTAACACTTCTCATAATACTTTGGTAATGAAGGAACGTGTTCATTAAAATAAATTCTTCTATTCATAAGTTAAGACTACATGAAAGAGAAGCTTACAGGCATCTAAAGAGAACCTGCTAGATCACATGAAGTCTGCAGCTTTCTTAGCCATCTAACTTTGAAAGCAATGCAGAGCTCTCCTGAGTAAATACATACGCAAACAAATAAATTCAGAGATTTTCAGGAAGGGCAGTAAAATAATGGTAATTTTTATAATTCCTTTCCCAAATACTGAATGCTTGGAATTACGTACTTGAACTTTCATAAAAATTTTCCAAAAAAGCAGCTCTGATTTCTCGTCGCATTGATTCTTGCAATGTCAGAACCTGGCAGAGCAAGTGAGAAAACCACAGCCACTGAGAGCTTTGAGAAGTGCTGATAGAGATGCTTCTCCAAACATACTTTTCAGCAAGAGATATTTCGTAGTGTTTGAATTAGAAAACATGGGATGCTACTCTGCTTGGATAACTATATTCAACTGCAAAACAAAAAAAACCTACAAGCCTGACCTCAGCCTAAGATACTACCAGAGGTAAAAATGAACTAGCATACACAGGAGACCCAAGCTTCGTTAGAGACTCCTACAGGCAGCCTTCCTTGTCAATCCACACCCAGCTAGAGAAAACAATATTAAAACAAAATCTAGTCTTTTACGAAGAGCCCAGACTGTTTTAGGGACCAGAAGGAAAGCCCATCCCATTCTTTTAATATATGATCCCTGCGCCCCTTCACTGAAATTTCAGGGAAGCCAGCAGAGATGAGAACCAAGACTGTGCCCCAAAATGCTCGCTAACCCAAAGTACTGTGTAGAGATCAAAAAGCAGGGGAGGAATACCTTAAGCAGCTTATCAGAAAGCCAACTCCAGGCTGGCAATTTTAATACGAGGACAGAATTCCTCAAAGATCACAGAGCTTCCCCTCCCTCAACCTATGGATTATTTGCGCTTAGGCACACATGTCTATAAAGATATTTAAACAACTAATTCATGTTTAAGCACCTAGCTCCCATCCCAGCAATCCCACCCAGCCATTCGGGCACTTCAGCAAACAAGCATCGGCAGACCTCTGGCGCTGCTCGCTCCTGAAGCTCAGGAGCAGGTCCCTCTCGGAAAAGGTTTCTTATTGTTAGCACACTGTTGGCACATTCCTGATCTAAAATGCTCACACAGGCTGCTTTCTCTGGCAGTTAAACTCTTCACTCATGAATGACTCTTATCAGGATCGGCTATGCGTTCCGAATCAGAGTAAGTGAACGAGAAAAAATTGTTTATGACAAGTTATTTCAACATCATTTGTCCCCAGGACAGGCAACTGCAACTCAAACCACATGACCTAGACTCCTCTTAGGCAGCAGCTGTTGGCCTTTGACGCCCAGCTTTCAGAAAGGCTGTTTGAATTTTATCCCACGCACCCCTCCAAAGCAGACGCGCTCAGACAAGAACGATGCTTAAGCACTGCTTATGCACTGTGCTGCACAATGAGCAGGCATTCTATTTCCTTCTCAAGATGAGAAAAAGACAAAAATAACACTAGCAGAAGAGAAGTCCAGCAATTCAGGACTTCTGTCTAGAAGCGTACTGAATTATGCCACTGAAAAATGAGGCACCAGCAAGAATGCCATGGCTCACCATCAAAAGCACTTTCTGCAGACCCTTCTGGTCTGACACTCTATGAAGCTTATTCTTGGTTCACCCACTATCCACCAAAACGTTTTGTCTTTTTAGCCAAGGTGAGAAATTACTGCATTCTCTCTAGCAGGCTAAAGGAGGAAGTACAGTTTCAAGTACAAAGGACAATGTTGTATTTGCCTTCTAAAACCATGGGAAAGCAATCAGTAGCCATGCTTCTCAGACTTTCAAAAGCATTTCTAAGATCTGACTGCTGGACTAACTAGCAGCTTATTCTCCCTCAGATACAGGTGTAGGATCACAGAGCAAGGAGCAACTCCTTTGACTGAGCCCTATGACTATCCACTAGTTCATTTAGAAATTACCAACTCTATCAAACAAAATACTGTAACTCATTCCTCCCTAAAAATCTTCATGGCTTGAATTTGCTGCACACAGAGTAAGTTAGGCAGCAGCCACAGAACAACATACGCAAATCGGTTCTGGTTCCCTTGGCAAAACTACAACTTCATCAGCTCTGCTGCTGATGAATGGGGGACGCACATGTTTCACCACTCAGAAAACAGATTCTGCAGACTGACTTGTTACACATGCCATTCTGCACCTGCAGTGAAAGGCATGCTCTGATTTCTTCCAGCTAGGAAGTTTTGTCCAATAGCTTATTCCAGTTAACCTTCATAAACTGGCCCTTAGTTAATATCGGTAAAAAATAGCAGTAAATAAAAGGACTAATCCACATTAATTTGTTCCTGGCCATATGCTCCCATTCTCACAGTCTTGGTACAGACAGGGTTTCAAGTGAAAAGACATTTCCACCTTCCAATCAGAGCTTTTGTTGTTTTGGTCTAGACCAGCCCTATTACACAATTTAAACACAATGTTTAAATTAGGATGAAGCACATATTTTTCTATGGAACTTCTCATTGCAAACAAAATGGATCACTACATACACAGCCAGAACTAGCAGCTAATATGATTTAAGAAATTTATAGTCCTACTTCTGAAAATAGCGATGGCAGAGTCTATTCAGTTTTATGTATCAGAAGAGGTCATCTAACATCCTACAGAAACCCCCAAAACATCGCTGCCTCAATCTAAGCTCTTAATACACAGAGACAACTGGGTTCTGCACCTGCCCAGGCGGACAGCTCGGAGGAAGCTGAGGAGCTAGGAGCTTGGTCCTCATTCTCCAGCTACCCAAGCACTCCAGGCTGCTCTGAAAGACAGTGGGGATTGCACCTTGCAACATACTAGCCCACCACGGGGACTTGTATCAGCTTATATCTCTGAAAGCAATACTTCGCAGCAGTGTTACCACAAGTTCTATTTATAATAGAAGAAAATAATAGATACAAAATTAAAAGATATTCAAGCCAATGACAGAGAATTAACTGTTCTTTCTAGTATGCCTGTGAAATACACTCTTCAAATCTAATTCTCTGTGAATTAAAGTGGTCACCCAGGACCACCACATCAAGAGGAAACAGTGCCATTCACAGCCACACGTGAATGCAAAGCTAGAATTACAAATGCAGTTTGACAGGGGGAACCCTGAGCTGCCAAGTCTGTTCTGTTTGCCTAATTTCATTACAATGGCACAAATGCTTTCATTTGTCACACTCCAGCTTCATGTGTTTATCTCCCTTTCATTAAACATGACTTTAACAAATGATTACTCCATAGTGCCAAGATCTCAAGAGCCCCTCAGAATTGAGATTTTGTTTTTCAGAAGGGTGACAATGCACACTGCGCTTTTGGCAGTCTTGATATCCTCTGGTCAGGGTGGCAGAAACTCAAGTGAAACGCTGTCTCCCATAGGAATTACTTACCTCTACCAACAAAGCAGGAGCACTGACAGTCCCAGCAGTGTTAGCCATCAGTTATCAGGGTTTTTTACTGAAGCCATAATCCAAATTCAGCTGTTCTGACCACCCATTACAAGTTCCTGGACAATTTTTCATAGCAGGTACTCGCTCTGGTATCCTCAACCAAAATTACACAGCAAACTCCAACTGTGCTGCCAGTGTTAATTCAAGTGCTTTTTACCCAGCCATAGCATTCTGCTCCAGAGGGAGATACACTTCTGTGATATTGTGAAAAGCAGAAGCTCACTTCACAGTGAAAACAAATGTCATCAGTAGGAAGTCACAGGAATCACAGCGTGCAAACATTTGTGGTTTCTGCCCAGATAAAGTCTAGAAACAAGAAAGATTTGGGATGATTTCTGAGCCCACCACCACAACTCAGTTTTCCTGGAATTTGTAATACCAGTCATACAGACATATTCCTGCATGCAGAATTGAAGTTGTTGAAGCAGAGGTTTATTTCAAAAGTTGAAATTGGAAGAATTTGTTTAATTCTGCTCTCATTTCTTAGCACTCTGGAGACAGCTGAAATTGGCCAAACTGTTGATTTTTTTTCCTGAATTGCAGTTGACACATATTCAATGTACGAACTGCACAGTAATTTGGCACAGAGGTTGAAGGTCGCTAGTAGAAGGCCTTGCTATGAATCCCAGAATGTTTTCTCTCACCCTGTGACCTGAATAGCTCAAGAAGAACCCCAACTGTTCTGATGAAAGGTAACAAATCAATTATCTTATCCTACACAGTAAAAACCTATTGTTTCCATACTGGTCTTCCACAAGGGTGCTTAGAGCCACTGTCAACAGTAACACCCACCTACCTCTTAGAGTAATTTCAATGCTAATCCAGGCTTGTTTTCTAGAAACTTTTCCTCTTACCTCATACTGGAAGATAGGCACCACGCCAACACCTGATTACATGAGCACACTGCAGAGAAAGATTAGATCAAGATCCATGGTTTGGAAAGCCACATGCAAATTCAACAAAAACTGACTCGAGTTCCTATGCCTTTCTGATGGGCCTTCTCCCGTGGGTACAAGTTACTCAAGACAAAGCTCTGAACAACTTCCAGATGAGAAAAGTCATCCTTCACATATGCCTATAAGCAAAAGGTCCTTCAGTAAACTACATCTCAGTTAATTTCACAGGTAACTGGAAGTGCAACTTTTTTTAATAGAAAAAATATGCCATAGCAGTAGAATGAAAGGCCAAGAAAAAAAATAATAAACTATAGTTTTTAAGAAGACTTACACTCACTGCAAGAGTTTTCGGTATAACATTTTTGGTAAAAGACAGTACTGAAGCACCAGTAACTTGCCAGATGTCTGTAAAGGAACACCACAGTGCTCACAGCAGTTTTTGGAATCTGGAAAACATGCTAATCCCTACACAAAGATCCTCATTTCTTCTAATAGGTTCAGCATAGCAATAGCTGCTGGTAAATAGCAAAGCTCTTCAGCTGGTAACTGAAGAAAGTGTCAGCTGCACGGCGTCTTCTATCCCTGAGCCATGTGGAAGAACAGAACCACAGCTGGAGATGACACTCCTCCAGCTTCACTCATGGACCTGTGTACTTCACTGTCCTGGCAGGAGGTTTGAAAAGCTATTTTTACATGCAGATTATACTGCAGTTAAAAGAAACGTGACAGTACGTGTGTGGATGAGATGCAAGCGTTATTTCACAATTCAGTAGGATCAGCAAAGATGCAATAAAGCAGCATCATCCATTTACTTATAATTCACTTAATTTGTTGCCAACATCTGGTGTCCTTACACACTGCTGACATGGAAGCAACCATGTTTCTGGACTTGCACCTAGCTGAATTTTTTGAATCAAATACATCATGAAGAACCGAATTTAAGGTTTAAGACTCCATCACTGTTTACCTTTTTAAGCACAAAAATAAACAAATCATCATTCTATTGCTAAATAAAAGTCAAGGATTCTGACAAAGTCAAGCATTCTGACAGAGGTCAATGCACTGCATAAGAAACACCATCTTCCAGTATAGGAAACAACCATCTTTACTACTGCTTCTAGAGTCCAAGTTACTGAGCCTAGTCCATAGTAGTTACCTGTTAGCTGTTTACACAGATCTCAGACAAAGAACTTCCTCCTCCTTACTGGCAAAGAACACAGTCAGTATTCACCACACTAAGTAAGCAGCACCCATTACTGAATTGCAAAGAAAAAGTATTTAACTTACAAAATCTGCAAGAAAAGCCTTTATAGCTTAATGAGAGCACATCCCTGAAATGCTGGTAGGCTTCACCTTTTTTCTCTGTTGAGAGCCAGATGAAATTATTCCAGAAGATTTCTTACAGAAAAATCAACACACAGGACACACGCCAGCTCTCGCGATAAACCTGCACAACCTCTGAGCTTCAAAACCCAGGGGCAGTCCTCAAATGTGGAGACATACGACCTTAAATGAAATTACTAAATCAAACTAAACCAAAGCAAAAAGCAGTCATCCCGTGACAAATTCATCTGCCCTTGACCAAACACTGATAGTTATTGATCTTGCTGCTGTTGTGTATTAGAGGCAGGTTTCCCAAGGTTCTCTCCTAATACAAGAAAGAGAGAATGGCCACACTAACAAGGCCGACTAGGCTAAATGAAACCTACGGGGAATTGCATTGCACAGCCAAGTCCTGAGGATGGACTGATCCGTCCATCTTACTGACAGCGCAAGTTTGATGTGTGTCATGTTTAAGCACTCTTTTTCCTCTCTAAGAGAAATTGGCACATGTCGAAGGAAGAGCAATTAGGTTGTGATACTTTACAGAACTCCATTCAGTCACTGTACTTGCTTTGCCATGGTATTTTATACACGTCTTGCACAGTACCAGGTCCAAACTAAGTAGGCAATTTAAAAGCCCAAGAGAAATTAAAACTTTCTTCCCTGGTATTTTAAAGCTCAGAAATTCTCCACAGCCTTGTGTGCCTATCATGCTATGAACAGCTTTCTCATTGCAAATTCACTGTATTGTGTAAGGGAAAGCTTCTCTATTTCTAAGAGGATGGAAAAAAAAGAATTACATTTTTATCACCAATTAGCTGTCTGAACATTACCTCGCCCTGCTCAACCCTTCCTCAAGGGAAGCCAATGAGTGCCAAAGGGAAAAATTAAAAGGAAACCAAAGAACAACAAATCCCAAGCAAGCCAATAAATTTCTCATGTTGCCAGAGAATCTAAAAAGCATCAGTGAGACAGACAAAATCCAAAGAGTGAAATGAAAGAAGTCTGAGGGCCCAAGAGTGAAGAAAATCTTTTAACGAAAAAAATCTCTCCAAGGTTTAACATACCCTTCTGTTATGATTTACACAAGTACTTCCGTCCAATCTGAACCAATCTAGGAGATATTATGCTTCATCTTGCTATTACCAGAAAGGAAAATTTCTAAGTACTAATGGCAAAACACAATTGCCCACAATTCAAGTATCAATACCCTAAGCTGCCACTGATGCAAAATGGGAATCTCATGAGAACAGGGTTCAAGACTTTGGAATATTAGTTTCAAACCTATAGTGACAGAAAACAGAAGCAAAAGGAAGAGAAGACTGGCCTGTTGGCAGTCAATACCATTACTGCCTTAAGACATCAGAACAACAAATACATTAAGTGACTTTTCATTTTTCCTACCATAGCGCTGAAGCAAGCAGTGAACACATACAAACAAAAGTAAAAAACAGATTGCTGCCTTTGAAGTACAGCTTAATTCCTACAGTGATGAAAACAAGTGAATATTGTGTTCTTCAGGATGGATGGGGGAAAGAATTTATCCACACTACTCCATGCTAGACTGGGTAACTTTGGCATATGCTAGCACTACATCTTTAAAAAAAAAAACAACACTGGTTCTACTCTCTACAAAGTTGCCCAATAAGTCTCTTTCAGCCTATCACCAGTAATTTTTGTATACTATATGCCAGTGCCAGAAGAAAGCATTAGAGTGCTTCAGAAGCTCAACTGAGTGATCCTGTCCTGGCCTCAATAAAGGCTTTCACTGACTGCATGTTGTCTAGCACATGACCTAAAAATGATAGCACACCACAAAACTTTTATTCATACAGGTAAATATGACTGCTTGTTCAAGCCAACATCCAACTTATACACTTACACAGGCCTCCTCAATCCCTTTCTCCCTCCCTTAGGGCACAAAGCTGCCTGGCTCTCCTAAGTGAAATACCCAATGGTCAGTGGACACTACCCTGCTTTAACCTCTTATCCCTAAAATTTCTAATGCCATGACCTTTGGGATGGAATTATTATAGTTCCAGAGTGTTTGTTCCCAAGACCTGGTAAAAAGCCAGAGACAGAATAATTTTGTTTAAATTTCTGAAAACACCATAGAATTTGCTCTAACAGGATATAAGCACATTCATGTTACAGATGCACTGAGCATCAGACTGGTGGCAAGCTTCTCGGTCACAGGTAGATACAGCAGCTTTACTCTCAGCCTCTGCTACTCATACCAGTTTCTCATTTTTGGGCAACTCAACTTCTGCTAGCGCTTCTCATGGGAAAGAGAAAATATTTGGCCTTTGTAAGCGCTGTGCCATCAGGTTACCTGGGAATAATCTCAACAAAGCAATTCACGCTAAGAGTGATGCAATAAAGGCTTCCTGTCCTATCACCCCAATTTTTTCCCAGCTTAAAAGTTAACTAAGACCCTTGATGAAAGAAGTTAGTTTCAAGTTCAAATATAAGTTAGGAAAATATGGTGAGCACCGTACATCAGTGAAGACAGAAATAAATTTACCATACAGAGAACCAGTAGCTTCAGAGCTCAGTTTGTGACAACACATCAAGGAAATTAAGAGGCACATACCGGAGTCAGGACTGGTAACAATGTGGCAGTGCTGGGACACTCGTTTTTAATGAGATAGTATGTAAGAACTCTACCATAAAGCTTCAAATTTTAGGGGAGCTGATGAAAGAGGAGGAAACCAACTTATTTTTTTCCACAGCAGCAATTAAACAGCTAGTGAATTCTCGTGGCCTCATCCGAATGAAACCACTTGATACAGAACAGTATCTTGTTCAGCTTTGAGGCCCGTGCTTAAACAGAAACTGACTTTAGGTAACAGAAGGACTTCGAGAGCTCTTCCAAAAACTCGGGATGAAATCCCAAGGCTCTGGGAGAGCAAGGCAAGCACCTGTTTTCCTGAACAGTCAATTTTTTTACGCTGCATACTTTACACAGAAGCTGCATTATTCTGGAGAAGCTGCATTCCAGCCAAAAGTGCACAGTTAATGTTTTTTGCAGCCCTCAGCCTCCTGTGATGGATGACCATTTTATAATGAAATACTTTATGCTCAATCAACTTACAAATAACGGATGTTTTATCACACTGAATTAAAAAGAATGTTTTTAACAAAAAAAAAAAAAAGCATCAGACAAAGGATCGGTGATGAGCAGAAGCAAAAGTTATTCCTATTAAGGATGGCTAAGGGAGAAAATTCCAAGTGATACTTCACTTTAACTCTTTCATTGCTCTCAGTAACATGTGGAAACGATGCACACAGACATATTTACGCTACTCTGAAAACACCTACATATAAATCCTAGATTAGAATACAGAGACATTAGTATATAAAGGCCTCTAAAAGAAGTTTGAGTCTGTGATGTATCAATCAGGTTTCCACAAAGTTAATGCTATTAACTAAGCACCATCTAAAGATAAATCTATTAAAGTACTTTCCTTTCTCATGCCTTCTTACCTCCATTCAGCATTACCAAAATCATTTCCCAGACAACCCTTAATCAGCTGTGGATTTCTCTCCTCCCAGGAGTGCTTCCATCTCTCGATGATGAGTGATAAACCAGAGAAGTGCCCTGTACTCAAGACTACTGCCATTTCTAGGTCAAGGCTTAGCAGTAAACCTTCAAATTCAACTGATAGCCTTGTTCAAGATTCAGCGCTTGCTGTTAGACAGGAACTGTTGTTGATATATGCTGCAAGTCAAGAAATCCCATAGCTTAATAAAAATACACTGGAGTCAACAATAGCCCTTGAAAAACCTCACAATGGAAGTCTTCATGTTTTCAAATAACTAGCACAAGCAAAAGTTTCCAGACACATCAGAACGTGTATTCAGCCTCCTATTACCTTATACGTTTAGGAAAAGAGCTCTTTATAGTAGTAATAAAGCAATGGAAGAATACAGTTAAGTATGAGATGTGGTGGACACAAGTTGTAGCAAGGGAAATGGTAATTAGAAAATATGAAAGATATTTCCTAAAAACATGTGGTTGAACACCACAGCAGTTTGCCCAGAGACGCTGTGGGAGCTCCATCCCTAGGGATATCCAGAATTCAGCTGGCTGCAACCGTGAACACAATCTGACTTCCAGACTGGTCCTGCTTTGAGCAGAGGACTGGAGCAGATGTCCTTCAGAGGTCTCTTCCTACCTATATTATTCCAATTCCAACTTCTGCTCACTGTGAAAAACAAACAAGCAAAGCTTTCTGATATTTTGCATTACAAATGCAGCCACTGCAACATCCACCAACCTAAAAGGTTCCTTTCCCAGATCTTCTACTGGTTAGTACAGGCATTAATTAAATACAAAACAGGAGCTTGGTCTAGAACTATCCAACTAGAACTATCCAAGATCACAACTTCAGACTAGAAGACTTCCCTTAGTCACACTGCAACCATTTCAGCTTCCATTAAGTTCAGAGTCAATTTATGGGGACATTCCACTACTGTTTGAAGCACTGAAAATATCAATCAGACCATGATTGCAGACATGAAGCCCAGCTCTCCTCCCCTCCCCATTCCTCAGCTGAAGGCAGGCACTCAATGAATCAGACTAAAAGGAGAATAGAGTTTCCACCACCTGCTTCAGCTTTTAAGTATCCAACTGAAACTGCTGCAGTCCAGCGTCAGGCAGTCTGAAGGTGGCATTCTCCTGCTCTGTGAAGGACTGAATTGCAGTACAAGAAGAATCCAAATACAGAAATAAGTGAAAAAACCATCAACAGACAAAGGATGCTGTTACTTAATTTAATATGGACACAGAAAAAAATAAGCTGAAGACACTGTGCTGCAAAGTACCACATCTCCCTTACAAGTGAGGATCTCATTCACCCTCTGCCTAAAGCTGAAGGGTATGGGCAATGTTGATTATGTATTATTTTCACTTTTGTGACATCCTTTCCAAGAATGGTTTAAGATATGACCGCACATCATTGTGTGCTTTGGAATCACCTTATTACTGGAGTAACAGTAATAGTTACAGACCAGGGTTATTGACCTCAGTAATGTAAGGATTTTAACTTAGCAGTTAACAGTTTAAATTCAGTTGATATTTTCCACTCGCAGAAAGGCTTATGGGGATATATAACAAGTCTGCAACTGTTTTAAAGAAACTAAAACACCTCCTCCACACGACCCATCCACCCCTAACCTTACTTAATCTTATACCAATACAACCATCGATTGAGACCTAATTCTTCTTCCAGCTCTCAAGGCTTCCTTGGCCACAGAAACAGCTTACTGAAATTTCACAAAATGTTGGAGAGCCAGAAAGCAGAGTGGAGAAAGGGTTAATCCACAGCTGGGAGAAAGTTTCCCTGGAAAATTGGAACACATGCTGTGGCTGTGACTAAATTTCACACTGGTTCTGTTGAGTACAAACATCCACAACTGTGCGCATTTCAGAGAGTCAGAGAAAAAGAAATGCTCCTTATATATTAGCTTCACCTGCTAGGTTCCTTCAAATTGATAATGACATGCTCTGGGGAACAGCAGAATCCTTCAGATGCACTTCACATTTCAAGTAGAGATGAGGCCAAAGAGGGGAAAAAGTTATTAAATTGAAGGAAGTCATTCTTTCCTTCCTTGCTCCTGTATTTTTTTTAACGTACTGAAAAGCCAAGCTATGGTCTCTGTGCAGGCAGATTTCACCACCTAAGACTACGTAAGTCAACACAGAGTCACCTGGGCGGAGATTTACAACACATCAATTTTAGGCAAGAACATAAAGGGGAATCACACAAAGTGAATGTGTCTGTAGGAAGAACGTCACCCTAAGCCCAACTGAAATTTCTGTTAAATAAATAATGACTGTGGGTCTCTTTAGCCCCTCTGAGATGTCTCCATATGCACTCACATTTCATAAAGAAAAGAAGTGTTGCTTCTTTTCTGCACCATTGTTTCTTTTTGCCCTTATTCCTGCATGCAATTCTGTTCAGATACATACGGACCATTTTCTAGTCACACCTCTTTGACAGGAGCTGGTATTTGCAGAGTGGTCTGATTAGAGTCAATCACTGCTCCAGTTTTCACTATCCATCCATCTCCCCACTTTAAAGTTTGCAAAAAACCCTCAAAGCAAGAAATACATCTCTTGCTTTCCCCAAGGTTACATAACACACTTTTCTGCTGTAATTAAGTATCCAGACTCCAAATTCTTTTCACTAACGGGCACACAACTCATTTCTTCTAATAAAAAAAAAAATCTTTCATCCTTTTCTACTCTGCACTTCCTATAAAGCTAAGCAAGGCTCCAAGCAAAACAGAGAAGATTCATCCCTAAGTCACATCATGTGAAAATAAATGTACTTCTGAAGTTTATTTTCTTAGCTAAACTGCAATCAGGCACTCATTTATATCCTTTTACACATCCTGGCAGTGACTTGTACTTCCTGCCCCAGCTGTCTAGCACAGTACTCACACGAGCAATATGTACTCAAATTAACCTCTGAATTTCAGAGACTGCAGTACTGACCAGCTACAGACCTAATCTCATTCTATAACAGGGAGAAAGGCTGCCTGCAGTATTACACCGTTCTCTATTGGATGTTCTAAGTTATGCTGGCTCAGCTTAAAAATCAGGGTAAGTGCCAGGCAGGCCTCAAACAACAGGGTATAGACTGAGTTCAGTGAGGGAAAGTGCTGAGTCTGGAACCCAGGGAGGTGCAAACCCAGGCACCACAAAGGCTCACAGTACGGTGGGCTGTGTTCAGCACAGCGCTGCTGGCAGCTTCAGAGAGGTGATCCTTCTCTTCCACTTACTGCCAGCGTGGTTCTGGGCTGCCCAGTATAAGACTGGAAGGTTTTACTCGTGGCTTACGGAGCTCGAGGCCATCAGAAACAGAAAGAGGGCTGAAGAACTTACTCAGCTGCTCTTTTTAGGTACCTCATACTGTGGTGAGCAAGGAGAGGAGGGGCAAATTACTCCACAGCATATCAGACTCTGCAGTCTTTATTCCTGCACTTACATGCACACATGATGATCAGAGAAGTGTGGCTGCCTGGCAAGACAGATATGAGATTAAGAACCAACCTATAATTCAAGACGTCAATATTTGTTATTAGCTATGTCAGCTGGGAAAGCTCTAAAAGTATGTTTGATTTGAGGTGTGGTTCTTTTTAATTTCTGGGATTTCAGGCACTAGAGGTAACTCTTAGAAAGGAAAATATGGAAGTTATCTTAACTTTGAAATTAACTTTTGTACCACCTTAACTTTTTTGATAACTATTATCTTGTGGGAAGCAGTCTCCTGTGTTTTCCAGTTCTCCTTGACACTGTAAGCACCTGCCTTGCTTAGAAAAAAGCCATGCTCTTCAGAATTTATTAAATCAATTAAAAAAATGTTTTAGACCTTCCATAATTCTGTATCTGTTTGTTCAAAATGCTATCAATTGTTTGCCAACATGAATTCATAGGTATTTTGTTTACACCAGGAATGTTTTGGAAGGGAGCATTTTAAAAATATCCAATCCTCCCTTTACTTGGAACTACACAAATTAACGTATGATGGCATTAAAAACAGAATTCAGCCAAGAGTTCCATCAGCTCTAACTGAACTAATGGGTGAACATCAGTCACTAAGCTATGCTGTTACCCACTGCATAGCTAATGCTGCATTCTATAAATAGAAGTTTTTGCTGAGCTGTATCCTAAACAATTCCTGCAACCTCCAAACAAAACTCAGTATATACAAATGTGTAATATTTGGATGGCAAGCAACTAGAAGAAAATAAAGAAGTTTTGAAGACTAATAAATAATGATTACTGCCTATTTAAAATCAATTCTTCTGAGTTAAGCAATAATCTCAGAAATGATTTGACTAATGACTGAACAGCCACTGGTAACCTAACAAACAGACCTTCTTGCCTCCAGCATATTCTTCTTACATGTCACAATTAAGCATCTTCTGCTGTTCTGCAGGAAAAAAATCAACTTTCTTGATGGAATGTGTCCTAGTGATTCCTTTGCTTCCTAGTATGTTTTCAGAGCAATGATCAATTCAACAATCCAGGACACAGGACACTTCAGAGGATATGAGAAGCCTCCCATACAAACTGGAGCATCTCTCTTCCAAACTCCTCTTTGGCAATGTACTGGTAGGCAGTGAGGAACTGAGACGGCACTGGGTGATGCTGGGGAGATGATAACTCATAATGGAAGAAACAGAAGTGCTGGGATCTATCGTTAAAATCTCAAATCCAGATAAATCAAAACAACATGAAAATAGTTGGATAAATCATTAAATTGGCAGCAATTAACAATCTTACAATAGTGCATGGCAGCAATTAATAATCTTACAATAGTGCATAGCGCAATCCTCTTTCAGAACCAATGCAAATACAGGGAAAAAAAGACCAAATACATAAGACCAAAACATACACTTCAACAATCTTCGTGGTTAGCTTATTTTGCATTTCCTCGTCTACAACCAGATTTATTCTATCAGAAATTGTATATGGTCTCTGAAGAACTAGTGCATGACCTTGCATCCTTTATGAGAAGTCACAGCTGTATTCCCACATTGACTGATAAAGACAACTGAGCAGGCAAGCAGAGTCCCATCCCCTCTTCAAACCAGGCCAGACATTTTAACTCACACTGAAAAATGATTTGCTGCCATCACAATTAAGCATTTTTGGGTTTCTGTTACATGGTTCACAACAAACCTAAAGTGCCACACAATTTTGTACCATGATCCCAAGTGACAAGAGGTAACAACAGCACCTGAGGTTTCATACACCACAAAACCAGAAGATTACAAATTTATGAAGAAAGCTCAGGTCCAGAAATTTGAAAAAGAAAAAAAAAAAAAGGAAGAAGAGATAGGAGTTGTGGAAGCAGAATAGCAGAGAATAAATAACAAGTTAGAAAGCTCAGGAGCACAAGGAAGGAAAACATCTTGTTGGAAGAACTTACAGTTAACATATCAAAAAAGCCGATACTGCTAGTAACAGACTAGCACAGAGTTAGAAGGTGGTCAATAATTTTTAATTATGTTTAATTTTTCCCCACTTGTCTTTACACACTAGCATGATACCAACAGGTATCTTCCAGTACTCTGCCCAGGTGAGCGTATCAACTTGCAGTGCAATTTGCCTTTTGTATGAACACTAACAAAGTCAGGAAGGCAAACAGCAAGTCTGATTTCCACAAAGATCATCCCTGTTCATCCAGGTACTCTCTAGATTCCATTTTTTTATTTTTTTTTTTCTCCCGTGGAAACATGGAAAAAAAAATCGTAGTGAGAAATTGCTTCTGAATTTACAACAAATGCAGCTCAGTACACTATTCCTCACAAGGCTTTGCCTTTCCAGCCCACAGCCCTGCTTAACAAATTTGCCCCTTTGCACCACACTCAGGAAGGATTAATCTGGCCACAACCCAGTTCACTTTCCACCCTGTTACACATTAGTGCCTCAGCCTTGCTGGGTCTGTATTTCCACCCTTTCTCTGTCGCGTGGGTTAATAACCTTCTTTCAAGATTCTTTCAGTCTGAAGGAAAGTTTTATATTTCACATTTTTAACTAAAAAGACTGAAAGTACAGTAAGCAAATGGTAGGCATCGTGAGCTTAAAATCTCTACATTTAAACCTTAGTCTTTACTTGCCAGCTTTGCACGGCCTCTTCAGTCCGTGCTAAGGTAGCTTTTAGGATGAGTGTGGAAACCCGTGCTGCTCACAGAGCAGCACTTGCAGCCCATCACCTCTAACAGGTGCTGGTCAGGTAGGTCATTACCCCATCTCCCATCACTGCCCAGGTCCCCAGCTGACAGCTGCTAAGTATTACTTTTGATGCACTGTTCCAACCATGTCAAAACCAACATCACCAGTGCTGAGGTGGGAAAGTTATCTCTTTGGGGCTACAAATGCAGATATTTGCCCAGACCACTGTTTTCTGCTCTGTTCCTTTAATCATTTCTTAATCTAAGCCAGCAAATAACAAACCAAAGAGACATCCAGAGACATCCAAAATGTGCATGTGAGAGAAAAGCTATTTTTCCACAGCATTAGAACTAGAGTCTCAGTTATTTGGAATGGCAGATTACTGCTCATTAGCTTAGTACTAATTAACAGTCTTCCTCCTCTAAAGCTTGGATGTTTGCAGAAGGGATAATAACTAGCACACCACACTGGGAGGATCAGAACAAATGACTAAAAGGACCTACTTTCTCCTTGCAGAACTGCAAGGAGCCTGAGCACGATTAAGTGCAGTGCATAAATGTATCCATGCTTCACCCAATCCCTTAATTCTATTTTTAAGCCTCATTTAGGTTGAGAATACTTCTTAGCACACGCTGCGTCCAGCTAGAAAAACCATAACTAGTAATTCAAAAAAGGTAAAGTCCATTGAACCGTATGACCAGTATCCCTTGCACTCCCTGTTTCTTCCCAGCTTGTCCTGCAATTGTGTCCCAATCTACCAGCATTAACACAGATACACAGCGGTATTTATTTGATGCCTATTCCACCAGGCTGTATTCACACTAAATCCTCCATGTGTATTTAATAAATCACACTAGTTAGGTGGGCAGGATTAGTTCCAAGTCACCTAATGACTATATCATGAGCTGCAGTATTAAAGGGATTAATATTAATCTTAGCCATTTCAATTCGCCACGAGAGGCCAGTCCCTGCTCCAACAGGAGCCGCAGCAGGCAGCGCAAGAAATTCTAAACAAGAGCACGGAGATTAATGAGGGCTTCCTCATTCTGCCCGTGAGTCTTCTATACCAGGATCCGGGGCAGCGAATCCCCAGCAAAGACAGGCTCATAAATAAACACACAACACCACAAATACTTGGAGCAGCTGAGCCCAGCGTAGACTTGTTTTCACTCCCTATCTGCGTCCCCTGTAACCCACACCCCGAGCACACTCAGGAATTTGAAAGGCTTGCACAGCAGCTGATTTGTTTTCTTTCACATAAAAGCACACACCTCATTACTCATAATGAATTACGCTTTTTAAATGAGTTTGCAGAATGAGCAGCTAAAGCGAGCTGCCTGAGTTCCACACTGCGGCAGGGGAATCCAAGAGGGCAGCTCACAGCACTGAGGTTAAAAAGGATGTCAGCCACCAGTGGATTTGACTCGCTTTACTCCTGGCAAGAACAAGCATTACAAGCCAGAAGAGTTCTTAAGAACTGAGAGAAAGCCCATTCTGTGGGGCTAGTATTAAATTTATACATAAAAATGGATTTCTACAGCTAAAGCTGTTTCTGTAACAGCATGCTACATTTCATCATAACCCCAACAAAGCTCCCAGACAAAGTAAGGGTCTTGGCCTCACTTTCATTGACACAAAAGAATATCAACCATAACCATTAGCACAAAAATTCCAGAAGTAAATCTTGGTCTACTGCAGATTTAGACATAGCCGAGTGATGAAAAAGGATAGACCTTTTATAGCTCAGTTAATTCAAATGCTATGGAAGCAACAGAAGTCAAACAGCTGCATCCTGGAGACCAGTTGGGAAAAAAAATGAAGAGGCAAAAGGAGGAGTTGAGTCAGCAATATTCCCTGCCTTCATTGAAAAGCTCTAGACCCTAAAAAAATAGGCAGAGATCAGGTTAAAGTGGAGCATAAGCCTGTCACAAGCTATTAACAGCTCAGCAGGGCCACCAGCACAACAGCAGCCTCCAAAGCTGCGCCTGGGTACAGCACAGAGCTGAGCACAGTGCTCACATCAAGGAGGACAAGAACAGGCCACGAGCTGTACATGGCAAAAAATATCTGGAACCTGTTGCACCACTGCGTAAGCAATATAAGGGACTGGGGCATCCAAGTTTATGAACCAAGTGGGGCTGCATCCCATGCAGATGTGCAGGTAGGAAGGGATCCATTTGCTGCACCACTGACCGTTCCAAGGCAGAACAGAGCAGAGATGGAGCTGACATTTCTAGTATTTGCCTTTGACTTTCACATGAGAAATCTCTGGCAGCATGAAAGCACATACCTCAGTCTTACACCTGTTTTATTTTTTCTTTAAGTAAAGCACAATGGGG
>NW_024962255.1:16213327-16259237 GCF_019238085.1 Lagopus leucura | reverse complement strand
GGGGAAATCAAGATTCCAAGATTCCATTAAGATGCAATGCACACAAATTTTATACTCTCCACCAGCCCTGAAGAATGAAAGAACTCAAGTCCCAGTGTACCTTTTAAAAGGTGTGCAAAGGCTGTGCAGCTGACACCATTTCATATGCCTGAGGAAGGATTTTGTTTAGTGGGCCATGCTACTTTGGAATGAAAGGAACATACATCCCAAAGGGACACTGAGATAACGGTAGACTCTCGAATGAATTTCTCAGCTCAGGTAACCAGATAGCCAACGCATCCTTACAAATGTTCAACAGTTTTTAACTCTAGAGTAGCTAACTTACAAACTGACAACTACTGAGTTTGAAATTTAACTTCTGTGAGGTTTTGAGTAAAAATCTCATGATACAGAATGGTTATAGAACACAACCTCTGAGGAATAGGATAGGAAATACCCATGTTCGAAGGTTCTAGGTGCATATTTTTAAATATCATCAAGTTTAGTCCAACAGCAAAAGAAACAAATCCCAAACTTCTAGTGCTGCAAGAAGCTAGAGCCATTCACCTGTCTTCAGCATGCACTGTGGTACACACACACAGAGCCAGCCAAAAGAAACAAACTAGTACGCCCTATATTATTGAGACTGTATGGGAGTCATAAGTCATTAATTTTCTTTCCACATTTGCTCTCACCCTATTTGAAATACACACACAAAAACCCCAAGACTGTATTAGCTCACTTAAAAAATTCTGGGTTCTCTTAAATGTGCCGGGCTTTGTCAAATGTACTTCTAACACACATCTCCACGAGAGAGCCATCCAGCTTGTAGTCTTTTGAGCAGCAAGAGCTCTAACTCCACTAACTTTACTAACACAACAGTGTGAGCAAGATTTCTACATAACAAGTTTGATTTCTAGAGGCCTTTGGTCTTCAGAACCAAGAATGATAAAATACTTTTATACATTAAACACCTCCTAGGCTGTTTGCTTTCTGGGGTGTCATGGCTTGGGGAGAAGCAGTTTGTTTAAACGAGGGAAGCAAAACATGCAAATCTGAACCCAAACCCCTTAGCACTGCTGAGTAAAACAACCCATAACTTTCACCTTATTTTACAAAAACAATAAAAGCGAACTGTGCTCACAGCTTCATAAGAGGGGTAGGTGGCAGGGTATTTTTAGCACTTTGACAAGGACAAAGACAGTCCCAGTACCAGACATTCTTGCAGTGCTAACAGGCTGCAAAAACCCTCACACGAAAGATGCTATTCAGACCTGTGGACACTGTATAAATATAGGCGTATGTGAGAACTATTTCTGTGCACGATAGCAAATTTTTCCTCCCCATGAAGCCCTCTATAGATGAAACCATTCTGCCTGCTGCTGTGTCCACAGTCCATTCTGCACACAAGGTCAGGCCCATCCAGTGGAGCTGCATCAGTCTCCTGGAATGCTGAAGTCCACATATTTGCCATTCAACATGAAAACTGCTTTTCAAGTTCAATCAGCTATAAATGTTGCTTTGTTTTAATTTTCCACTGAACTTCCTGGAACCTATTATCAGACTGTCAGGGATGTATATTTAGCAATGGCAACACGGCCTCTTTGCCACTGCCCCACTGCTCATGTCACCTCCAATAAACAGAAAAACAATACCCCAGCAAATGACATTTTTTTGCAGGCTATTTACTGCCAGTGCAAGGTAGCGGGTAAAAGTGGAAGTGCACGGTAAGCCTTCATTCACTTTAAAATAAATAAATAAATGAAAATCAAGTGATCCCTAAGGACAGAAACAAAAGGGAATATTAACTTACCACTTACATTTTAAGTCACGCCTCCTCCTTGAGCCGATATCCACGAGACTAAGTGAAAAATGTCAGCAAAGAAATGATGATTCAGTGAAACTACACACCTCACATCTGCAATTGTCTAAATTTCAGAATCCTTTACAACAGTCATGCATGAAAGGACTGCATTTGCATAAACAATTATTGTTACGCAGTGTTGCCCAAGTGCCACCTGTAACCACAAACAGCCTCTTCTCCTTTCTCTGCTAGTCAGTTGCACGAGGCCTCCTCAAGGATCTTCATTCAAACCAAAGGGCATCATTAATCATGTGTACATACAAAATTAAACCTGTCTAACAAACAGCAGAAAAATTGACATAAAGTTGCAACAAAAAAATGAGAAAATTAGCAGTCCAGCCCATGCCTCAGAAACAGCACATATGCAAAAGCAGCTGGCACCTCTAAGGCTGTGGCTACTGTAGGTTTTTTTTCTTTAGCCACAAAACTTTTCCAACGAAAACAGCCAGCCAGCTTATCCTGTAGAGCAGCACACTGAAGTCCTTCTCCTACAGCTCACCTAGGAAATTCCACTGCCTTCAATGTAAGTGTTTAGCCTAGTTTTAAGAAAATACTTAGCTTTGGTATAACTTAAGCTCTTCATGGCTTGAATTTGTAGCTTTACACAATACCTGGAAAGATCAGGCCTCATTACTAACTGGGTTCATTGAATGGCATAACAAATTAAGTGCTAAGAACATCCACCAAAATATACACAACATGGTACGGAAGATCTATGTAAACATTTAGATCCAGTGCAACCAGAATAGTAAATGGAAATTCTACATGAACTCAGAGCGGAATCTCTTTCCACCTTTCAGATAATTTATAGCTTAATGTCAGCTAAACATAGTAACTCATTCCATTTGTCCACTGAAAGTAAATTCTTGGCTGCTCTTCCAACGTCATTGCAGACATTACTGTCAATCCCCAAACTGTGGCCTGTCCAATCAAAGTGTCAGCACTTACCTGCTGCTCAGCGCTCTGGACACATGGACTGTCATATCAGTCAGTGACTGATCAGGCGCAGAAATCAGATAGAGCCTTCTCTCGACAACCAGATTGGATTAGAGTACAAGCTATACATCAGTTTCTGATGTCTAAAAAATGCATGCTGACTTTAGCAGAAGGCTGCTTAACTGTTTTTGACAAAGCTGCTATCATTTTGGCAAACGCACGATAAGAATAGGCCGTAAGAACAACAACAGCTGTAACAAAACACTTTCCTCCTCCTTTTCTGTGTTTAAGTGATTTAAGGTTGAAACTGTTTAAAACCCAATCCAAGGATCAGAAGTCCTCTCAATAATCATGGAGGAAAATAAATAAATAAATAAAAAGCCCAAGGAGACACAGCAAGCATCCTGAGTTTGAATTCCCACTACAATGTCTAAATACGGTGGTAAAGAAAGGAGTCATTTTAGGAGTAAAACTGGTCTTTCTCCAAACATAATTCAATTTCACAAAGTGCAATGTATCAATTGAAAAATACTACAGAAACAAAATGTTTTAATTCACCTTACAGAAGCTACTCAGTAGCTGAGAGCCTTCCACGTGCAACATTTTTTAGGCTACCTCTTTCCTGACCTGCAGATGAATTTAATGAAAAAAGCCACTTCAAATTTACACTTAGAATTCTGGATGCTGCCAGTCTTGTGTCCCTGTCAGACAGAGCTCCATACAAGACGTCTAGCATGCTCATCTATAGCGAAGAGGACACAGACATCTCATCAAGACACTGTTTCCTTGGCAAGTCCCTAGTCCCACGGCAGCACTGAGCAAATGCAGGCTAGGAAGTATGACACCATGCTATTTCTAGCTCACACCAATCACTTCAAAACAAGCAACATGGCCTCAATAAAACAGGTCCAGCCAGTACTAAGTTTATCAGTAATAATGTCAAAGCTCCACAAAACTTTTCTTCCCACCACAAGTGCAAAAAGCTTATGCCAGGATGACCTTAGATTTTTTTTAGCTCATGAGTCAAGTTTGCCCATTGCTGTCATCTTCTAATACAGAGCATGAGCCTGGCAGCAGGAAATGACTCCAGAAGCCACAGCTGTTGCCGAGTCCAGCCTGCATCTTCCAGCCCTGACAACTACTTCATCTCCTTTTTGATCAACATGCACAAAACTAACCACTAAAAAAGGATGATGCCCCAAACCAGCTAACAGCAAGAATTTTCCACCATTCACATCTCCACTTCAAAGACAGAGGAAGTCTATGTAAAAAACCCTGACTCCTCTATCCGTCTGATTTGGAGCTCAGTGCCTTTGGCACTTGCTTCTCTAGCCTGGCGCATTCACAGAGCTGCACCAACAAACCATGCTCAACAGTCCAAAAAGCCAAGAGAAAAAAATCAGCGCAGTCCATCACAGCATTCAATAATAATTGTTTTTTTCCGGCAGAAATATTTTTGGATAAAAATAACTACCTGCAAATCCTCACCACCATAAAGACTCAATGCCACTAAGAGCAAGATTATCAAAGGCTTTCCAGCCAATAATCCCCCACATACATCTCCCCCCCCCAAAAAAAAAAGGTTACTAAAATCCACGGCCCACAATCACCTTTCAGCTTTCTTCTCAACAAGAAAAATCATAACCTCAGTGAAAAAACAGTGCAGAAGCACATCCATCTGAATTTTGTTTTCACCTCCTATTAGCTCTCTTTGCAAAGTTAAAGCATATGATAGAACTGAAAAGACAAAACTGCTAGTGAAGAAATTCCTTCTCATTTCCATTTATTTCAATGTGCCACACACAGAAAGCAGATGTTGCAGTCAAACATCAAATTAGACCTGCAAGAAACCAAGACACCCTTCTTACGTGTTTGTACAACAGAATTCTTAAGGAACCCGGAGGTTTTAGCTGCGCCTCCCCATTCGGTAAGGAGCAGCAGCACTTCCTCTCTCTTTCACTTTTAACTGAAACATTTATGCATGCCCAAGACTTAAAAACAACTGGCCTACCTATAGTTGGAGTCTCCAAGAACTACTGAAATATAAAGGGTATTATTAAGATAAAAACATTACACAAGTAGATCAGTTTAACTTAATCAATTAAGTTTAATTAGTCACCAGATTCCTGGAAATTCTTTTCATTGAAATCACTGTTGGACATAGGTCTGCAGACACAGCAAACCAGTAGCTGTAGCTTTGCAGACCCCCAATGTACTGTAAACAACAGTCTGAGAACAGACCCAACTACACTGCTTTCCAACTACTCTGCTCCCACCAAACGAGGAAAATCTGCAGAGGAGCCATCGTGTGAGCAATAACTAGTTCTGATCAACCTGATCTGAGGTGAGGATTCAGAAGCAACACTGCATGAATGTAGGGGAAAGATTATCCACTTCCCAATGCCAGTTAAATTCTTCACGCACTCAGGAAGGAAGCAATGAGTTCTCTTCACCAACAAATGGATGTCAGAAGCAAGCATGAGCGTACAAATCTGATTACCCCCAAAACTTACTCCATTGTCTCCAATCTAAGGGAGAGAAAGGGAAACAGCTTAATGAATAAGAATGAGACATTCATTAGGCATTTGTTTACACATTATTATTCAATACTAACTTTCAAAACAGACCACGATAAACAGGAGAAAGATAATCTATACTTCGTGCTACGCAGAAAAGCCGCCGTGCTTTAAATTCACCTCCTCCTTTAAAACAAATTAACATTTGAAGTACAGATAAATTTTTACCTGTGAATAAAGCAATTGCTTACAGAAGGGGCCTGGGTTGGGGGGGTTACTTGCATGCAGTACAACAACAGTGCAAAGATAACAGAAAACTGGGTATTTCCATGCATAAATAAACACATTATGTAGTACCCTTTGAATGACTTGCATACGTACATCTAATTCACCAATAATCTTTAACAACTCAAGAACAGAAAAAACAACACCTGTAGAATTCTAATCTGGGGACAAAAGTACATACTCAACTTTTCCATATTGTCTTTCATCTCATACTTTACCTTTCACTTACTTATTCTGCCTACCAATACACGTTCAGTGCTAAGAAGCAACCTATTGACATTTCCAAAACTAGAACAAAAACTTCATACTAATGCCCGCAGGCTGTGCATCAGCAAATCACCAAGCTCTGCCTAGCAAAAAAATGAAATTAGAAAGGCACCCTTAATCAGGAACAAGGACTGCTGCCCTCAGCCTCTCCTCCACTTCATAATGCCTATTATCTAACTGAAAAGGAAAACTTTGATCCTAATGGTTTCCGACACCTGATGAGAATAAAGAAACACAAAGGGACCTGGTGATGTGTTATTTAACGCATGACTGTTTTAATAGGGCTGTCTAATTTTTGGAGGCACGGGGCCCACATCCAATGCCCCTCACAGCGACCCATCAGCTATTTGCCACATTCCATTCACCACATCACATGACTGCGCTACTGGAAGTTCCCAAAGGTTAGTTTAATCTACTTTTCTATACTATTACAGTTTCCTGGGTTCGAAAAGGTTAATTAGAGGCAGAGCTGAGAGCAGAACAATTTGCTATATTGCAATATTATGAATTTTTTACTGTTCACAGAAATCTCAGAACTAAGCATGAGATCCAACCAGTTACACAACATTATTGTATTTTGCAGATCTGTATCTCCCAATGCATTGCAAACACTGGTGTCTTTTGCCTAATTTTTCCATACATGAAATTTAAGATACACTACAAATGAACATTTATCGTTCATCTGTGTAAAAGCTGACTTTAAAAATAAAATCGATGTGTCTTCTGTTAGAGCAGGGTTTGCTCCAGTATGAGCATTTATTTTAACCTTGACTACCAAAACCCTGAATGAAACCTTTCACTAAGTAAAACAGAATTTCATAGTACTGCTCCAACTTCTTTCTCAAACACTAACAATATGCAGAGACGCAGTAAGCCTAATCTGTACCCCACAGAAAGTACCATAAGCAGAAGGACAAAAAAAATCATCTTAAAGATTTCTGTAACCGTAACTTTGTCCTCAGCATCACAGGAAAATGTTACATGATTGCTTTTTCTTTTAGAATCTTCTTTAAACCTCAATTCACAAGCACAAACATAATAATGATTAAGGTATGGAACTAATGAATAGCACATGGAAGATCAAAGTTATCACTGTTTTGAGTGCTTAAAAAGACAGAATCTAGAATGACTAAGAAAGTATTTCTTATTTTTTTCCTTTATCTGAATGCTGAGGACATGACTTGACATTATACCTAATCCAGTTCACCAGCAGGCTGCCACTGAAGGAGCAGTGCAATTCTGCAATGCATGTTTCTGCCACTTCTTTGCATCACATACAGCAATCACATAATAACAATACAAAGTCATGCACTAAGCTGATCTGATGACGAACGAGGACAGGGACAAAACAACTCTACTGTGTTCACTTCTGACAAAGATGCACGAAGAAGTATTCTGGAGTAGAAATACAAACAAACAAGAACTAGCAGGGAGAGCAAGGTCAATTCATCTAACTGCCCTGGTGCTGGACATACCCAAGGTCCCAAAGAGCAACCTGAAACTTCTCCATGGAAGTTGGCTGTACAAGAGAAGAGATGGCTACCTCCAGTGTTGTAGCAGTGCTCACCTCAAGTTTCTGGCCACTTACAAAGGACAACTTCTTTATTAGAATCTACTTTTGCCATTTGTGCCTGGGCTACCTAGATTGTCTAGCCCCAAGTTAAAAAAAAAAAGCAAAACTCATCTTCCATTAAAACCCACTCAGCTTGGGATAAAACCCCTGCATCTCCATTTTCAGTGTAAAGAAGCTTATTGATATATTCCAAGAGATCCATTCTGTATTTGAGATCTTACATGTTCACACAGGACATACTGACTTTCTTGTCACACAACAAACTAGATAAACCCTAAGGTCCTGTTTAAAATCTGTTCTTAAGTAGGGAGCCAGAGCTAGTATTTGCTCAGATAAGGGTGAAATGCTGTAATTATTTGGTGTTGAAGGAGAAAAATAAAGACCCTGTTTCACTACACTGTTTCAACAGGGATCAGGATTACATCCACACTGAGCTATATGACCACCAAAAACCCACACAGCAGATCAACTGACAAACAACTGCTTGCAAACCCTAGTGGTCAAAGTTAACGCAGTGACACAATGGCTGCAGCTCAAAAGCCAGTTTTGTACCTCACACAATACTTCTGTCAACACTCTTGAGCCCCCAGCCTGATGAGTGACATCTGTTTGGGACCCTCCATGCATCCAACATATTGCTGAAAGCTGCTAAAGCAGGACAACAGTTGCACCCTCCTTCACACTAGGTATAAGCCAAACCTGTCACTCTCTGTTTAAAGCACCATTAACTGGCCAGATTTACAGCTTCTAACTTGCTGCTCCAAGGCTGCTCATTGTAAAGACTTCTGGAAACTTGCAGACTCTTGCTCCTTCTAGTCTGGGCTGCACAGATAACAACACTGCATCCCAAAAGACCACCTCTCTGCTTGCAGCCACAACTTGTTTCCCAGCTCATGCAGGCACTAGAATCACACATTTGTCTGTCCCTGCTTCTGGTAACACGAGCAGCAGCAGGAGTTAGCTAACCATCTGATTTATGTACAGAAATAAAGTTTTCACATATTAGAAAACCTAAACTGAAAAAAAAACCCAACCCAAAAAAACCCCAACCCTCAACAACATTGAAACACACACAAAAAAAACCACAAACACACAACTTTAAAAATGTGACCTTCAGAGTTATGTGGGTGGCTTCAAAGAAAATTCACAACTATTCTTTCTCCATCTGGTCATCTACCAATCTGCGAATTCTGGAACACCATCCTTTAAGTGGCAATTTACACAGTGACTGCACTATACATTCTTCTTTACAGACATGTATTATTAACAATAGAAGAGCTGTATCAAATTAATCGAAATTTCAAAAAGGAAGAGAAAATCACAAGATGTCCTTCAAGTGCCTTTCATAGATAAGTCATCGCTGAACAGGTAAGAAAAGTGACTGGGACGAAGCTGGAGCTGTCAGCTCAGGCAGCTGCCATTGGCCTCCCCTCCTACTCAAATACCAAGGAAACAGCCCCTGCACACATCCAAGGGTGATGGCTGCTGGTGTCATTCCAAGCATTTTCCAAGAAAGACAACGAACAAAAGTTACTTGAAAGAGGTAAATGTATGTATCTCATAAAAATAAATCACATCCCACTTTGTAACAAATTAACAAATTAATCCTTTACGTTTCCAGACAGCTCATCAACCATTTCTCTCAGCTTATTTCAAGTCACATCTGGCCTTTATTATCAGCACAATCAGGACTCCGCAGGCCAGGTTATCCATACAAAAGGCAATTACCTCTCATTTTGTTTCAATTTTATTCATGCCTTTTCAGTTAGCTGTTACCTCAGTGCTTGCTGAATGCCCTTCCCCATCAGTTTTCTGAGGCTCCACAAGTTTAGGTGGAACATACTTAAATTCATCATTGGAAAGAAGAAAAAAAAGCCTGAGATACTGAAGTCTCTTAGTGCAATCACCAAGAAGGACTAGCTTTATGCAGTTTGCTTCCTTTCCCTCTCATTCTGACTGATTAACTGCGACCTTATGTTTAAATTTGCTACTCGGGTCAAACCCTTTTGAAGGCCTGGCTCCTCTATAAAGCTCCAAGGTTAATCTTCAGCAGATTCCATTACAGTCCATTCAGCTATTCTAGCAATGCTGTTTGAACACGCTTCCTCCACAGTGCAGGTCTTTTTCCAAGGTGGTGTTAGCTGTCTTGTTATTTTGAGAAAGCAGACTATGTCCTTTTCTTCAGCCCCCATACCCACCCCTCCTCATCCTGGACAATACGGAGCCCAACGCGGACTTTACTCACCCCAAGAATGAGGAGTATGAACAAAGCAGGATGGTTACTAAACACAGTGACAAGCAAGCTTCCTTTTGCTGCTGTCAAGCTTGATTCATCTTTGCCCACCATATTTTTTCAATTTAATAGCAAAAAGCTGCTTGCACAGAAGTGATAAATATCACATTAATGCAAGTGGTTGCCACAGTAGTTTTTCACTAGCTTTTAAGAGGACCTTACTTGGCTAGCAGACAGCATACTGAAGCTAACTTCAACGTTAGACCGTCACCTTTCAGCTTAAGAATACTATATTCAAGAATCAAGACCTTTCAACAGCAGCGAGCAAGCAGAGCCTCAGACATCAGACCCTAGGGCTCCTAACGAGTGCCTGCTCCTCTCACACTGAGGCTAGGAGCTCTGCAGGGAGCAAGGAGCTTAGCCTCTACCTGCTCAGCTAACGTACATCTGCACTGTACTGCCAGCCGCAATGGAAGGGAACTGTACAGTCCAGGTCCTGACTGTACTGCATTACCTGTGCTGAATGCTGAATATAGAGGCAGAATCTAACATGGCAGAAGTTCACAGAACTGCTTTGTACATAGAACTCTACTCAAAATACACCACATAAGGAGAATGACTTCTAGCCATCTAGCAATCTATATCAGAAACGTATATAAATGCAGTGACAACGGCTAGGGAACAGACTTCTTATTCACAACTAGCACAAGCGAGCTGACAGACATTACCAGTGTAGGCAAGCTTGAGCAGCAAAAAGACTATCTCTGGAGAAACTGCTGTGATGAAAGGAGCACTCCATTCCAGCCTGGGCCAGCCCCTGCAGCTGTCAGCTCCAACTTTCTCCAAAATTATCAGCTCCTATAGCAGATTTAAAAGAAACATAGCCACTCCAAAGGCACTCCAGCATGAAGCACAGCAGATTACAAGGAGGCACAACATTACTCCTATGCAGACATACACTATTGTTATGGATAGTTACACAACAAAAACTTTACCCTGCCAGCACAGTGCTTTGCTCAACAGAATGGTTTACACTATTATATAAAGACCACAGTGTGACTGGCCAGGTCTCATCTCTCAACTGCCTCAGTCAACAAAAGGTACTCTGAGCAAAGAAAAAAAAACTTTCTTCTCCTAAACATTTTCCCTTCACCTAAACTGAAAGGGCAGGGACTTGGCAGCTAGCTCAGTACTGAACGATGCCTGGGACTAACTCCTGGTTGTCAGGGGAGCTAATCACTGCCTGTCCTCCCTGAAGAGAGGGGATACCTATCTCAGGCATGTGTCTATTCCCCTCCCAAAGATAGCAGCACATCACATTGCTTTTTCAAAGCTGAGCTGCATATAACCATACAAAAAAAAAAAAAAAAAAAAATCTACATTAGCTTCTCAAGGATTTAACAGCGGGGATTCCACCACTTCAATGGCAGGATCAAAACAGGAGGAGCTCAAAATGATGTATTTTGCTGTCTCACCATAAAGAACTAGTGCCACGTGGGAAACTGCAGTATGCCCAGATATGACAGCTCTTCAGCCTGAGCCCCACAGCAAGGGAGCAGCCAA
The DNA here is from genome assembly GCF_019238085.1 of Lagopus leucura. Lineage (NCBI taxonomy): Eukaryota > Metazoa > Chordata > Aves > Galliformes > Phasianidae > Lagopus > Lagopus leucura. The sequence continues at coordinate 16,248,021 of NW_024962255.1, read as the reverse complement.
GGCTCAAGGCAGCTCTGCAGTTGCACCATTGCAGGCAGCCTGATCAGTGATGCAGAAAGATGCAACATGCATCCAATGTGCAGCACTGGGCAGGGATGCCCCCCCAGTATAGCCAAGGGTTAATATCCAGATGGCAGGTTTAGTCTTTTCAAGAGATGCATCGCTGAATTGAATGTAGTTCAAAAGGTTTGCACTGAGCTTTATGTGCCTCTGAATCCTGGGGTGACTCTTGCTCACTAAACGCCGATATTTGTATGAATAAAAATGAAGGGATTTAACAAATCTTGTTCCTGCACACAGTTGTCAAAAAATCTGACCTTTAGAACAGGAAAAAGAGAGGGGATTAAAAGGTTTAAAGAAGAGGCAGTGGCTGCCTCATGTATAACAAACCTTTGAAAAATTATGAAGCAGTGAAAAATCCCCTACAGGTCCCAACAAAATGTGCCCAATTTGCATTCCTGCAAGACTTCCATACGCACCACTCTGCCCCTGTGTGTACACAGGCAAATAAATCCCTAGGAATAATACAACTGGGACCTGAATCTGATCTCTGATATATTATTGCTCCAAAGCTCCATTCCAACTTTCATAAACGGTTTTTTTTTTTTTCTTTTTTTTTTCCTCCCAGATAACTAAATCAAAAGCAGCCCTGATAAGCTTTTAAAGCAGGGAATGTGAGGAATGGTTTAATGAATGTTACAACTCAACCTATCACAGACTGCAGAGCGTTACAGAAGAGAACAGAGAAGAAGGAGAAAAAAAGCACACGTGACACTCCATGTCTGGAAGTCTCATAAATTCAAATCCAGAAGCACCTGCCTTTCTAAGCCCCTTTATATTAAGCCCAACAAAAAAATCAGTGCTGACTGTGCAAAGGGACATAAAGAATGGGAAGTGAGAAGAACTGTGTCTGACAAACACAGGGGTTTCCAACCGAAGAGTCACATTAGTTGTAAAATTTGACACAGAAGGATTATGGTCTTAATGGGCTTACATGGGTACAGGTAACAAAAATACATTACAGAAAGTAATGGTAAGAACATGAAAACAAGCTGACAAAAATTTAGAAAAGCGTACTCTTTTTTCAGAGCAGCTTGTGTGGCACTCAGCCCTAGGTACTGCTTCTACACCAGGAGAAATTCAGACAGGTTTGCAGTATAGGACCTTGGCTACACATGCACAAATTACGCTTCAGAAGTCATTGACCTTGTCACAAGTTTTGTCTTACTTTCACTGCTTTTTCTATGGCTAAACAAAAGTAATTATTTTCTCAAAAGCAATAAGGCAGCTGCAGCATAAATATTTTACACCACTCTTGCAGCTAATAAAGTTATATGCAATCTAAGTTTGCAAGCACAAAGATTAAGCTAAGCTAATATCTCAGGTGATTTTTATAAAGTGGAATTTCAGCTCAGAATACAGCAGACACTAAGGTATCTCACAAAGGCAATGATCATCTCCATACCACCTTTTTGGGGTTCAGGAGGAAGAAAAAGGTTAAGAAGAAAGTATGTTCCCAATTAGATTCTTTTTATGTATGTATACGTCCCTCTTTGTTCCATTCATCACCTTCTTGTCTGAACTCTTGTAAAATCTAAAGATTCGGCATGAAACTGCTGTATTTTCCATCAAATTAAACAACTGACATATGATCATTTACTGCCAGAAAATAAGGTGCAAGTACCATATAAGCTTTCAGTATCATCTAGACAGTTGCAACAGACTGTCGTAGAATGTAAAAGTTATACTTACAGAGATTAAATGCTTCCTATTTACGTGACGACACCCATCAACACAGCTAGATTAGAGTTACAAGCAATTCTATAGTCACACCGAATAAATCATCGTGTGAACATATTCAGAGCAAAGCAATTTTTATTGTGGAAGAAATCCATGCAGGAAAAAAAGCTCCTCTAGAAGAATTTTAACTGTTCCAGTCACTTTCCTCACTGCAGCAGCTCCACAGCCTCCTGTCTCTCCAGAACTATAGACTGAGCACTCTTCTGTTTTTCTCTTATTACTGAATATGCGTCTCTCCTTTTCTTCCAATTTTATCTACCACAAATTAACTACTGTTGTTCTTCCATCCACAATTTCTGACTCACACCTTGTTCACTAAACATCGCAGAGCGTTCCATGCAAGAGATAAGTAAGAACTAAAAGTAAGCGAAAGGACACTTGTACCTTTTCCCCTGCTACAAAGACATTCAGTCAGCTTGGTGACTAACAAGGCAAACAAAATGGACTACTTTCCACAGACTTCAAATGCTTTGGTTTTCTCTTCACACCTCTATATGTACAGAAACATCCCTCATGCTCATTTTCAAATTGACATTCTTGTACACCTCCCAGCACTGCTCCCCATTTCATTGTATGATAATTTATAATTTCAAAGCTCATAGCAATTCATCCCCTTTTGCTTTGGTCCTTTTAGATTTCCCTCAAACCTCAGTAGCTGCAAATCTTTTTTTAATTTCACCATGTGATTTATTTAATGTGCTGTGGACAATCACAGCTTTTTGCCTTAGTCCACGGCAGAACTCTGTCATTTTAAAAGAAAATATAAATGTCAGGGTAAGGAACAACATTCTTTTATTAAATGCTAATGGACACGTGAGCAAAGATAATCTTTTGCATATATATGTTTGACTTGGCTTTTTGTTGTGCTAAATACATGATTAGAAAGTAGTTAATCATAGTACATACTACTGACAGTTGATGCACAGAAAAGCAAACAACTATTTCCCAGTACCAGATGAGCAGATGACACGGGTATCATTTGACACGATATTTCACCTGCAATCGCATGAAGTTCAAGCCTCTCAGCTTCATTCCAGAGTGAGCCAGGTAAAAAACACACGAGCAAACACTATATTGAAAAGGCTTGGAAGGTCAGCACCTGGTCAGTCTGAAGAGGAACAGAGACATCACAGGGGCAGACCAAATCTCAAGTGTTCAACACTGGAACATGTAGGGTAAGGAGCAAGGATAAGGAACAGGTCATCAGGACAATAGTAAGGTAAGCATTGAGGTGGCTTTGGTTTTGTTTTGTGGGGTTTTTTTTGTTTGTTTGTTTTTTAAGCACTGCTCAGATCCACCATTCCTTCACCTGAGGTTTACAGGAGAAATAATAAAATAAAGCTGATGGCTCGCAAGTATTTTTGGAGAACAGCATACATGGACAGAACTGTTACTTGTTCAGCTACACAGGTTTTATTCAGAACTCTGAAGCATAGAATGGCGTATTTTACCCTGCTGCTTTGAAGTACAGATAGCTTTTGGACAGCCTCTAGACCAAGTCAGCTGCACCCTCCAGCAAATCAATCGTTTCAATGATTCCAACATCAGATCAGCTCTTCTAAGGATAAAACTGAAGCTTATTGGAGTTTGGAATTTTGTCAAAGAAGGTTTTTAAACAGACTTATCCGCGCTGTGAAAACTTTGGCATTGATGTAACACTCTTTCTAAGCACAGTTATTTACCCCCAGTGTCCTTGGACACAAATTCCCTGCCTCCACATTCAAGCGGTATGTGGTGCACCTGTTGGCTGCTGACCCCACCCAGCCCCAGCCACATCTCAGGGCCGCAGAGCAGAGCTGCAGGGCAGCAGCCCACAGGCAGCGACAGTGTGCAGACCTGGCAGGGGTTCCAGCTTCCCTAGGTTCTTCAGCAGGCAGACAGCAAAAACAGAACACACTACAAAAAATATGCTTCAAACGGTAGAGATGGAGTTTGTGTTTGTGGGTGTTTTTTGTTGTTGTGTTGTTTTTTTTTTTTATAAATACTGTTGTTTCTCTCAGGCTGTTTTTTTGGTTGGTTGGTTGTTTTTTGTTTTTGTTTTGTTTTTGTCAGCATTGCAATTTGCCTTGAGAGCTGCATCGTTATCACACTAGTTTGAGAAGCTTTATCCCTTTGCCAATCAGCTTTTACTGTAGAAAGCCTTGTAATTGGCATTTTCTACTCCTATGCATCTTCTAAATAGCAACTGCCCACAAAAGAAAAGAATTTCAGAATGGGCTTACAGCCTTTTTTTCCTCCCCCCCCGGAACCATGTGGGCTAAAAACAGTCACGTTTCTAAGCAAGTCGGGATTTTTCTGTATTAACATGTGCCACCATTTTTGAAGCTTTTCTTCCATATTTGATGTCCATGCAGGGAGTTCTACTCTGCCCTACTTTCAATAAGAGTTTACAGCAGAACAAACTTGTGTGCCACCATTACTTAAACACCACTGCATCAGTTCTCTATAACTGCTATTGATAATTTCATGTCTGGAAATATTCTCACCCAATGGACACACAACAACAGAGCACAGCTAATATCTCAGACCTTGCTCATACGTTAGCCACACTGAAAGAAAAAGTCTCAGAAATATAGGAAACAGTTATTCAGACGAAAGGCAGACAACGCTTCCTTTCCCAGAACAATCTGTCTCCTGCCCTGACAACCCGTTCCTGCTATATTTACCCAAGCAAATTTTGCCGGGGATATATTTCCAGATGCACTTGAGCCACATGTCGCTGTCAGTCAGCCCAAGCACAGAGGAATCCAGGCAGAGCACAGCTCCTAGAAATCACTACATGTTAATCCACGCTTCCTCTGTTGCTTGCCTTTTGAGTTAAAGGAGAAAAAAATGTGTAAAGCATTATTCTCAGTTTATTTTGGAAGCAGTTGTGAGGACAAGAGGTGCTTCATTTGATACAGCTATTTACTTCAACTGCTTTCTTTATGGCTGATAGAGACACCTGAATAGTAGAAAAAAATCTGAAGCATGCAGTTAAAAATAACTGGTTGTTTCAACCAATTAATACTGGTTGTCTAGAAAGCATTGTAAGGCTGTCCGAAAAAAGGCCGGACACTCAACAAGGAGCTTACAGCTCTAATCTGCTATGGGAGAATCAGCTCCTCATGCACGGAGAAAAAAAACGGTGCTGTCTTTGTTGGAGGAAAGCAACACAGATCAAGCGAGGAAAATCAGTTCTAGTTCAGACAGCTCAATTTAAAAATGTTGATAAGTTAAAGCAAGGTGAGTTGTGAAGAAATAAAAAGAAGTTCTAATTAAAAGCTAGCTTTGTTTTTTCTGAGCTAAGCCCCTTTGCTATTTTAACCATTATATTCTTCCTATATTCTACCACATACTTCTGAGCTCTAATCGCACAGCTAAGTTCGTATGTTTCCAGTTTCACAGAACACTTCTTATAGCAATTCAGCATGAGCCAAGGTAATTAAGCTCCCCGAAATTCTTTTGAACAAAGGTACTATCAAATTCTTCTTCACATCTGTGCTTTTAAAAGATGCCCCTCACAGCTTCTGCCCCCTTCAATATGGCCTTAATTCCAAAGCACATTTTCTGAGATTACGGCAAGGGAAAACAATCAAACAAAAACAACCCACCAAGTCACATCTAAGGACTAGAAGGAGACCTCAGTTATCACGTTGATGTCAGCCAGTGGGGACATGGTATTTCTCAGCTCTAGGCACTACGATTCTTCCTGAGAACATGGGAGCTACATCAGTGATGCAGGAGGAAAGGTGAACTGAGGAGCTGAAAGGGTTTAGAACAGTAAATATCTTTCCTTTGGTTCCCTCCTCCCCTTTTCTGGAAAGCACAGACAGGCAGTTTCAACCTTTTCGGGGTTTATTTAACTGGCTTAACAGAGGGTCCTAACAGGTCACAAATAAGCTTTTTAAATAAAAAGCACAAGTTGAAATAAACAGTGGATATATCAAAACTTGTGGCCAGGCCAATTTTATTACCTAAAGTAGAATTAAAAATCATTGCAGCTTTTCTTTAACAGCAGATTCATACAGGATCTCTTCAGCTAACCAGATACACATAAAGGTTCCTCAGAAAGATAGCAGTTTTGACACATTCGTCTAAAACAAACACATGAAAAAACACCTCAGTTTGTATCTAACACTCCTATTGCTTAAAGATAAGTACATCCTTCAGAACAGTCTAAGTTATTTGCTAGAGCATTAAACTATGAAAAATTTTAAATGTTTTTTTCTTTTTTTCTAGAGACATTATTTCTGCTTCCTTAAATTCTATACATTACTGTACTGTGGCTCCCTTTGCTTTCCAAATCTGCAATGCTTGAATAACTTTCAAACGTCTGACTGGCACCTCATACAAGAGGAATAGAGACCAGCATGACAAGAAAGAAAATGAGGTGGTATTGAAAGATGTTAAGAAATATTGGCTGGTGCCGAGAAGGATCAAGTGAAATGTGGGCAAAATATGAACTGCATTACATTTTAGAGTTTATTAGCAGCCTCATACAGCTGCTCAAATTCAGGCATCTAATACAGGGATGTGAACAGCTGGTACCATCACCTGCTGCTCCTGCAGAGTGAAAGCCAGTGTGTGACCTTCCTCTGCAGCACATGGGTCTGCTGCACGTGAACAAGCACCAGCATGGACTGCGAAACCCAATAGCATTAAGAACCACCACCCAAAATGAAACTACAATTTGAAGGCAGCTGACAGAAAATGAACTTCGCTTTGAGATTCTGAATGGATTGACAGGAACAGCGAAAGGGAATAAACAGCTTGCAAAATGTAGGTTGATGCTGCCTCTAACACAAACAAAATTACCGAACAAGCATGAAAGCAAGCATTCCAGGATGCTATGATGGACTCCCCCCATCGCTTCATTCTACATTTCTCAAGCAATTTCATTTTCTTTGAAGACAATGCTCTTTTTTTCAATTATTAAACTACTCTGTTAGAGCTGCTTTGCTGCTTTCTAAAATGTCCAGATCTTTTTATTTCTTCCTCTCCTGTTTCCAACACTTTGAGAAAGTTAATTAAATACTTTCCCAAAGAAAACATTACCTTCTTTTTGTACTGAATAGATATTTCTTCTTTTATGCTCTCAATGAGGCAGAAGCCTTCATGATGCAAGCATTCGCACTCCTGCATCAAGCAGAGAAGTTCTCCTATTGTTCAGAACTGAATGCTAACAGTGCTGACTGAGGTTAGTAGCATAAGTTTCTTCCATTCACATTGATGAAGTCAACTGGAACATATTCAACTGTGGAAAAACAGCCCCTGGCTTAATATTATTTCACCTTCATTATTTCACCTGCACTGCTGTATCTCTTCACCAAACCAAAAGCTAATTTCCCCACAATATCACACCACTCTTGTTCCAACTGAAAAAGCCTTTTCCTGTTGACCACAACAGCCCAGTAAATATTTGGGCAAACATACTTCCTACACCTTTGTGTTCATCACAAAGACCATTGTGGTGAATATTCCCAGCTCATTCTCCCAACTGCACGTATCAGTGTCAGACTGAGGCGTGATGCATCTAAGAGAGGAAAACCACAGATGTAAAAAGTATAGTGCTTGTTAGATCTTAAGGCTGACTAAATACATTCACATTTCAGTCTGTAAAAATCCGAATGTTTCAACAGAGTCATATATACAAAAAGCAAAACAAAGTATTTCTAAGCAATGGGGAAACCTCAGACTAAAGTGAAAGCCAGTTGATGATGTCTCCTCCCAAGCTTCTGTGACAGCCATCTTAGTTATTAGAGAGCCATTACAGGCCACTATAAACTAATTTTGCTTTGAAGAACATCCAAGTTCCTAAGTGCAGTTAGTAAAGATGCTTACATAAGCAATCATATTCTACCACTGCCAAACTCTATCCTCAGAGTTTGCAGACTCTTTCTCTTTCAGTACACCATGATCAAGATGACAACCACATCTTGGTTTACATCAATTCCTCTTATATTTACAGTTTGCCACATAATTACTTAAGCAGTTAATAAAGAGGTAAATGGAAGTTAATACAACAGCCACTTGGCAGATTTCTTCAATAAAAATGATAATTTACTGAAAAGCAACAGGAGTTTAACAACAAACTTCCCCCAAATTAAGTTAAATCCAATTAAAAGTTAGCACCATTGCTCTGATGTCTCTCATCTCATTTAAATAACAATACCACAACACACACATCAAGAACTACTTACAGTCATGCAAGAAATCAAGCTCCTGCACTAAGAAAAGAAGGCATGCACATTCAGAAGAAGCCTGCTCTGTTTATAACTTACTGCTAGCCGTACTGAAACAGTACAGTAGTAGGCCAAGGACAGGACTGGAAATTAGAACTTCTGCAGTGCTTATAATAGGACACAGACAGATGATCACACCAAAGTACCACCAACACTGAACAATTTATCCTGTTCTGCTAACTGGCGTTAATCAAGCGCATCCCTTGAGCATTACAGTTGTGTAATTGTGAGTACAGTACAAAACATACTAGCATAAGCTATCATGGAAGTAGTTTATCTAAATGAAACTTACTAAAATACAGATTTTAACAGCTAAAGCCAACATCACTATCAACTTCAGTTCCACTGTGCTTACATCCAAATGCTCATCTAATATGCTCTCCTTTTGCAATTCTGCACAATTCCGATTGTTGTTTTTGTTTTTTTTTTTTAAATCAGTGTTGTACTGTTCATCAGCTTTCATAGAGCTATACATCTCTCCCTTTCCACAACACACTTGCATATAGAAGTAGGAAGAACTTCATGCAAAAAGCTCAGGCACATTCTGTTCAGGAAGTTCAACTGATGCAGTCTGTCCATCCATGCCCTTAAGCTAACCAAGAAATGTGCACATCTAATTAGGAGTTTAAAGAAAGAGCAGGTTGCTCTAACACTTAGAATGGCATTTCCAAGTCACATGAGCATTTATATTCTAAAATTTTGTGACAATTTATTTACACATAGGAAATCAGTCACAGTACATCTCTCTCCAATGCATTAACAAATTCACGCCCAAGCATTTCCCCCAGAAAACACGTGCTGGCAACACCAACAGCTGACTGAGTGGTTGGCAACCCAGCCCAAAGCTGGAGCGAGATGGTGTCTGAGGTCCTTTCCAACTCAAGACACTCTATGATTCTATGAACACTGGAATGAATACATTTCAAACTCATCCATGACATGCAATCTCTTCACCTCAGAATCCATCACGTAACAATACCTAAGACTCTACCTTTAAGCTACTACTTCATAGACAATATATGACAAACTTCCTGTTCTTTGCAACATTTAGAGGTGCTGTAAAGCAAGTCATTTGTGTTATCTAAAAGATTCTAGGAGTTACTGAAGGACTGGATGCAGCTGGAGATGTTAATAGTTATTTCTACAACTTAGAATGAGGAGGTCTAAATGAGAAAACACTTTTTCATGAATGTAAAAACCCTTCTGTGAGAATCTACTGCACAACACTCAGAGAGCAGACAAACAAGGTATGCTTACCTTAGAAAGAAAATCAGCAAGTTTACCAACAAACAGGTAAGCCCCAAACTGCACTACTTTACTATTAACATCCCCTAATCCATTAATTTAGTATTTTATGACCAATTTTATCCTTTTATACTTTGTTTTCACACTTACCTCTGAATCCCTCCAATTCAGGCCCTTTTGCTGCCTTTCGTCTTACACAACAGTTACTGAGAAAAGCACCGTATCACGTATCCCCGCACTATCCCCAAGAACAGAACACTTTGCCTGATATCTTATTCTTTCAAATCTCAAACCTCTTCAAATTCACATCTTGCTATATGCCTTACTAGGGGTCAGCCAACAATGGTCTGTTTGAAGGAGACATTGAGGTAGTCTCTAAGAAAAACCTTTGAGTGCTTAAAACCTCTGTATACTTAATGACTTCTCTCTGCTTCCACCTTCTAAAGCCACAAACTTTCTGAGGTGAGGAATGTTTTAGTATGTACACTGCATGTGTATGATCAAGACTTGGAAGTCCAATCACAGATTACCTAACTACATAAATATGCACCCACACTTTCTGATGCAAGTTTCGGCTCCCTGAAGCTAATAACCTGCAAGCCACTCTTAACAGGTCAGATGATGGCAGTTTAGGGAAGAAAAGGGAAAGAAAACAGAAGGAAAGCTTCCAGATCAGGAGAAGAGCTATATATTTAATAAAGTCCTACTAGAATTCAACAATTTCACATATATTTCTGCTTCCAGAGGGCTTTTACTACCATGCAAGTAGCGTTACTGTCTCTTAATTGACCACAACCACTTTTAACTGGTCTCAAGTGACCACAAAGCTAGTACAATCCACAAAAACAGCACATCAAAAACATCCAGAACAAAATGTCCATGAATGACTTAAGAGGAACCTTAACTTCAACAGAGCATCTGGCATTGCCTTTCTACCAAATCAAACTGCAATTTATTGCCCACTAATGTATGTACATTAGGCCATTTCCTTTATGGCTCCACTTCACACAGAAGCAGTAACTGAAGGAAATAATGGAGTGCCCAACAAGTGGGAAAATAATTGCTCAACAAGCGTGGAACAAGAGAGAGTCAGTTGCACACCGTGCACATGTGGCAGCTCTTCAGAGGTAACAGAAGGCTGGTGTTACAGAACAAGCACACTGCGGGAACTCTGCCAAGCAACAGCCAGGAGCGCTTGTCCATCTCAATCCTGGGGTCCTTAAGGATTAGGGGTCAGGAAACAATTCCTTCCAACAGCACCACCTCCTGCCTGTACCTGCCATTCATTAGCCGGGCACAGACAGTAGACAAGGTCCAACCTCTCATATTAAATCACACACAAAGAACTGTACTAAAAGGAGGCTAAACTGGTATTGCAAGATGGTGGTACAGGACAGTAGAAGGAACAGCCCGGATGTCCCGGCTTGAAGAGAAATGCAGAAATACCTTATCTGAACACCATCATACCATTTTAGTTGTGGGTTTGTCCCATTCCCCCCGTACCCCCCAAAGATATTCCCAGAGTCGCTCCATTTGTTTGGATTTTTTTTCTCTGCAAGTTTCTTAGGATTCCAAAGCACAAAATAAAAGGCTACAAAGTTCTCAAACTAAGGCTGCCACACAAACTATCAAGCCCTTTCTGCCCTATTCAGTCTTAATTATCTACTCTGTTAAAAGCTTCCCCTTCCCAGGAGTCCTGATGATGAAGGCTTCAGTGAACAACTCAATGACACAAAAAGTACGGCTCCAATCACACTCTGCGCAAATGCTGCCCCACAAAAACAACACAGAAACCTTGGAAAAGGTTACTATGCTTACTCTAGTGCATGTATAAGCTTCAAGAATACGAATTAGTTATTTTTCATCAAGCATATTGCTCTTCTTTCTTCCTTTATATCAAAAATAAACTAAATCTTAAGTGAAAAGACAATGTTGGTGTTAGTTCTGGGTTTGAGAAGTTTCCATCTCACAGGTCTTCTAGTGCAGCTGCCCATTCCTAGGGCACATGAGCATCACTCTTGGAAAACCATCTTAGAAGGTAAAGAACAGAATTAGCAATCACTCAGAAAGAGAATGGTTTATGACTACACTAGTAACACTAGTAACTAGGAAAATCTATGCCAAAAATATCGATAGAAATATCTGTGGGAAAGTCAAAGACCTTAGCCCTTTGATGCATCTGATGCTGCAAGGAGACTAGAAGCAAGATGCACCTCTCTCAGGGAGGGTACCTGGAACTACCTGCAGCTTCAAAGCAAAAATACTACATTGGTTTAAATTCTCTCTGCACTTGGAAGGATGCCTGCTTTCACAAAGATTAGGAACTTGCTTTTAGAATGACAATTTTTACTGCAAACAATTATTATACAATTATAACTGCAAACTATTAGTAAACAATTGTTTACTGTAAATACAGTACACAAGAATCAAGTAGTCTGGATTCAGTCTGCAAACAAAGCATCGGATTGAGAGTGTCACTATCATCTTCCTATTTTTTATAGAAAGAAGATGAGAGAAAATATCCAAAGAACTAAATTACCACTTCTGTACACCATGTTAGATTATGTGACATAGATTAAAATTGCACTGCCATCCATTAATAAGTACAAGTGAATTGAAATCATGCAAAAAACCTTACTTCATCAATTTTTTTTTTTTTAAACCATTCTTGCACACTTTCCATTGGACTCAATGATCCTTGTGAGCCTCTTCCAAATCAGGATATTCTGGGATTCTTAAAAAAATTGTGAACAATGCAACAAAAGCAAAACGTCAGCCCGAGTTGCTTGGTCTTCCAAAGTACAAAGTTCACATGTACAAATAGCTGATACTAAACTAATGAAGAGTATTTTTCTTTTTAAGAAGTAGTCATAGGAACAGAAATAATCTAGGACTGTCGATAGTCTTCTAGATCTTTTCTCATGAAGATGTCATTAAAGCTTTTTTTTTTTTTTTTTTTTTTAATTTTTGCTCCAGATAACATTGCAATCCTTCAATGCAAACAAGTGGAGAAGTTTCCCAGGTACAGTCAATCAGTATTTGCTATATGCTAGTACGTCCAGTCACTTTTTGCAAAAATATGGTAGTGCCCTTAACTACCTACTGCAAAGCTACAAGCATTACAGCCCTATGATGATATCATTTATTTCCTATTCTTCTTTAAAAAACATTAATTTTTCCAAATCTCTTCACTTAAATAGACTGCAATACACGTCTCACAGTCTATTTAACTGCACTGAGAATACTACTTCTTAAGATGAGATCTTAAAGTTCAGACATTAATCCCAAATCAGGATAAAATTTCTGTATTTTTTCCATCTGAATGTCAGATTTTCTCTAAAAACCATTTCTGGTGATCAGATGGAGAAAATGAGCTTGCAATCAAATCTACATTCCAGAAAACTGATGGCAACAGTAACAAGTATATTAAATCAGTACACTGGGCAAAGGTTCTCCTATGGTTACAGTCATTTGACCTTTAGCCAGCTCTTAATGCCCCAGCCAGCCCTCTAAAGATGGAGATTTGCAGCAGCTTCTTGTCTGAAATAAGCCATGAAAAGATTCTTCTGAACCCACTATACAAGCATTCATTTAAAATGTCATGAATGTGCATGAAATCAGAGTGCTTCTAACAGCTTACTTCACAGCTTCTGTTTAAATGCACTAACTCTGAACCACCAGAGGATAAAAGGACTCAAACCTTCCAGCCTGGCGCTCATGGCCCTAAAATATACACAAGTACCTCTTCACAGGTGTGTTTACCTAGTTTAAACCTTATTTAAATAGACTCTTGATGCACACACTTTCCACAAACACCTGCTTCTCCCACTGCTGACTTGGACAAGGCTGTTGCATTCAGTCATCTGCTGTTCCAAAGCCATCCTACACACCAGCAAGCAGTAATTCAGTCATGATAATCCTGCTTACTGACTCATCCTTCCAATCAGGGCAAACCGCTACAGATGTACCTGCTTTCACCTGTGCATCACATTGGAATGGTCTGAACATTTCAACAGCCACAGCAAGATTTAAGCAAACTCAATCCTTAACAGATCATTAAAAAAAGAGGCTTATGATGAATTTGTACTTCCAGGCATCATTGGTTATAAAACCTCTCTCTGCTGAGCTCACATTCTAACACTGAAACACTCAGGAAAGAGAAGATGCTTTATTACCACTGGATGTCAAGAAGCAGCTTCCTTTTGTTGACCTGAAACCATAACAAAACTGACAGCACAAGAAGACTTCAAGACCCAGACATATATTCTAGATTACTGAATATACTTTAAAAAAGTAGTGAAATTAAAGTTGCGGTGGCAAAAACCCTAGATCCAAACTTGTATCAATTCTACGGCCTACATTAAATTTAAAATAATTTTTAAACCTAGTTTTATTCGAATTTTGCAAGCATGAACAAAGCTTGACGCTCACTGCTTGCACACAGTCAGAACTGAGGACACTGATCCATAGTTTAAGTAAGCTCTGGAAATATAAGATACCATTACAGACAGGGCTATGCAGTGCTCATCCTAGTACAACCATGCAACTATTAAATTTATTTTGAAGTCATGCATACAACATTCAAGATGAGAGTACCTCTATTTTTCTGTTTTCCATGCAGCTGCTATAAGTAATAATTGAGATATACATACAGCATGTACATATAAAAATAATATTAAAAAAATGAGAGCGGATCAGAACAGACATGTTCATTTTCTTTTACAAATCTACACCAAGTTGCAACAGAAATTAACTTTCTCTGTAAGAATTTTAAAAAGCAGCATTATTCCCCATAAATCCAAGGCCTTGCACTAGGTACACTGAACGGCAGAAGTGAAGTTATTCTTACCATAACCATGGGATTGTTTGTGCTGATCAAGAGCACCTCTAGATGTTTCCTTCAAGTGCCCATTTAGATACTACAGTGGGATGGGATACCACTAGGTGGTTGCAGGCAAGGACTAAGTGGTTTTAGTTGATCAAATAAAACATTTGTAATTTAGTTATTCTTGTGGAACAACACTTTGAAATGGGAATCTTTTTTTTATTGCAGGAGGTATACAGTGCATCCATATACCCTCGAGCGGGGTATTTCAGCACCACAGTCATGACAGAGTTAATACCCACCAGCTCAGAGGAGAACAAAAGGTACTCCACTGCAACATGCCTAACATTTACATTGCCTCTCTTTGCTCATTAAACAGGTTTTGGTTAAATAATGAACAAACTGTATTACAGACTCCGATGAGAATTCCAAAATTATAAATCAACTGGTAAAGCCCAGAGGAGAATGAAGGGAGTGGGAGGGAAGGAAGGATAATATTGACTAATATAAAGGGCGCAGCTTGACAGTGGATATTCCTGCCACACCTGATCAAACATGCTCCATGGGGGAGGGGAAGGGGGGGCGAGAGCAAAGAGGGGAGATGGGACAAGGCAGCCTGAAATTTGCATCCGGAACAGATTAAAATGGGTTCTTGAGGGATTGAGAAAATACATAATATATATTACTATAAATGCAAAATTGTACTAAAAGCTAACTCAAATGTCAAAGATTACAGCTTGAATAAATTTAAATATAAAAGCAATGCGTTTTCATGAGCTAATGAAAGAGACATGAAAGGAAGGTCTAGGAAAAAAAAAAAAAAAAAGAAAAAACTAAGTTTGGACTTTCCACTGCCTGAAAGATGAGGCAGGATCCAAGTACTGGATATGAGGCATATCCAAGTATTGCTTGAAAAACAGCACATGTGTAAAAGTGAAGAAAAAAAAGCACACCAATGATGTCCTGTCTCAAGCCACTGGTCTGAAAATAGCAGTCAGTGAAGCTGAAATTACCTGTTTAAGAGAATCCCATGTAATCAAACCATCATGCTACGATCATTATCATATATAAGCAACTACTAGCTCAGTGTAAACCTCACTTATGAGATGACTGAACTCAGAGTCTCTAAGTCTCTCAGTACATTAAACTTCACTTTCTCTAACACAAGCAGATATTTGGCTTGCATTCTCTCCAATCAAGTCAACAACATATTGCATCCAGGTTCTACAGTTAAATAGCCAATCCTTGATATTTATTCATATTGCATTTAATCAAGCAACCTCATCTTTTTAATGCAAAGTCGTATTTGTGGGGCAAGGAATTTCAAGAGTTTCATCTTCAAGAGAACTTCATCTCATAGAAGGAAGAGATTAGTGCCAGGAAAACATCCTCCCAAGACAACTTCAGAGATTGTATGCATACCCTACAGAATATGACTGAGCCTACAAAGACACATAAATCCAGCATGTCATTTAGCCTGTGGAAAGGTGGAGCACCCAGAACAACAAAGATACTATCCAGAAATACACACTGTGCAAGAGCTGTCTATGATGTCATGACCTGAGTCTTGCCTATAGCCAACAGAAATGCTTCAGGCAAAAGAGAAGGAAAAAAAAATAAAAAAGAAGCTACACTTGCAGGCAGCCACAGAAGAGGAAGGAATAAAGACTTAAATGCTGGCGCAGGTCCTCAGCACTCCTGTTCTAGTAAATATTCTTCTTAAGGGATTCCAGGCTTAGCATTGACATAGGAACTGGCACACTCTACAATCAGAAATGAAAAAAGCCCACTCAAACTTAGGCTGAATGTAGTTCTAAACACCCATTCTGATAATGGGATCAGAAATAAAGCTTACTTTCAAACATTGCAAATAAGAAACTCTGGAAGGAACCAGCAGCACAGCATTAGCTCACCTCCCAGCTCAAAATATACACAAGGTTAAACAAATGCTCCTGAAACTATTAACAGAGGAAATCTAGGTGGAAATGGAAAGATGAACTGGAAGTGAAAACCCGGTCAGAACCAACATCGCAGCCACATACTCCACTACTGCAATCAGTACAGAGTCCCAGGACTTTTTGGTGCAACTGGTCACAAAGTAAGCCATTCACTTTGACATTCAAGAGATCCAAGTGGAAAGTGATCTCTATTCTTCGCTTGCTACTGGTAATGAACGATGAAACCCAACAAATCAAAGATTGTAAAGAAAAACCAGATAACTGGAGGTACCTTGCCAAACAGATTTTCTTGTCGCTCAAAGATTGGAAAGCATAAACAAAACACAGGATTATACATAATAATATGCCAAATTTCCTATTATTATTATATTTCCTATTATAATATTATTATATTACTATAAACTTCAGTATAAAGAAAAAAACATGCACTTAGACACACAAATATACACATAAACACAAACAATACACATGAACACATATATATGCATATGTCCAGATAGTAGCAAGTGGTACTATTTCTCTAGAAAAACATATAGGTATTTGCCCTTTTCTCATTATTTGATATATCTGGATAGTAAATAAGACAAAATAGTACACCTGCACACAGACTGAAAGAAAAAATTTATTTGCATGTACCAAAGCAAGCATACATACCTGCTGATTTCTGCATAAGCTTACCTGTTATATTATTCAGCACTTCTTTTAAGACACTAAAGCTATGCAGCAAGGGATCCCTTTCTTCATCCTATAGGTTATACATACGAAGAAAGACATTAATGAAGCAAACATACTTCTGAAGATGCATCTTAATAACGGGTATGTAAAGACCTCACCTTCGTACTCAGGGGAGTATTATGGGTTGAGCTTATCACTGTCAGACTATTTACTGCATCAAGATGGGAGAAGTATTTTTGTTTTCCTTCTAGCACTACCTTATGTTATACAGCTCAAATGTCAAAGAATAGGCTCAAAACAGTGAAATCCACTGTGGGTTTATTGTCCTTTGAAGTATTTCTGATTAGTCCTCCACTGTTCAATAAATTTCAGAGCAGATCTATCTCATACCATATTTAAATGGCTCATCTGGATTTGCTATAATGTTAATCTATGCAGACAGTAATGGGAACAGAAATACAATGACATTTGGTGCCATTAAAATAACCTGAAAGAAGAATGAATAAACCTGAAGAAAGTATGAATAACTGCATCCTTTAGCTTTATTTTATCTTTATGTTATTAAAGTAAGTTTCTCCGAGCCGTGTACATCTGCAGCCACACCTGCTACTGGGTGGCAGTGAGCACTAGTGAAGAAATGCGTTAGAAGGAACAGTGGCCCTGCCCTCTGACTAACTGAAATCACTTTGCTGGATGACAGCCATCTGCTAATCAGTTGGCATTCTGAAGTGCACCACAGATGCAGTACAACACAGGCACACGTCTTCACTGCAGAAGCCAAAAACTAGCCATGAAACTACAAGCAACTATTAAAAAAAAAAAAGAAAATAAACAAAAAAAAACTTCTCTAAACCAAGCAGTTTCTGCCACAGCACAAATGGGTAGCAACAACCCAAGGCAACTTACCAGGTGTGTGTGAGTGCTCCATCGGGCATTACGCTTGATGGCTCCCACCACCGCATTGATTTCACCTTGTACAATGTAAATGTTTTTATCCACCATCTTGACAATCCTGAAAATAAAGATAATTCAAATCAATCTCCAGTTCTCTGAATCATTCTCCTCCTCAGACAAAACATCGAGATGGATCTAGCCAAGCAGGAGGCCTCCAGAGATGCAGAACACTTCTACAACTTGGTTTTCTAAATGAAGACATGCACAGTTTTTGTCAATGCGACGACAAAAGAAGAGCACTTTTCCACGGAACGCATTTTCAAGAACATCAGAGCAAATCATTAGTTAGAACAGCAGCATAACTTCATCAAGGCCCACCCCTCATTTTTCCCTGGTACACTTGGGTGCAGAGGAAGGCAGTGTGAGGGTACTGAGACGCACTTCCACGACAGTGCAACACCACACTCACTCCTGCACTTATGCAAAGTCCTGCAGACCTACACGGAACACAACACCAATCTTGTACTGCTACATAAGCATCAGTGGCATAAATAAGGCAGCTCGAGGGAAACTCTTCAGGACTTTGACAAAATAACATCATGTATAAAATGCACTGATTTTCACAACTGCTTCATTAGAAAGGTTTCAAGAAAGAGAACAAGGACAAAAAGCAAGGGTAAAACCCTATGAGGAAATGAGAAAAAAAACTGGATAGGACATGGGGAGAAAAAGTGAGAAAGTGAAAGGCAGACATTCACACTCGTACAGACTGAGGAATTACAGAAAAAGTCTTACATCTGGTGTATGTAGAAAGAAAGCCAGAAAAGCAAAAGCATACAAGCAAAAGAGAAACGCTTTTAAGGACCTGAGAAAAAGAAAGTGCAGTTTACACCAGGGTTGTTCTCTCTATTCTAAAGCCCAGACAAAGAGAAGCATAAACAATTAAAAATGAAGAGGAATGAACAGACATGACTGTTTACAAAGAATAAACAGGACTGATAAAGAGACCAGAGTCATATGAGACCGTGTCTAAAGTACAAGAATACAAGAAATATTTAGTGGAACTGTATCTAATCATGAGACTTCTTCAGAAGATAAGAAAATGAGGAATCCAGTTTGAAATCCCAATAGGATGTCCGTAGGAAAGCAGCTGAAACATTAATCACAACACTTCAAACTAGACAGGTGCACTTCCAGATCCGACAAGCACACTTAAAGGACTCCACTGGGGTGGGGGAAACAAAGGACAACAAAGATTTTTGCCCACATAGAAAAAGCAAAGCAGGAAAGGACAGAATTTCTGTAATTACTCCAAGCTTCAGGAGCACCACAGCAAAAATTTCAGAGCACGTGTACTGGATATGAATTCCCATTAATTAACGTGTTTGAGTTATCAACAACTCTTCAAACACACAAATTTTCTCAGAGCGAAACAGAATAATTTGCTAGAGGACTCTGTAAACAAGAAAGAAAAATACTGTAAAAAAGACGCCTTATCAAGGGAGAGCATCAGATTTGTTGTTTCCATTATTTTACCTTTCCAACAGGATGAATAATCCTACAGCAACACCACGTCTGTCTTTATTTCAATATTTAAAATAACAGCACTCCTAAGTGTTACACTGTAAGTTAGGGGCAAAGACAAAAGTACTTTATAGCACAGGAGCTGCCCTAACAGTCCGGATCAGCACTACCAGATTATTCAGAAAAGCAAGCGTGTGCCACAGTCTGCCTGTGCCCAGAAGAACAGTGGTTTATAACCTCCTTCCACACCTGCATCTAACACAACCACAGATATTTTCCTGTGAGTTCTTCAATGCTTGAGATGTTCCCATCCTTGACAGCTGCCTTCCTTCATGCATCTTTTATGCAATATTTTTTTTCTACTTCAGCTTATCATCTCCCATCAAAATGGGAGATTTGTCTCCCCCGGTGAATTCCTCACTCGACGACATCTTTTTCGATACAACTATATAGAATATTTCAGAGATCAATATTCTAGTCCATGAAAGTACTTTTGAGGAAACATAACGTACACACAAATCTGCCAGAAGCCAAGTTGTGTCTTCACCATTACAAGATAACACTGAGCACATAAAGCCTGAAGTGCCAACTCAGGCATTCAGCAGTGACTTCTAGAAGCAAAGGCTCCCCTCACCTGATTTGGAAAAGCATGTAAAGATATACCAAACACTTATCATATGCCTTGCACACACACAGATGCTCAGCAGTTCTGCACATTTAAATCAATGCCAAAGCTTAAATGCTATGCTGCATTCTAGGGAATTTGCCTGTAGTACCCTTATTTCTCTTCTTCTACCTTTAATCCCAAAGGATAAAGAACAACAAGCTGGCTAAACTCAGTCCTCCCTAAACGAACAAAGTTTATAACACTCAGCTTTCCACAAACCTGGTGCTACCTCCAGTCAGCGAAACAGGAAGAGGACAGACAAGTTTCCAGCACACACCTTTTCCTTTACACTTACAGCGAAATGAAACATGCTAATCCTTTCAAACAAGGGTATACAACATATTCAAACAAGCCATGTTGCTTGATATGGCTTTCCTAACATACTACAATCCTGCAATACTTTCTTTTTCCTCCAAAGCTATTCTTCCATTGCTAACTATTTGAGAAGACTTGATCAGAATGCACTCTTATTTTTTTTTTCCCCCTCACCACAGATTCCGTTAAATGTAACTTGACTCAAAAACTGCACACACAAATGCATACTTACTGGTCCAACACAACTGAAACCACCAGTCACGGTGGAAAACCCAAATTCACACTTGAAGCTGTGGTTATCAAAAAATACAGCACACTGCACCACAAACACTGGGTAAAGGTGGGAGAAACTTCTGCTTCGTATTTAAGCTCTCCATTAACCAAACAACATACAAACACGTTCCAAAGCAAACCACAGGCAACTGTCCTCATCCATGGCAAGGATCTCTGCAGCTGCATGCTGGAGAATGAACAAGAAAACAGTTGCAGAGAAAAAAAAAAAAAAAGTCAGAGCACTATTTTCAGAGAGATGCATCTCGTAAGCTCAAAATTCTGAACACATCAACCACTCAGCACAGGCTTAGAAGTTTAATTCAAGGAATGGAAATTGTTTCTGTAGACTCTGTTCTTCCTGAAGCATATCCTTTTTAAACTGTCTGACATCTTTCAGGATTCAAGCAATAACCACTCACAGAGCCTAGAATAGATGCTCTATACTAAAAGAAGTTTTAAGACTGAAATTAATGCTTGAATTGAATTAACACAAAAACCTATTTCCCTCTCCCAATGGATTCATACGTCTGCTGAAACCTACAGACCCATCCTCTGATTTTGCTCCCACTCAGTATTTCACCAGGCAGCTCAAAACCAACACAGCTGAACAGCTCACTCAGAGAAACAAGGAAGCTGTCATCACTCACAGTCCCCCTCTAAGATGGTTACGAACTCAAAGACTGGAACAAGGCAGACATCTAGAAATTTCATTGAACACCAAAGTCTAACCTTCACATGTGTGTCACTTCAGCAACCCTCTATGGACAGTGATGGCCAATATTCTGAGACTCCTGAAATGGGATCAGGTGTTAAACTTCCACATAAAAACAGCGACAAGATTTACATCTGCTGATGTTATCTCACATGTGCACTGCATGCTCCACTGCTCAGCCCTGAAACATACTGCCCCAGTTTTTCCTATTGCCAGAAGAAGTCACAGGTACACTTCTAAGAAACTCTTCTTCCCCTGCAGAGAAATGTCTGCAACTCTCCTGAAAATCAAGCAAGTCAGCATTAAAAATGACACAGTCTGGCAGATCTCCATCACATCACTTCTCCCTGTCACAGACTTTAGCCTTCAACTATGCTAACTGACTCAAATCTAGTGAAATCACTACAGTATGCAGCAGTAATGAGAAGTGACAGTACTATGCATACAGAAAGGTAATACTTAGTAACAAGCTTCTGCTGAGCAAAATCTGCACTGCTTATCATAATGCAGGAGAGTACAGCCTCCGACCTAGCCTCTGCATCATGCCCTGACACAACATTCTGCTACCACAACAGGATACACAGCACTTCCCAAACAACAAATCACAAGTGCTTCTCACCCAGCTGCAAGCTCGCTCAGTTACCAGGAGCCAGGTGACAGCAAAGCCTTTTCCTCCCTTCAAAGTGCCCGTGCCAGTTACATGAATCTCTCACCAGGAAGTTAAACCCGATGTGTTTTTGTTTGTTTGTTTTTCACAACAGCTGCTGTGCAACGAACATCACAGGCTGAGAAAGTCGGAGAGCCGGAGGTATTCCTGCAAAGGCAGGTCTGGGCAGTTAGACGCGCGGTCTGAAACACGGCCAGCAACGGCAGGGCAGCGGCGACAACTGACAAAGGCGGCGCCGGCTTCTGCAGGCCTGTGTCTTTAGCTGCGAGCGCCAGGAGGAGAAACCTCCCGCCCGGCTGCCAAACCTGGGGAGCCGACCTGGAAGCGCGAAGGAAAGGCTCTTCCTTGGGCCGCTTCCTGCGCCCGAAGCGATGAAGCGCGGTGCCGGTGAGCTCGGGCCTCGCACCCCACGCCGTTGCAGCCCTCCCTCCCGCACGGCCGCCGCGAGATGCGGCCGCGGCTCCGCCGCGTGACCGAGAGCAGGGAGCGGGGCTGCGCTGCAGCGGGGCGCCCGAGTCTGGGCCGCGGGTCCCCCCGGGCCGCTCCCGCAAACGCGGGCGGTGAGGCCTGCTCGCCTGCCTCGGGGGTTCCCGGCTCCGCCAGCACCCCCCGCCGCGGCCTCCCTCCCGGCCCGGCCCCCGCGTCGCAACGCTATCGCGACAGGCGCTCGCCGCCCGGCACTGACCCCCGCATCCAAAATGGCGGCGCCTGCTCCCCGCGGCGGCGGCCGCTTCACACATCGGTCGGGCGAGCGGGGGCTCGGCCCGGCCCTGCCACCGTCCGCCCGCCCCTTCCTCCCGGCGGCGACGGGCGAGGCGACCGCGCACGGGGTCCTCGCGGCCGTAGGGAAACGGAACCGGCTCGGCTCCGCTCGCACTGACGTGGAAACGGGCGCACCCCAACCCGCTGCCTGGTTACTGCGCCGACGGACAGCCCGCGGAGCCAACCCCCACACGGTGTAGCGGCCAGATGGTTGGGCTGCCCAATAGAATCACGGGTTGATGCTGGAGGAGGCGGGATATCCAGTGACAAGCCAAAGAGAACCAATGGCGGCAGAGAAGGAAAAAACTAGCAGGGCCACTGGCCAATCGCGAGGGAGCCGTGCCGCCGAGGGGCGTGGCCAAACCTATTAGGAGCAGCAAGGGCGGTTGACGGGAAGCCGGGAGGCGGGGCTACCCGCGCAGGGCATTGTGGGCCGGGCCTCTCTTCGCGTCGCGCCCGGGGCAGTGCGGGCCTCCGCCTCCCCCCCCCAACCGGCCCCGCCCTCCGCTCCCTGTGGTCCCCTGCAGGTAGCTTACAGTTTTAAAGCACTGGCAGGTCAGCGTGGAGGCTGGTGTATCAGATATTGGACTGGTCAGGGCACCCACCAGCCTTCCCCCAAACCTTAACGCTGTACGTGTAGGAAAGCACAAACTGAAGGTGGAAGAGAGGAGAAGGGCCAAGCCGTATTCATTGGCTGTCAGAGCTACAGCTTCATCTGCTGCACTTTGGCTAAAGGAGCAAAGTGCTTCAGACCTAAACGTGCAACAAGAACCATCCCTGGCCAGCCTAACCCAGCCATGAGGTTGGCCCTATCTCCACCCTCACAGATAGCCTGACACCATCACCTCCCTCCTGAGAGCATGGCCCCGTGTTGGCAGGGATGCTCTGGGGATGACCACCCCATCCTTCTTGGCCTGCAGAAAAAGCTACCCAAGTACTGTATGGTCAAGAATCAGAGCATCTAAGGCTGAGACTGCACTTATCTCCCAACTCTGTCAGTCGAGGGTCGAGATATTTGCTCCAGCTGTTATTTACCTGATGATAGGCAGAGTTCAGAGCTGGAAGGTTAAGCTGTAATTGCAGTAAGTGGCCACATACGTTCCTCAAAAGTGGAACAAGAAGCTGCATGATTCTGGCAACAGAGGTAGTGTCTCATAGCTGGCAGCTTTTAGCTCAAGATCCTCAGCCAAAAAACAGGTGGTCAGATACCCACTGCAGAGAGACTGCAAAAGCTACCAGGGCAGCAAGCAAAGAGGCATCCTACTCTCTGCAAATGCACTCTCCTTTCCTCCTGCCCTGCAGCAGCAGCAGCTGAAGCACCCTGTAGCGCCCACCAGCCATTGGGAAGTTCCCAGGATCCAATCACTTGCTCACCAGCTCCCCTCTCAACAAAGGGGCTGTCTGTGGCACAGGCCAGACCCCCTCCCAGCTAAGCCTACCTCCCCTGCCAGTGAAGGGGCTGCAGCCTCTCTGTACCTTCTGCCCTGCCCAGAGAGCTGCAAAGTGTTTATGGAAGCTTGTCACGGAGCTTGAAACCAAGCCAGCCAGGAGCCTTCTGCTTCACCCAAATGCATCTTAGTGCATTAATAAAGAGCAAACATTGCAGTGTGCTTTGCATTTTTACTCACGATCCAGTACTGGATCTGGAGAGAAAACAATACAGCACAACCCCACGCTGTATGGGAGCAGCAAGTTCACTCGCACACACCAAGCACTGTGTCATCCAGCCCTTGAGTAGTGCAGCACCACCCCTGCACTGAGGGAGTGCAGGCAAAGGATCAAGAGATGGGAAAGGTCCACACTGCTTTATTCCCAAGACACTGGTTCTTACACACAGCACAGGACAGTCGAACTCAAGATCAGAACAGCAAAACATGCAAATCCCTCAGATTCCTGCAGTCTGGGCAGGAAGGGGTTCGACTCAGAAGGCAGAAGCAGTCACTATGGCTAGGAACTGCTTGCAGATGCTGTCCTCAGAGATGAGAATCCAAAACAAATATCACAGTCATTCCCACCAGCTGCCCCTTTCCAGAGCAAGCTCAGGTAGGGACCAGCCCACAGCCAGCTGAAGGCTCTCCAAATGGAAACTGATGTTCTGCATCTGGTACAATCTGCTCTCGGGCCAGGACCTACAGCTGGAGCAGCAGAGCTGAACTGAGACACTCAAGAACAATCAAACCCTTCTCTGGCAATCATACAGAACACAGCACTGAAGCTGCAGAGCAGCCTCCTTGAGCTGAAACATCCTCCCGGCTGTTCTACATAGCCCATGTCTTAGCAGCACTTCCCAGTGACGTGAAACTCCCAGCGTTTTCCATGTTCTCTGCTTGGCCACAAGCAGCCATGTCTTTTGGCAGGAGCAACCTAACCTCAGTTAGTCATATCTTTGTCACCTCTTGGCGAGGCTACAGCTATGTGATACACCTGGGCATGAAGCCCACAGCACTTGGCAAATGCCAGCTGGACAAGCACACTGCAGTGGGAGCCCTGACTACCACAAAGGCATCAAACCCACCCTCTGCCTCTTGGCCCAGGAGGCCAAACCACAGCGTCACTACTGATCTCCAAGGAGTTTGATGACATGAACCCAACATGGCTAAAAGGTTAGTTAAGACAGGAAGGTGGAAACCATGACCAGCAAAGCCAATTGCAGCACACTCTGAGAGCAGTGAAACCAGGCAGCTGCAGGACTGGATCTGCCTGTAACAGAGACAGGGTTTCCTCTGAGAACACACTCCTCCCAGACGGTAAAAAGAGAAGTATGCCTAACCTGCTTTGTGATTCCCTTCTTCTGCATGTCCCATCTTTCTGACAGTTCAGTCTCAGTTTAGTTTGCGTTTACTTCTTTTTTTTTCCCCTTACTTTCTAATTAATATGAAGTAGTAACATCTGTTTCCTGAGCTCAGGTGAAGTCCTTGGTCTCTTCTCCAGCAGTGAATCCTCCAGCTGGTGAGACAATATGAACTGCAGCCTCAGAATGCTCAGAACCAACCACAAGAGCTGCTGCTACATTTCATCGCAAATGGAGAGCCCTCCCTCCCAGAGAGATGGTTCCTGCAAGAGGACGGCTGCAGGAGGCTGTCCCAGAGAAAGCCTTCCTGTTCCCATATTGTCTTCGTGCTACACTCCGCAGGGAACAAGGCTGAGATGGAATGCTGGTTCTTATTTCCAGTTGCCCAAAGGAAATAGCTAAAAATACTTTTGTTTCATCATTACTTTAGAACATAAGTACTGTCTGTATTTGTTGCAGACTACTCACGGTGGAAGGCTTGGAGGTTTGAGAGGCGATTCACATAATTCCCTTTATTGCTGCAGACCATGAGCTGGGTTTTCTGCTTCCCTTAGGCATGTAGTGAGAGAGACGGACTGTCCTGGGGAGTGCCAGTGCTGCTGTGCTGTGCCTGCTCCTCGGGGAGGTTAAAATCAGAGGTGGGAAAAGACGTGGTCTGGTTTGCAGTCAATTAATGCATAAAGCAGTGAGGCAAATGGGAACCTCAGGTTACTACTATTAATAAATGTGGTAATTTCTCATGAGTATCTCAACACTGACAGCTTCTCTCGGGCTTTCCCACACCCCCTGCACTGCCATGTTAGTGTGTTTCTGAACAACAATCCATAGTGCCATGTCTTCTTAACCCCTCTTCACGTCCTGCAGTTCTCCGTGTGCATTTCTCTTCCCCTTCATATCTATGTGCCACACGATGCGTTTAGCAGGCTCCCTCCGTACATCTCATAAGTCACCGGGTTAAAATCCACTCCTATTGTCACATTATTTCCTAATCTCTAAAACACGTCTGTGGAAGAGCTCCAGGCTGACCTTTGGCACCGTAAGCCGGCACACGGGTCAGCACCGAAGCGACCCGAGGGAGGAAACCCGGCCGCAGAACCGCGCATCTCTCCCTCCATGCCCGGCGGCGGAGGCACTGCACCCCGCGGCGGGGCCTCCAAGGGGAAGCCGAAGAGCTCCCGGTGCAACGAGAGCTGGGACGGGGCGGGCGGTAACTAACGCGCAATCAGCATTCCCGACAGCTGCCGCCGCGCCGTGCGGGGCTGCGCGCCCAGCAGTCGGCTGTGGGTCCGGACGCGGCGGACAGCCCCTCCGGGCCGCAGAGCCGTGCCCGCCGACAGCGCCGCTCCCGGACCCCCCGCTCCCCTTCCGCGGTGCGGTCACGGCGGCGAAAGCCGTGCGGCGGGGCGGGGGCGCGGCCATCGCGGAGAAGGCGTGATCTAGCGCCCGCCTTCGCGAATAGGGGAGCCGGCGAGCGGCGGGATGCAGACGATCCGCGCGGAGATTGGTCGGTGTGGAAGCGGGGCGGGCTCGCGGCGGGCTCGGGGCGGGCGGTGCTGGACGGGGCGGGCGGCGGCGGGCGCGCAGCTGGAATGGGGCGGGCGGGAGCGGGGCGCCCGGTGCAGCTGGCGGGGGGCGCCGGCCGCCGCCATAAAGTGAATGGGCCGGGTGAATGGGCGGCAGTCGGCCGGCGCCCTCCGCCCTCCCCGTGAGCCGTAGGCCGGTAGCGAGGCGCAGCGTGCCAGGGAGTCGCGGGGATTTACTTTCTGACAGCTGCGGAGCGGCCCGGGTAGCGGGGCAGGGGCAGCGGCGTCACCCCGTTCGCAGGATTAAGGCCGCCGAGCCGAGCCCGCATCTGGAGCTGCTGTAAGTGCCACTCCGTCAGACACCTCCCGGGAACGCGGTGGTCCGCCGCTCTTCCCGGGGCGCCCTCGGTGCCCGCCCGGCTGCGTCCAGAGCTGGCGCGGGGCGGGAGCATCCTCGGGGCGTTCCGCTCGGGACCGCAGCGCCGTGCCTGGGGCGGGAGCCGGGGGACAGCGGGAGGAGCGGGGCCCGACCCCTGCCGTACTCGGGGCCGTGGTGCTGCAGGTCCTGGAGTCCCGTTGGGCTGCTCGGGCCGCTCCCGGCAAGCGCTCCCGGAGCCCCTGGCAGTTGCTAAACTTAGGCATTTTCCACTGGGGCGAGCGGGGCCGGAGCTGTTTAAATTAGCCGGGGCTCGCTGTAAATAACGGCGCTGCGGGCTGCGGTTCAGCTGTCTGCAGGGTCCGGGGCAGCAGGACGCGGGGAGACAGCGCCTGGGAAAAGCGCAGCAGCACGACGGCGTTCGGACAGTTGGATAAATGATATTTATGTAACGGGCTGGCGCCTGTTTACAGCAGAGCCGACCTCCCTGCAGCTCCGGGGTGAGGGCGAGCCGGCCCGTGACTGCGGGTACCCGCCGAGAGTAGCAGAGCCGGCCGGGTTGAGGGGGAAGGAGCGAGGGAAGCGCCGACCCTCGGCGGCGGCTCCGTCGGCAGCTGCGAGGGAAGGAACGGAACTGGGCAGCGCTGGGAGGCTCGGAGCAGAGCTGCTGTCGGGGTCCGGGTTCTGGCATGGGCTCCGGCGATGAGCGCGGCCCGGGGAAGCCGTTACCGCCGGCGGCAGAGAGAGGAGCGGCGCCCGACGGAGCGCGGCTGCTCTGCTCTCAACGAGAGCGAGCCCGGGGCGGGGGCTCCGTCTCTTTGCTCGCAGCGGGCTACGAGGCGGCTCGGCCCCGGCTGGCGGCGGCTCTGGGAGCGGCCCCGCGCTGCAGCTGCCGGAGCGGGCTCGGGGGGGTGGCGGGGCCCGGCCCGGTGCTGCCGAGCGGGGCACACCTGTCGGCCCCGCGCCCCCGCCGCGGGACAGCTGAGCGGGACGGGACGGGCGGCCCCCCCGGCAGCGCTGCTGGGCTCGGTGCCGCGGCCCCGGCTCACTGCCGCCCGGCGGGCTGCGGGGGGAACTGGTATGAGCTGGTGGTGCGGGAAGCAAAGAGGGCAACCCGGCGCTCCCCTGCCGCTCTCTGCACCCGGCCTGCGGGATGCGGTGTGAAATGGCTTCGTCCTCGCTGCGGCTTAGGGAGATGCTAAAAGCAGCAGCTCGGGAAGGTATCTTTCAAGAGCGTCACCCTTGATCGTGTCCTGCCGCACCATTGGCGATGGCAGCGAGATCTTTCGCGAGCCCCCTGCTCCCTCGGAGGGACGGGCGTTTGTGTAAGCTGCCTTCCTGCGGGGACAAAGAGCTGCTGCTGACTCCGGAGGGACTGGCGGGGCATGGAGCTGCTGCCGGACCTCACTGATAGTTGCAGAAACGGGGCAGAAGGCGGTTTTCGTTACCAGATGGTCGCACTGTGCCGGGTATCAGGCGTTGTGTGAGGGCTCAGGGCAGGGGCAGTGTTTTCGGTCTGCTGCCAGCATTGCACGAGGGCCAGTCTTCGTGAAACACAGCTATATCCTGGTAACTGAAATGTGTACTGTCCCGGGCACTGCTTTGACAACTCGCAGCTCTGCGTTGGCAGAGAAATGTCTGCAAGCCTCACTTAATATCTGTTGCCTTTCTGAAAGGGCTTAATTCTGGCAAATAATAGATGTGAAAACTATGCAACAAATTTGCTTGTGCACCTTAGAGGAAGGTCAGCAAAAAAGCAATATCTTTTCTGTCTGTCAGATGCTACCAAAACCATGAGATTAAGAGGCAAGGCTAACTTTGGAGACTGCCAAAAAGAAAAAAGAAAAAAAAAAAAGAAAAAGAAAAAAGAAAAATAAAGAAAAAAAAGAAAGAAACCTGATCAGAGAGAGCGCACTGAAAGGAAGATGAGATGTGCTGGGGACATGAGCTCTGTCTCGTGACCTGGCACATGTGCCCCAGCTCTGGGGACAGGGGAGGTCCTGGGCTGGGAATTAAGTCCCTGTAGGGATGGCTGGTGGCCTTGCGCCATGTGTCCTGCAATGGGGCAAGACCACGGAACCGGGAGCAGGAGCTGTGGCGCTGCTGGCTGCCTGAACGCAGGAGGCTGTGGTTTGCTTAGGGCCTGGCCATTGGGAGAAGGTCCCCCCACTTGCTGTGCAGTGCTGGGGTGCAAAGGCGTTGAATTGTGCCAGCTCCGGAACCTGGCTTTGGGCTGGGGCACAGTGCTGGGCTACCCGCAGCTTGCCTTCCATCTGCGCTGCCTGGCACCACAGCTGGGGCTGGGGAAAATCCTCCAGCAGCGCAGAGCTGGGATGCAGGCAGCAGGAGAGAGAGGATTTGTGTGGCTGCACTGTGCCTGCTGTCCTCCCTTTGTGTGCCGGCACCCCTGCCCTCCGCCTGGCTCACCTCTGAATATTAATGCCTCTGGCAGATTGGATAATAATGTGACTGGGAATTGAATGAAGCTGGTTATTAGCTCCTGGCTTGCATGGGACATTTAAGGCAGCCCTGAGGCTGCTGATGGAGGTGCAGTGGGTCAGGTTGTGCTGCAGCAGGGGCTGGCTCTGCACCGATTGAGACTGGCAGTGCCACCAACTCCTGTGGTCTTTGTGGACAGTCCCAAGTGTGCTAGAAAAAGGGGACGTGGCCCGGTGTCACAGAGGAGAAACCGAGCTCTGGCAGTGCTGAGCACCCTGCAGCCCTGAGCCAGCAACACCACCTCGCTACGATGCTCTGCACTATCTCCCAAAGCACGACTCCACCAGAAAATAGGCACTTACACCCTTTTTATCCATGCACAAGAGCAGGGGAACCAGAGTTAAAAGGCAGGAGCTGCTATTGATTTTGTACATCTGATTCTTCAACCTTTCAAGGTATTCAGAAAGGCGTTGAGGTGCTACAGCTACTTGTGACTTCAGCTGGAGCAGAACTGCATTTGTCCAATTAACCCTTCAGAAATTACCATCCGAGCTTCTGTGAATGAGCCACCTGTTTGCAAACCCCGTCCAACAACTTCCACCATCCCAGAAGCCAACAGCCTCAGACTTGTTAGTGTCCCCAGGACGGAGCATGTACTCGGCTGTTTCTCACAGCCCTCCTCCCGCAGCCCCCTTTATTTAAATGCCATAATTTGCTGCTAGCAGAACCTCGGGGAGGGTTGGGCTGGAGGGCTCAGCTCCAGCGGCACTGCCTGCAGACAGCACAAAGAGGAACCAAAAGCACCACCATCAGGGCTGGGAACCCTCAGCCTCTTCTCCCGGTACCAATTCTGTGAGGCCAATTTTTGGGAGATGCCGACAATAACCATGCAAAGAGATGCATGAGAGTTCAGCCATAAATCATGCTGACCTGTCTGTGTGTGGACGTTTTTATTTACTTGCCTTTCTGAAAAACAAATAAACAGAAAATGCCTCCCAAATAAACCAGCTCCCCACTTGGATTTGAACACGCTTTAAAAGAAATCCCTTTTGTTTTAGCCATTTTTTATTTCCTGTTTGTTTCTGAGCTTAGACTTGACAATGAAAACCACATGAAATTCCCTTTTTGTTCCATCAGTTTTATTTTTGGTGCCACAATATCCAAAACTTCCAGTTCTGCAGGATTTTTTTTTTAATTTTATTATTATTATTTTTGGTGGATGCACATTTATTGCAAGGTTATTTTTTTTAAAGCAAATGCATTATTGTTATTTTTTTTTTCCCGTAAAATGAAAGGCAGGCAGTCTTGAGGACGAGGTGTACCAGGGTGTTTAAAGAATACTCGTGGATGTGAGTGATATTCGTTGAGCTGTAAGCGCCGTGCTGGTGCAGCTCCATAGCTAACCGGGGAGCAATCCCACAGGCGAAGTACGGAGCAGTGCACGACCGTGCGTCCCGTTGGAAGCGTTTCACAGCATCGTTCTGGCAGCGGGCGCCGGAGCTCAGCTGTGGCGGGGCTGTGGCTGTGCGGTGCTCAGCGCGTTACCCGGTGCGGGCTGCCGGCGGATCTCGAGGTGCCGAGGTGTCCCTGCAGCGGGGGGCTGCGACCCTAGCCGCTCGCAGAGCGCCCGCCTCCCCCTGCCTCGGCCCTTTGCTCTACGCTGCTTTGATGGGATTGCCCGCGGGCTGGGCTGAATGAGTAATGACGGATCTGCAGCTT
Source organism: Lagopus leucura (assembly GCF_019238085.1). Lineage (NCBI taxonomy): Eukaryota > Metazoa > Chordata > Aves > Galliformes > Phasianidae > Lagopus > Lagopus leucura. Next base: position 16,216,632 of record NW_024962255.1, on the reverse strand, counting down.
TCTTCCTTACCCACCCAAATGCCTACCTCCCAGGGCTCTGTGTGGGATGCGGCATGGAACAGATGGAAAAAACTAAGGATTAAGAAAAAAGCTAACGAACAAAAAACACAGTCTTTGCACACGGTCCCCAGGCAGCGCAGTGCATCTCAGGACCCTGACATTCAGAGCCGAGTTTCGCTGCTTCCCTCGTCTTTGTGCCCACAGATTCACGGACACATAGCAGTTTGCTGTGGAGCCCTAAGCCCGATCCTGCTTGCACAAGGCTGCGGGGCTGGGGCCGGCCGTGTTTGCAGTGGGGAGAGCTGATTATCCCCTCGATGTCTGGGTAAACAGCTGACCTTCAGGGCATGGTGCAAGGGCCATAAAGGTGTATGTGTGTGTGTGTGGGCGGGGGGCCGGCGGCTGGGGGGCGGTGGCAGTGGGAGCTCCAGCAGCTGCCAAGTGCCTTCCCTAACAGGGCTAGCAGTTCCGCACATCCTTTCTGTGCTTCCTCAGGATGCTGCACCCTGAGCTCCCCCCTTGCTGCATTCAGACAACAGTGGAGGCAGGCAATGGGACGTGCATCCCTTGCAGCCATTCAGGCTCTGCCATCACTCCACCGCCAGCCCCAGCTCCGCACAGCTGTCCTACAGCAGCAGTCCAGCTGTGGCACCCAAGAAAGATTCTCTCTAGCTGCTGTTTTAGGGAAGTTCTGTTTATGGCCGAGTCAAACTTCTGCAGGCAGGATTTATGGCAGAAGCACTGACTGACGGCTTCACAGAGCACCAAGGTCGAAGCCGCATGTAGGGTGCGACGTGCTGGCGGCATGGCCGGGCCTCCCGACCTTCAGTCCGCCTGATTAGGGGCTTTCTTCAGCTTGTTTACTAATTGTGAGATCTACTGCCATCCTCAGTAGCGGCTGAGTCATCTGTTGCCCTCCATCTGCATACAAAGCTCTGAGGCAGCCGGAACCGCATCGCTCTGGCTGTCTCCTGGCCCACCCTCCCCTGATGGGCCAACTTTACAGCCGCACAGATACCAAAAGGCACCGGACCACCTCCCTTTAATTGCCGCAGCAATCACACCTGCACACACACTGAGCAGCGAGCATGTAGGCACGCTGCTGCCAGGCTTGGTCGCCACAGCTGCTCTGCTCCTGCACACGTGGGCAAAAGTGCCATGTGCACAGGGACCTGTGAGCAGAGCCCCCTCCCTGCTCTGTGTCAGCTGCAAGATGCTCACTGCCGAATTTCTCCCCTAAATCAGCCTCTTTCTGCCCTGACTGGAGCAATTCATTTCTCTGCACCCTTTGAGTGTGCGCAGCTCCCAGCACTCCTGTGCTCCAAAGCTTGACGTTGCCAGCAACTTTGTGCAACTGCGATTTGTTATGGCAAAATGGAGCCTCCGTTGATTTGTTTTGTCCCAGATGCCTAACAAACAAATGGAGCTGTAACAAAAATGCAGCTTTATTAATGTAACTACAGAGCCTGTCAGAGGGACAAGCACAGCCCTGACTGATGGAGTCAAGGTGCTGCACCCAGGAAGGCAGCTGGACACAGCCCTGTGCTGCAGCTCCTGCAAGAGTGCGAGGAGTGCAGAAAAACCAACTTTGTAGGAAAGCAGGCAGGCAGTTTCCCCCCGCACTGTGACTGGTATCTCCCGCCCTTGGGTGCCATTTCAGAGCCACAGAGATAGACTAAGGCAGCTCTGCTAGGGTGCCTGGCCATACTGCTTTGGCACGAGCTGAGCAAAGGCACTGCCTGGTTCCCAGGACAACCCCCAGTGCTGCCATGCCGCACACAGACCTGATGGAGTGGAAGCACCAGGGAGAACTATTCCACCACATGGCTCACTGTTAATCCATGGTGCAGCCAAGCAGGACATATCCTTCATGGGCATTTTTTTTCTCTTTCTTTCTTTTCCTGCAGATGTGGGTACAGAGCTGTCACTCCTTGGGATGCTCCTACTGTGACAGTCCTGCGTGAGACCAATGCATTATTAACCCTCTTCCACCCAGAACAACCATTAGACAGTTCTCCTCTGCTGCAGCTAGAGGCTCACGCTCACCTTATGGGCTGACCCCAGCCCCACAGGGCACGTCAGGCAGCGTCCAGCAAGGCTGTACGTTTCCCTAGCACCTCTTATCTGATGATCTGGAAGCACTTAAAGGAATTTCACTTCGTTGCCTCTCCCAGTTCAAACAGGCTTTTTAACATCATTTCTGCAATGAGGAACAGCATCCCAGAGCAGCCAAACAATGTTACCTATATCACACACCGAGTTGTGCATCTCCCCATCTTCTCCCTGTCTGGTCTGAGTTATCAGAAACTTCTCCAGTAATGAAGAGAGAGAATGGGTACGAAGCAGCAGCCCTCACAGCCAGCCCACATGGGGCACATGACAGCATAGCACGCACTGCTCACAATGCTATTGCAGCTCAAATAACAAGCTCCAAGCAATGAGGCACTGAGAACCTCGGGGGCACCTGGCAAATCCTGCTGATGAAATAGAGAGAAAAAGTATTTCAGGCTTCAAAGAAATACACGCTGCTATGAAAATGCCCCACACCAAAGCTCAGGGACTAGCACCACACTGCAAGGAACAAATAGAGAAATTATAAGCAGTGACTCAGCACTCACCAGCAGTCAGTGATCCATCAGTGAGCTCTGTGCACCTGGAAGCACTCCTCAGGCAGCCCAGGAGGCAGGCATGTTGCTCCCCTCTCCATAATGGGGCTGCACACTGGGCAACTGTTTTGCTTCTGCTGTTTATCTTCCAGTGATAAACGGTCTTGCCTGGTTCCTGCTGCAATTCCATTAAGATTAGAGATGTAAAGTTACACTGTGAGGTTTAGCAGCAGATGACCCCAGTCTCCCTGTGGTCTCAAGAAAGAGAAGATTTACTCTTGTCTCACATTCCATCCTTGCTCTCTAGCTGCAGGAAGGAGCCCTCGAAGGCAGCACATCAGCTCTCAGTTCAGTGCATGATTCCTGTGCCAGGTGCTCTCTGGCACCGGAGACCCTGACCTGCAGCACTAGCATGGCACTGTCCCTGCATGAGCACGTGGGTTGGGAAAGGACAGGGCAGCCCCAACATCTTTCCCTCTGGTATGGAACAGAGGCAGGGGCTGCCCCACTGCAGTTCAGCCTTCCTGGACCCAAGTACAGACAGGCAGTTCAATTTCCTGACAACGTGTGTAAATAACCAAGAGGCAGAGGGGGATGCTGACAGCCCAGGCACTAGGCTCTTGCTGAAGCACTGCACCCACACAAACAGCCTCTCCTGCAGGCAGACCTACTGGGGCCTTGGCTCTGCAAGCACATGTG